>NC_137149.1:103663313-104110813 GCF_951394435.1 Stenella coeruleoalba
AGCCTTCCTCTCTGTCCCTACTGTCACTCCCCACTTACTCCATCCTGTAACCACGTTACACAGTCTTTTGTTTCTGGAATGCACCAGGGATGGTCCTCCCCCGGCTTCTGCACACCTGGGTCATGTGGGTCAGGCCTTCCCTGACCTCACACCTGCAGTACCTGCTGCACGCCCTCCTTCATTCTCTATCACATCTTCCTGTTTTACTTTCTTGGCAGCATTTATCACTAGCCGAAATAATCTTCATTGCTTACTTGCACACTGCCCACCTTCCCCCACTAGAATGGAAGCATGTAGCGTGGGAGGTGTTCCATATGTTCTGTTGGGGGAGTGAATGAAGTACTTGGATAAAACTGAACAGCGATAGGGCTGAAAGTGCTCGGGAGTTTGTTTTGATTACCTCGTTCGTCGCCAGAAACAGTAAACTTGTGTGGGCTCTGACCGGTCCACAATCCTACATAGCCAATAAAGGTGGTTCCCGTGAAAGCAACCTGGAATCAAGAGATAAGGCATCATCTCAACACGCCAACCCAATGTACATTGAAATCACCTGTTTTGTCCCACAATCTCATGGATTGTTTTTTCTTACAAGTTCCAACATAATAGAATAAAAACTCTGAAATAGCCTTCTAGAAGATTTAACTTTGGGGGTCCATGGATAGAAGTCAAGTGGATCTGTGACCTCAGATGAAAAAAAAAAAAAGGTACATCTTTATTTTCACTAGCCTCTAACTGAAATTTTACTCCCTCTGTAAGTGCCTGTGACTCACGTATTTTCACATACATGATGGCATCATCCCTATGTTGATATGGTATACATACATATCTTGAAATATCATTCATACTTACCACTACTCTGAATTTATGGTAGTTTCTAGACCCACTGCTAAGTGTTACCAGTTAATGTGTTAAGAAAAAGTATAATATTGAAATGGCTGTATTTCAACGTAACTGGTTTCTTCGCAGTCTCGTAACTTTATTTGATGTATTTACGAAACATTATTTTGAGAAGGGATCAATAAGCTCGCAGAAAAAAGAAGCCCATCCTACAAGTAGCAAATGGGCTTCCATTTAGAAACTCACGTTGACTCGATTATAAGAGATTAATATCATGCATCTCACAAGCTCTGTGAAGTAAGGGGAAACAAGTGAGACTGTCTGTTCGGTAATAATCAAATTTAAATTTTAAATATTAAAAAATTCTTTTACATACATCTTTCATTTAATCCTCATGGTTATTCCATGAGTTGTAGGGCTCACACCCACTTTTTTTTTCTTTCTTTCTTTTTTCTTTGTTTTGCTTTGCTCCCACTTTAAATGAAGGAAATGAACTCTAATGATTACAAGACACCACTATATCCCCGAGGAGAAAAACAAACTCTATCGGTTATTTCAGATACCAGACACCCAGCTCACATGGTTCAGTAAAGATGAACTAATACTTTCGTATTTTGAGAAATGAACGGGCCTAGCTTACTTTTTTCCTAGAAAGCTGAATTTTAAGTCAGTAACTTTTCATTTAATTGTTTATTTCTACCTCGTCTGGTTGTAAAATAAAGTGGCTAAATTACAAGGGGAAAATGCAATGGTCTTAATTTCATAAATGACCTCTTCCCCGAGACTCGATGAGGGTCTTCCATGAATTCTCCCCATTTCCATTCATGGCAGTAAAACAGAAATAAGTCTACCTCACTACTAAAGCCCTTATAAAACATAACTATAGGGGAAAAAGTAATCACACAGTCACTTCAGTCACATGGCACACCAACCCTCACATCAGTGTTACTCTTGAAGAACCAGCAAATTAAAGTTACAAAAATCAAAATCCCTGGTAGCTTCCAAGATATTTTATAACACATAACTACAAATAATTATATTATTTGTAAGATATTGTATCTTGTAGCTCTGAAAAACTGTATTTCTAAATGTCTGTGCTTTCCAACCGTCTGTGCCAGGTCAGTCAACATAAACAAAGCCCTAGGTGGGGCGGGACACTCTGATTTACAATCTGAGTTTTGGGGAGACAGCTACTTGAAGGCTGAAGGCCTGGGTTTTGTCCCACCTCTGCCTCATCTCCTCCTGTGACAGTGGAGCAAGTTAGTCTCTGTAAGTCTCAGCCCTTTCATCTGAAAAATGAGGAAAGAAATGTTGACTTAAGCCTGCCTCGCAGGGCTATCACGGAAGATCAAAGGAGGTCCTGTATCTGAAAATACTTTTAAAACGATGAACGCTAGATAAGAATAAGGGCTTCATTATTGGATGAATAACCTGTTCTTAATTTAGCAAAGCAATTTATTAGCCAGGAGCCCTCAGCAGAAAGACAATACCCAAGTGTAAACTGTTAAATTCGGTAATAATAGCCTAAGCACTGAGATGAGCCACACCAATAGACCATTTCCCATGAGAGCTCCAGGAGCAACAGAAACAAATGAAGCAACACCTGTTAGTTAGGGCGAGTCTAGCAGGAACAGGTGAAATTACTTTTATTGCATTTAACCTTTTGCCGATTTTTAAGAATTTTTGCTCATTGTCGAATAATGGAGAAAAGCATAAAGTAGTAAAAATAATTGTTGTCCCCTATTATTATTCAGTAATAATTACGAACATTTTAGCAGATGTCCTTTCAGAACTTATTTTCACGGATATTCTGTCATTGCTACCACTTAAAACCATTTTTGAAGTAAATCTTCAACCACAAATTAAATTGGTAACAGTGGTGAAGTAAATCTTCAACTACAAATTAAATTGGTAACAGTGGTGAAGTAAAATTGGACGCAGTGTGACAAAGGAATGAAATTGAGAAAGTAGAAACTTTCACCTTAAATATTTCTGTACCGTTTGAATGTTTCATGAGAAAGTTTTTGTTTGTAAACGCAGACGACCATCTGAGTATTTCGTAAATGAGTTTCTAGTATTTGTGACTCAACCCCTAAATGCAAAGAACAAACTAAATAAAGTCCTTAAACAGTGTCCCCCCAAAGCCAAGATCTGACTTTTGCATTCTCTGTTCTGTTTCATGCAATGACATGCTTTGTGTACACAATGAACATTGATTACTGCGATCTCTCTAGATATTTACACAGAAATGTGACAATAGTACATACTAGGCTGTACGTTCAAAGGAACTATGATGAAAATAAAAGGATGTATATGTATAATTTCTTAAAGATCAAAAATAAGAGTAAAAAAAAATAAGAGCAGTGTGGGTCAATTATACTTTTAGAGTGAAGGACTATTTATTATTTGGCCACTATTTATCAAGCATCTACCATATGCTTTGCATCGATTACTTCATTTAACCTTTATAACTATCTCCATAAAGTAGTTATTAACCTCTCTGGGCTGTAATCTGCAAAATGGGTTGAAGTAATTTCCCAAGTTCACAAAGGAAGTGACAGAAGCAAAGTTCAAAGCCAGGACTGTCAGATCCCCAAATGAGGTGTTCCTAGACATTTACACGACCCAGCCCCTCTATTCTAGAAGCAGCCTGAACGTGGGAAAGCAAAGGAAAGAGCTGATTTAGCATCATAAATGGAGACCAATCATACACCCATAGAAATTTCCCTAGGGAAAAGTGATTGACCTCTGTAAGTAGATTCTCAATAATAATAACTGACCCTTGTTTCTACAAGCATAATTGATGTAAAGCTCCCTTGTGGTTTTGTTTTTCCAGGAGGGTGACGTTTTTTGTATCTTAAATTGAAAACACAGTTAAGCTGCAGACCATCCAAGTGACGGCTAACTTGGGTTAGCAAGTCTCTCTGATTTCTGAATCTTACACTGTACAGATTATACCTGCCCATTCTTTATGAACTGCACATCCACTGTCAACTTGCGTAAGAAATTTCCAAAAGAGTAATCCAGGTTCCGGCCATGATAAATGTTGCCTTTGGAGTCCTGAGCCACAATACTGGTGCAGAATCTGGGAAAAGGGAAAAATTCAACATAAGTGAACAAGAAAAAGGAAATGAGTTTTTCATTTTAAAAATAAGTCCTCGGGCTTCCCTGGTGGCGTAGTGGTTGAGAGTCCGCATGCCAATGCAGGGGACACGGGTTCGTGCCCCGGTCCGGGAAGGTCCCACATGCCGTGGAGTGGCTGGGCCCGTGAGCCATGGCCGCTGAGCCTGCGCGTCCGGAGCCTGTGCTCCTCAACGGGAGAGGCCACAACAGTGAGAGGCCCGCGTACCGCAAAAAAATAAATAAATTAAAAATAAGTCCTCAAAGTAAAACAGTTTTCTTCCTTAAAACAGACACATATGCTATATAATCCCTGTGGATCATAATTCAAGATGAAAAAGACAACTGGACACAACAGCGTTCGTTCAGTATTACTAGACCTCTGCCCTCAGCACACAGGACATTGAAAACATACTGAATGCGAATTTCATCCTAAATCTAAATCTGAAACGGACTCATTCTGGGCTCAGCGAGTTCATTGAACTTTGCTTAGTCCTCTGCTTGGCAGTATGTAGCCTATTTAATACACCATTCAAGGTTGGCTCAAGCTCAACTCTCTCTTCTCTGGATTTCTCAGAGCAAACACCATGGCAGCTAACTATTTTGCTCCACAAATTGTTTCACTTTGTCTCCTTGGAAAAAGGGTGAACTATTTAGGAGCTTGCCACTTTTCCTGTCCCCCTTAAAGCTCCCTGCAGAGAGCTAATAAGAGAAAAGGATCTTTTAAGAACTCCCAGCCAGAGAGAGATATTTTGAGGAAAAGACGAAGAGGTTTGTTAAGAGGTCTAAAGGTCCATATTCTCTGTGAATATGTAATGTTATGTAAAAAGTACTTGAATATACCATGTCCAATTCCGGGACAGGGGAAAGATATGTATACACACACACACACACACACACACACGAAATATCCTGAAGGATGGATAGTCATTTCTGAGTAACAGGATTGTGGTTAATTTTCTTTATACTTTTCTGTATTTACTAATTTTCTATGATTACATATTGTCTTTATAATTAAGAGAAAACAAATGTTACCTCCTTTTCTGTTTGTTTAAAAAAGGAAGCTTGGTCACGTTTTAATTTTTTCCAAGGTAAGAGTTCACGTCAAGAAGCAAACTGATCAAACACTGGAAGTAGCTAAAGCAAAGTCTGTAGACTCTCAAAGGTGATTTTTCAAAATTGGAGAGACAACAATCCTTTCATGTCATGCCCAAATGTTTTGGTGTGAGGTGGCCCACAGCACAGGGAACAACTAGGGAGCCAGGCTCTGCTTTGGGAGATGCACTGCACTGTGCTGGGGACATGTGCTTTTAGCAGCAACTCTGACCACTCACCATGCATCTGACTTTCAGCAAATTGTCCCCTCTGAGGCTTGGTTTCCACATCACAAAAGGCAATACAATCTCCAGTGCCTCATATCCAGTAGGCTCAATAAAACGTCGCTAGTCTTACTTAATCTGATTCAAAAAGCCTTATACCAGAAATGAGGACAAAACATTTCCTTTGTTAATGCTGGTGGAGTCTGATGGTGCTTTTTCTTGCCAGGCGATTCAGTATATACCTTAGTATCAAATCCAAAAGTTAGAATGTTTTTTTACCAGAATTTTTGCTCTAGTTGATTTGAATACAGTGACTCCAACAAAGGAAGAGGAAAATGAAAATAAATTGATTTTGTCACTGAGAAAACCACATGTCAGAATAGGAAAAAGATGGGGTAGGAGACGAGGAATGGCAAAATTAACTTAGGTCAATTGAAGGGCCCTTTAATACATCTGTGTCTTAAAACATTTCCGTGAAGAGGAAGGCAGTCACAGTGCTTCTTAACCTACTCTACCTAGATGTTCTGGGAAGATGGCAGCAGGCAGTAAAGTTTCATTATCCACAGGAAAAAAAATTTTTTAAACATCTTTCGGCAGGGAGAAGCTATTAAGTATCTACAAGATGTTACTAATGAGTCTGGTCTGGTGGCAAAAAAGTAAGTCCTGAAGACAGAAACCAAGTCAAAGCTCTCTTAATTCCAGGACCTGTTACTGAGCCAACAGAGGCTCTCCCTGCACTTTGCCTGGGATCAACCACACACTCCGTATTGCTTTCCCCTGTGTGTGCCACAGCTGATCATGTCCGCTCCGGGTACCATATACTGGCTTGCCCCTACTAGCCAGAACAGTGTAGCCTGTGACCCCAGCACTGGAGGCAACAGGCTGAGAAAGAGGAATCATGATCGCTAGCCATGATGAACATGGAAAGTTAAATGCAGTGTGACAAATGAATGCTGGGACAGCCTCTTGCATTATAAGGCTGGGCAGTCATTGGATTAACTTGAGTGGGATTATTCCAAGACCTTCCTGGGAAAGTACATGTCGAGCAGAGTTTCAAAAGTGGGATGCTACCTGGATTGGTGAAGGGAGAAAAGGGGACTTCAGGTAGAGGAACAGTTCAGTGTTGAGGTCAGAGAAGCTGCTTTCCTTCTCGAAGCTTATAATCTGCTGCTCAGTTTTACCCAGAGAAGCAAAGAGGAAGCACTGGAGGTTTCTGGGCAGCCCGGTCACCACCCTGCTTTTATTACACTGAAAACATGTCTCCTCCCCCTCAGATGTGGCAGGAATCCGGGTCAAGTCTCAAATTAATCCGCGCTAGCGCGGGGCACTCACGCTGTGGACTCGTAGGCCAGGTTAAGGAGGATGCAGTCGGCCAGGGTGAAGTTCAGAGCGTCGCACTGGCCGCGGATCTCGTCGGTGAAGGGCTGGGGCAGGAAGAGCTCCAGCTCCCAGACCGCCTTTCGGATCAAGGCGAGGACCCACTTGGGGACAGTATCCCTAGAAATGAAGAACCACGAGAGTGGCTGATCTGCTCAGAGGTTCGGAGGGGTGCGTGTGTGTGTACTGGGGGAGAGGGTACCTAAAGCTCTCTCATCCTTAGGGGTGAGTTCTAGGTGCCTCGCTTACCCAGAGAGCTCACAGTCCAGGTCCAGCCGGCATCACCCAAAACGCAGCGTCCCGAAGAGAAAAGAACACTCCGAGAGAGGGAAGTAGGGCGACGGAGAGTGGTCCCCAAAGGGGTGGGCCTGGGGGCCCATGAGGCCTGCTAGGGGTGCGGGGCTGCGTCCCCTACTCGGTAGCTGAGCAGCCAGCCGGGGCGACAGCCCGGGAGACAACCCGCGCGCCACCCTGATCCAGAATGGCTGGTGGACTGGCGTGCCACTGGAGACACCGAACTTGAAAGTCAAACCAGCTGTGCGGGATCATCCCCAGCCCCGGCGCTGCCTGGGGCACTAGCAAATGCCAGCTCTGGTCCCCGCCACCCCTGCACACGCCAGACGCCCGGGGTGAGCGGCATGGGGTGGAGGGCAAGGCTGTCCGAGAGGGAGGGGAGGATCACAAATCTCAGTTTGACGCACGTTGGGCAGCAAGCGTCCGGGCTTTGCCGCTCTCCGACCCCCGCCCGCTCCCCCTGTCCTGCACTCACCCGATGATACGCGCCATAGAGGCGCGCAAGAAGTCGCGGTCGAAGTGCTGCAGCACTGGCAGCCAGCGCAGCTCGGGGGCCGCGTCCAGGCTCACGTTGAAGAGCGGCGGGGCGGAGGACGAGGCGGCGGCCGACACCCCGGCCCCGGCCAGCAGCAGCAGAGCCAGCGCCATGCGCGCACTCGGGCCGGCGGCTCTCATAACTCGGTCGGCCTCAATTGGACCGCTGCCCGCGCCCTGGGGAAGCGCTGGAGGACGAGGAGGAGGAGGCGGAGCCTGGGCGGAGCCGGGAGGGCTGGAGGCGGAGCCCGCGCGCCGCTTGGCCCGGCTAGTCACGCGGGACCCGGAATGGTGAGGGGAGCCGCCTCCCCAAGTCTAGTATCTGCGCTTCTCGCCCCAGCGGCTCCTTGCCGCGCCCCCGCCCCCGGCCAAGGGTGCCGCTCTGCTCCAGGTCCCCCGAGGGAGCTAAATGCGGCCGCTAGCTTCTGGCCTCCCAGTCTCCGCCCCATCCCACCCACGTGGTCGGAGAGAGCGTAATCTGCGGCCTGGAGGGCGTTTACGAAAATGGTTTTCAGCGGCCAAGAGGGAGCCAGCAGAGTCCTATTGCGGTAGGAAGGGCCTTCCCACCCCCGCCTCATTTGCTCTTAATTTAAGTTCTTCAAAGGTCTATCTGGATTTTATAAGGAGAAGGAGAGCTTTTTCAGTTCAGCAGTCCCACTTCTTTTCAGTTACTTTAAAAAAGCTAAAAAGGTAGCTAACATTTATGTGCAAAGTGTTTTGCCCACTCTGTCTCATTTGACCATCAAAACAAGCCAGAAGATTCGTTCTCCTGACTCATCCCTGTTTTCCTGATGAGGAGTGTTATGTAATTTGCCCGAGGTCACATCGCTGGTGAGCTAGCCTCAAAGCCAGACTATCAGAATCCAAATTCCACCTTCACAATCGTTAACCTGAAGCAGCCTCACCTTTTCGCGTTCCCAGTTTGGGAGACAAAAAGTGTTAGGCTCAGGAAAATCACCAGACTTAATAAGGGTGGAACATTCTTTAATGGTTAGCACGGTCGTCCGTAGGTAGAGTAAGTGTGTAGGGGAAACTTGGAAAGTTCGCTTTTTTCAGCCCCCTCCCCCAACTAGAATACACCATCACTACCTCTGGTTTTTTCCCATTTTTTAAATTGAAGTATAGTTGATTTATAGTGTGTTAATTTATGCTGTACGGCAAAGTGATTCAGTTATACACGTATACATATGCTTTTTTATATTCCTTTCCATTATGGTTTATCACAGGATATTGAATATAGTTCCCTGTGCTATACGGTAGGACCTTGTTGTTTATCCATCCTGTATATAATAGTTTGCACCTGCTAATCCCAAACTCCCAATCCATCCTTCCTGCACCCTCCTCCTCCTGGCAACCACAAATCTCTTCTCTAGTTCTGTTTCGTAGATAGGTTCATTTGTGTTATATTTTAGATTCCACTGACTTTTCCCATTTTTGTGGCTTACATGTCACTGGGCTAAAGTTTCAAGCCTCTGTTCCCATTTCTTCCTGGTCTTTCTGTAAAATTTAAGACCCAGGTGTTAATTTGCTCATTTGCAAAGCCTGAGTAACAGCAGTTGCAAGACCACCAAATAAGGAATACTCTGCGCCCTCCCAGATTCACCACACCCGTTTCCCTTCTTCCCCTATAAAATCTTGCCCAACCCTCGCCCAGGTGCGACTTCTCTGGCCCCTTTCTCTCGGACCAGTGAACCTCGCCCGGGAACGCTCCCTAATAAAGCTCACTTGAAGCTTTCCTGTTTCGCGGTGCCGTTTGTTAAGATCCGACCTTACAAATATAATTTCATATAATCTATTCCTCTGTTACTAAAAAGTTATACGTATGTTATAGGACAGTTTAAAACAAAGATTAAAGGGAGATCTGGAATTACAAACTATGAGCCCTCTCCCTTCTGCTGCTTCTATGCTGTGCAGATTTCAGAGATACTGTACACTGATTTCATGGTTTATTTATGGAACTGAATCTACAGTTTAAAAAATACTTCTGTGGAGCGTGCAAGAAGGTAGATGATATATCAGAAACATGGGATATAATGTTTTTATAGCTGGCATCTCATTTTGTTCAGTTTAAAAGTAGTGTGAGGACTTCCCTGGTGGTCCAGTGGTTGAGTCTTCGCGCTCCCAATGCAGAGGGCCCGGGTTCAATCCCTGATCAGGGAGCTAGATCGTGCATGCCACAACTAAGGCCCGGCACAGCCAAATAAATAAAATTTAAAAAAAAAAGTAGTATGGTAGTTTTAAAATAGATCTACATATTCTTCAATATGCTTCCCTGCCAGTGGTGGAGCCTAATTCCCCTCCCCTTGACTGTGGGTTACATTTAGTGACTTGCTTCTAACATGTAGAATATAGCCAAAGAAGTAACGGTGTCTGACTTCCAAGATTAGGTCACAAAAGACATTTTGGACTCCTTGCATTCTCTCCTGGATTGTTCACCCTGAAAGAAGCCAGCTGTCATGTTCTGAGGACACTAAAGAAGTCTTATGAAAAGGTCCCTAACTTGAGGAACTGAGACCTTCTACCAAGAGCTGGAGAGAAACTGAGGCTTCTTACTAACCGTCGTATGAATAAGCCGTTTGGGGAGTGGATTCTCTAGCCCCAGCTAAGCCACCTGAAATTCCTGACTCACAGAAACTGTGCAATGATGTTCATTGCTTTAAGCCGCTAAATTTTGTGGTGTTTTGTTATGCAGCAATAGATAACTAGTACAGATCTGGGTAATGCAAGTGGAGTGATACCAAATACCTAGAACCGTGGGTGTGGCTTTGGAACTGGGAAGCTAGAAGGAAGATAGTTTGGTGATTTCTTACAAAACTTAACATACGTTTACCATATGATTTAGCAATCATTCTCTTTGGTATTTACCCAAAGGAGTTGAAAACTCAGGCCCACACAAAAACTTGCACATGGATATTTATAGCAGGATTTTTAAATGGCAAAAAAAGTGAAAAAACCTAACTGCTCTTCGGTAGGGTAATGATAAATTGTGGATTTATGGATAAATAATGGAAAACTATTACAACAGTTAAAAGATAGAATCTTCATTTATCCAGAATCTAATGTTGAGTTATAGTCAGCAAAAGGATATATACAATGATACTATATATGTAAAATTTTAAGATACTCAATGATACTTTTATTACACACACACACACACACACATACATATACATGCACAAATATAGTAAAAAAAAAAAAACTAAAGGAATAATAGGCATCAACTGCAAAATAGTAGATATCCCTGAGAAAGGGAGAAAATGGCTGAGTGGGGCTTCAGTTATACTCTTAACATTCTATTTCTTTAAAACAAACCAAAAAAGGTAAAAATTAATATTGAATAAATCTAGGAAATGGATGTTTCATTATTTTCTATATGTTTAAAAATATCACAATTAAAATGGTAAAAGAAGAAGATTCAAGTATCCTTAAAGTAAGTTGTGAAGTATCATAATTCGTTCTTAGTTTTCATGTCATCCTTTTATACTTCCTCTCCCGTAACACTTTCCACAATTAGGTTCCCACGTCGTCTTAATTTTCCTTTACCCCTTAGCCAAATTTCCTCTTAAAGCACTCCTGGATCTGATCTTACTATCTAAGTAATAGGAATACTAGGTATACCAAAATTGGATCTTGCTGTAAGAATGGGACTAGAGGTGTTTTATATTTAAAAAAAAAAAGGGCCATTGGCACTCCTGATCCTCAGGCCTTCAGATTTGGACTGAATTACACCACTGGCTTCCCCAGTTCTCCACCTTGCAGACAGCTGATTGCAGGATTTCTCGGCCTCTATAATCTCCTGAACCAATTCCTATGATAAAATCTCCTCATATACATAGGATATATGAGATATATATATCTCCTATTGGCTCTGTTTCTCTGGAGAACCCTAATACATGCTTAATACATAGAGAAAAGAAAACCCAGTCAGCTATATTCACACCACACTATTTTCATATTGCATATTATACTTACAAAATTGTAAGTTGTAAGAAGCACCATTATTTTATGTATCTTAAAGAGAAACTTGCTGACATTTAAACTACAACACAATGCTTTCTTATTAGAATTTTAAAATGTGTATGTATTGAAAGAATTCTAAGTCTTTTGTCACAGACATTTAAAAATAAAATACCTGCTCTTGTACATGTTTGAGGAAGCGAAACAAATTGGTTAACATATTGCACAAGCTTCTTTGCATTCAAAATCAGACTCTTGTGAGTCTGACTTGGCTGGCATCCTAGATGCCCGTGTTTTTCCATAGCACACTTGTGTCATTAAGAACCTTGGTGTTGCAGCATTTCTTGAGTTCTCCACTCAAAAGGGGACTTCTGGGCTTCCCTGGTGGTGCAGTGGTTGAGAGTCCGCCTGCCGATGCAGGGGAGACGGGTTCGTGCCCCGGTCCGGGAAGATCCCACATGCCGCGGAGCGGCTGGGCCCGTGAGCCATGGCCGCTGAGCCTGCGCGTCCGGAGCCTGTGCTCCGCAACGGGAGAGGCCACAACAGTGAGAGGCCCGCGTATTGCAAAAAAAAAAAAAAAAAGAGGACTTCTGAGGTGTTGGTAATATTGTTTCTTTATCTGGTTGCTGATAACCAGGGATGTATTATTCAACTTGTGAAAATTCATTGAGCTTAAGTACACTTAACGATACTTGCCCTTTTCTTCATGTATGTATTATACATCAATAAAGAACTGTAAATTTTAGAAAAATGTTCCACTGTTTTTCTTCTGGAATTTTCTTACCAGCTACTGACTCTCCTTCTGCAAGTTTTGATGCTGGTCCTTGCTTGACCTAAGCAAATGTCAACTTAAGATTTTCAGACCAAGTTCATGAATGCGCATGAATGTACAATTATGTCAAGACTGTCATTTGGCTGCAAAAAATTTTAAGACACATCCCAATTTCATGAATTAAAAATGTGAAAAATGTTTGTCTTAAAATCACGTTACACTGATACTTTGCTTTTGAAAATAATGGCATAGTATTTTTCACATTGCTGTAGTGTTCACACCTTATTATTTTTTTGGCATTTCAAAACTGGCTTTATTTTATGTATTTATTTATTTATTTTTTAAACTGGCTTTAAATACTCATCAGGGTGCCATGCAAAGGGTCTGGGGTGAGAGCTTGTTACATATGAATGGGGGCTGGGGTGCCTGAGAGAGAAGGGACCCATCCATCAGGGCAGCTAGGGTGCTCCACCCCAAACCTGGGATAAGGTAACAGAGTAGAGGCCCTCTCTGGAGGGTCCCAGGACCAACTGGGAGCCAGCCCTCCCTTTGAGGTAGATCATCAGGGAAGGAGCCGAGGAGGAGCTCCCACGGTGGTGGTACAGGAGGTCACTTCCTCAGTGGTATTGCTGATAGCTGGGGTAGCCTGGGGCCGGGGTACCCTCCTTAGGGGGCAGCTGGCTGGGGTCCTCCAGGAATGGGGGTGCAGTGCGGAACTGCTGCAAGTGAGGAGGATGCCAACATCCTCGATGAGGGCCAACAGAATGCCTCCCATTATTGCCGAGCCCACCATGGCCAATGGGCCACTGCAGGCAGCCAGCACAGCCCCGGTCAATGCTCCACTGGTGATGGAGTTCCGGGGATCTTCCTTGCCCCGCAGCCGCACCAGACCGCAGTCGATGGTGGAGAACAGGCTCCCCCGCACCGCGAAGCTACCTCCAATCTGAGGGGCTTGGATCCTCACAGCGTTGACACCGCCTCTCATTCAGTGCCGAATTCCGACAGGGGCATTGCGGAAGCCCTTAATGGCCTGGAAGACTCCACCGCCGATTACACCCATAGTGAAGGCTCCACCGCAGTCATCCACAACTCACCATGGGCAAGGCTCCCAAGCGTACTCCTCCATGGCACCCTATATCTTATTTTTAAAATAACTCTATCAAAGTGCTTAATGGCTGGATATTCCATCCGAAGTTGCTTAACTAGTCCCATATTTTGATATATTTTCTTGCACCCATTTTTGCCGCTATAAATTACGTTGCAATGGATATATCCCCACACTTAGCTTGTGGTAGACATTGCTGGTTGCCTACCCCAAATCTACTGAATACCTCCCTCTCTTCATTGTGAACAGAAGCCCAGTTCTGTTGGGGTTGTTACAGTCCATTTAAGCTGAGGGGGTGAACAATCCTGTTTCCTGCTTTCACGGCTTCCACTGTTGGTAGCGTAGCCATATAACCCAATTCTGGCTAATGAGACTTAAGGGAAGGCTGCTGCAGGGATCCTGGTAAAGCTTTTTGCTTTCCTAGTAAAAGGGATACATGTGACAATGCCCCTTCTTGTTGCCTTAAACTTAGAAGAAATGTCTATGAAGGTAAGGTATTATCAGCTCCATGGTACAGACAAGGAGACCTGGGCACAGAAATGCTGAGTAACTTGCCTGTGGTCATACAGCTGTCAGTCGGCATTCAAATCTTAGTGTGTGGCTCCAACACACTAAGAATGACAAAGCAGAAAAGGAGCCCAAGATCTCGAAGGCATCACTGAGCAGCTGAACCCAGGCCAGCAACTGTTTACCTCCAGACTCCAATGTGAGACTCCAATGTGGTTAGACTATTTTTATTTATTGGCTGCATCAGGGCTTAGTTGCAGCACCTGGGATCTTCTTTGAGTCATGCGGGATCTTTCATTGCAGCGAGTGGTCTCTTTGTTGTGGCACGCGGGCTTCTTTCTAGTTGTGGCCTGCAGGTTTTTCTCTCTCTAGTTGTGGCGTGCAGGTTCCAGGGCATGTGAACTCTGTAGTTTGCGGCACGAGGGCTCTCTAGTCGAGGTGCGCGAGCTCAGGAGTTGTGGCGCAAGGCCTTAGCTGCCCTGCGGCACGTGGGAACCTAGTTCCCCGACCAGGGATCGAACCTCTGCATTGGAAGGCGGATTCTTTACCACTGGACCGCCAGGGAAGCCCCAGACTATTTTTAGATATACTCTGTTAACTTGCAGCAGAAACAGACCCAAACACATCTTTTGAGCTGCCATATTTTGGACCATTCTCTTTGATTAGACTCTCAAAGTGTGTTTGAGTCAAATATTATGACTATTTTTAAAGGCTCTTGGTACACAGCACTAATTATTTTCCCTAAGAATTGTACTAACTCAGCACTCTCTTAGCACTGGGTATTGCTGACTAGAGTCAGAGGGTGTCAAACTAAGGATGACTAGCACCATCAATAAACCAGTGGAAGAAGGTGAGACTATAACCCCTCTGGAGTATTTTCAAATCAATCCTTGCCTTGCTTTTAAGGTGCATTCCTCTTGTGGTTTAAAAAAAAAAATTCATGAGTCTTAAGATACATTATCCCTCAGCCTCAAATAAGTTATTTTGTTTCTTACACAATAACACAAATCAAAACACAGGTACTGTAAAAGACTGAGAAAACAAACTGGAAAGAAAAAAACCCTCACATGTGATCTCAATACCAAAGAAAATCACTTTACTATTTGGTGGCTTTCTTCTGGGGCTTTTATTATTCCCCATTTTCTTACAAGTG
Organism: Stenella coeruleoalba; assembly: GCF_951394435.1. Lineage (NCBI taxonomy): Eukaryota > Metazoa > Chordata > Mammalia > Artiodactyla > Delphinidae > Stenella > Stenella coeruleoalba. The sequence goes on from NC_137149.1 coordinate 103,678,289, forward strand.
TAATTGGATTACACTATAAGTATTTTTATATTTTGTTCTTTTATAATAAGCATTTCCTATTGTAAATATTTTAATGGTTGCATAATATTCCATCATATGGATAAATCATAGTTTATTCAACCATTTCTGGATTAACAAAACAACAAAAACAGAATCTGCAGAAGGAAGTAAAGTTACCACCTCAGGTATGTGCTATATACAAATATATGGTATTTAAATAGTACAGAATTAGCTATGCTCTCAGTTTTTTTTTGTTTTTTGTTTTTTTTGCGGTACGCGGGCCTCTCACTGCCGTGGCCTCTCCCGTTGCGGAGCACAGGCTGCGGACGCGCAGGCTCAGCGGCCATGGCTCACGGGCCCAGCCGCTCCCCGGCATGTGGGATCCTCCCGGACCGGGGCACGAACCCGTGTCCCCTGCATCGGCAGGCGGACTCTCAACCACTGCGCCACCAGGGAAGCCCGAAAATTTATATTAATCATAAGCTTCAAAAAATTACACCAACTTTTAAACCCTTTATGATTCAGGAATTCATCTCCTACTGCTGCCCTGTTCATTGTTAAGTACCAGTGAGTTAGCAAACAGGCGTTTCACTGATGCCCCTAGCCCTGTGCTGTGCCTTTTTTATACAGTCATTTTGTAAGTCTATTTCCTTCACTGGATTAAAAGTTTCTATATGGCAGGAACATTGTGTTTGCAACACACACAGCTTCTAGCAGAGCGCTTTGCACACGGTGAGCATTCAATAGACATTTTTATATTTCAAACTAGTTCCCCCTAAATGGATAAGGGGTAAAACAAGTATTTGTAGCAATGGCAATTGTTGTTTCAAGTATATTAAGCAAAAAAACAAGAACAAAAAAACCTTGATATCTTTTTTTTTTTTTTTTTTTTGGTACGCAGGCCTCTCACTGTTGGGGCCTCTCCCGTTGTGGAGCACATACCCCGAACGAGCAGGCTCAGCGGCCATGGCTCACGGGCCTAGCTGCTCTGCGGCATGTGGGATCCTCCCGGACCGGGGCACGAACCCGTGTCCCCCACGTCGGCAGGCGGACTCTCAACCACTGTGCCACCAGGGAAGCCCTAGATATCTAATCTTTGATGAGAAATTTACTGAATGCTTTCTTTGTGGAAAATACCATGCTAAGTGCTTATAAACGTTAGTTGTCAAAATTCTCAAAACAATCAATGAGGTAGGTGGTATTTTATTTATTTATATTTTTGGCTGCGTTGGGTCTTCGTTGTGTCTTCGTTGCTGTGAGCAGGCTTTCTCTAGTTGTGGCGAGCAGGGGCTAGTCTTCGTTGTGGTGCACGGGCTTCTCATTGTGGTGGCTTCTCTTGTTGCAGAGCATGGGCTTTAGGTGCGGGCTTCAGTAGTTTTGGCACACGGGCTCAGTAGTTGTGGCTCGCGGGCTCCAGAGCTCAGGCTCAGTAGTTGTGGTGCATGGGCTTAGTTGCTCCGTGGCATGTGGGATCTTCCCAGACCAGGGCTCGAACCTGTGTCTCCTGCATTGGCAGGCGGATTCTTAACCACTGCGCCACCAGGGAAGCCCTAGGTGGTATTTTATTTACAGAGAGAAGACAGACAGGAGTTATATCAGGTATTCAAATATTTGTTGAGCACCTACATACTGGGCACTGAACTAGCATCAAACAGCATAGAAGTCTGCCTTCTGTGGAGCTTATTTTCTAGAAGAACTTGGTAAGATCACATATATATCAGTATTCTAGATTTACACATTACTTTATATATATTATGAGTTTGGACAATGTGAATTCATCCCTGAAATGGACCCATTCTCAGTGTTGACAAAAATTTGAGACTAGAAAGCTGAAGTTCAAACCCTGGTGACTTCTTCAATGTATAAGTCACCCTGAAGGTTACTCTGCCTTTGCTGGCAGCATCCTTGTGAGGATCTGACCTCCAAATTTACGGTAAACAGAAAATCTTCTCAAGAGACTTATAAAACAATAAAAGGAACCTACTACAGGATTAAGGAAGTAGAAGTTAAGGCTATAGCTTTTAAAGCCAGATACCTAGCTTCCATACAAACCTCAGTTAAGAGTAGTAGAAGAACAGAAGTCAGAACACAGAATGGACTGGGCTCTTGGCAGCTAAGTGGGGTGGGAAAGTCTAGGGGAAGGATGGAAGTTCCAGGCATCATCACAATTCACACAGCAAAGCTACAGACCCTAGGTAGCTGGCCATTTTGAATTTTATTTACTTCTCTCTGGAGCTAGACACATAAGGAGACACCCAGTTCAAAAATGCAAAGAGAGAAGAGAGGAGTTTCAGATCTGAAACGTTCAGACGTGCATCGGACACTTCCTGTGAATCGCTGAAGCTGCTGGGGGTTGACTGAGGGCTCCTCTCACTAGGCCAGTGCAATTTAATCAATAAACCGCAAGGTCTTCATAACTAATCCCCAGTGTATGGGGCGTCTTAGGAAAAGTCACAAAGTTTCATTCAAATAAAACTGAAGTTGAACTGAGAAAGTGAACAGAAGACGCTGGAAAAGGAGTAAGAAAAGTGGTTTTAGAAGCTTCTGAGTGGGCAGAAAATTGCCTTTTCCTCTAGCTTGAAGCAATTTCCCCAACTACCACACTACCTAAGAAATCTGAGACAAAGGGCACCAAACTATTTCCAAACGCAACAACTTGCAAACAGCTGACCACGGCTCTCGTGCGGTGACCCCTGAAATCTACTCAAGCACACCTAGTGAAGGGAAACAACACACACCACTCAGCACAGAGTACCTATTTGACATTAGAAACCTTTTATTGAGTGAGACATGGCAAACGGTGGGATGAAAATATTACAGGGTGAAGGAAGGCTGAGGAAACCAATCTAATTTCTTTTTCCTCTATGAAAGAATGAGCAGCCCAAATGATGAACTGAGGCCACTCCAAGATTACTATTTATACGTAAGGCAATGTAAAAAGCAAGGTTTTAACCAAAAAGCCAGTATCTGGCATTAAAAAAAAAATTACATCTTTTGGATGGATGGACTAAAAAAGCTATATTGTCTACCCAAAATCTGTACAGCAGGGACCTGTTTTCAGCAGGTAAGCCTATTTACAAGTAAGATCCTCTTACTCTTGTAACATTGTCCTGTTTTAAGAGAATATATAACTCCCATCCCCTGCAGAGTTAGTCCATAAGGCCTCTGTGACCCCATAGAAGCATGAACCTATCTCTACTAGAGAACTATTTATACAACACTGTAAATACACAGATACATACTTGCCCCTCGCCCCATCCTAGAAATAGGCTATAAATACCTTGAGTGAGGAGTTGTGGCTCATTCAATTTTATATCTTTAGTGACAATTAATAGGCACTCTCTCTCTCTCTCCTCTCTCTCTCTATATATATTTTTTGCATGAACACTAAATGAAAATGATTTTACAACACCATTACTGTTTACATTTCAAACATTCCCACCCCTACCCATCTCTAAAATAAGAACACCAGAAGCTACCAAGTTTACTGTGGTTTTCACAATATAGTGCTTTTGGACTTTTTAATGTAAACATTCTAAATGTACTAGTTTTCAGAGTAATGACAAGAATTTAGCATTCTCCCTGGAATGGAAAACTTGCTTGGAAGTTACTTCATTCTTTTTCTCTTTTTCAAGAGAGCATCTCGTAACGCCAGCTGGAAGATTAAAAAAAAAAAATGTAAATATGATCTACAGAAAAAGACCACAGGACCAACGTTCACAGCAAACCTATGAACGTCCTTATAAAGTCTTACAGTTCCCAAAAGAAAACAACAGAATATTAAATAAAAGATTATTAAGAATAAACCCAAATTATAAAAAGAAGATAACCAAGGTCAACGTATACATCTTAAGTGTGTGATGGATGTGATTCCATTAATTCCCAAGCAACCACCACTCTCTGAGTCCTAGAAACTTTAAAGCATTTTTGGGGGTGGAAGTTGCCTGGCTCTAATCAAGCTTTTTGAATTTTATGACTTTAAGTTACTGACTCCTTGCCTTTAGCTCAGATCTGGGTCTTGGTATGTCTTTGTAGATATGCAGAGTAACTGGGACGCTTATGGTAGAAAAAAAAAAAATCAACCAGTGCATTTTAACCTAATTCGCGTGGCTAAGAAGGTATTTCTCAGATTCAGCTATCTATGTCTTATTTTCTCATTTGTAAAGTCGGTTTAATCACAGTACCTGTTCATATTGTTCACATGAACTATAGCACATATCCAGTGAACCAACTTCCTCTTACAAAATTCTTCAATCTTTGAGAGAAGTATTTTATACTGAAAGAGGTACTGACAGGAACAAAGCAAGGCTTCTCTATCGTGCCAAAAAAAAAGCATGCTAAAAAATAGAGGAAGTAGGGGCTGGGGGAACACCCCTAGATAACATGTAGCAAGGTCACAAAAACCTCAAAACGAAGCAAGGCCTGCCAACTGGATGGTCATTACTTCCTCGACCCAAAAATCTTATAAAGGGCAGGGGAAGGATAAACTAATGAATTTAATCAATTCAACCACGCATTTAAATTGAATTGGCAAAATTCAGACTATTTAATGGCACCTTTCCTTTCACCTAAACTTTCAACAAATTCTAATCAAAATTACTGCCACTTTATTACTTACATAACATTGTTGAAGAGCTTAGAACTAGAATGATTAAATAAACAGAGTTAGTCATACTGACTTGGTTCCCACACCTATGGAGCCCTGCCCTGGAGAGCTGGCTGTCACATTCAGGTCTGGGAGGCTCATCCTTGGCTTGCAATTTAGGAACGCTGGTTCAGAATGTGGCACTATTTTTCCCTTGACCTGACTTCCTAGAGATTCTTCCTAGTACATTTAGATATACATTCTGGTACATTGGCAGTAGAGGAGGATATAAAAACATAAATTTGTTTTACTACAATGAATTATGAAATAAGCAAGCCAACAGAGCAGCACAGGACTACCCATCAAAGACTGAAAATGGATAAAACACAATTCCAAACGTCTGTAAACATAATGGCTTTGCAGAAGGGTACACAGAGAAAGGATCATGCCAACAACAGAACTGTTAGTTTGTACTGCTTTCCTGAAACTGTTACTGAGATATTACCACATATAATTATTGCTTTTTGGAAAAAAGTACCATATAATAAACACTCAAAAATTATTATTCAGTTAATTTCGATATATTTCACAGATGCAATGTCAAGAAAATTTTAGCATAGGAATGGACCTCAGAGCTCATCTAGTTTAAACTCCTTTATTTACAGAGGAGGAAAATCGCCTCCCTTTGGTCACACAGCTGAATCTCAACAAAGTCAGGTCTAGGATTTACAAGCCCTGACCGCTTTCCACCTCTCCATGCTCTCCAATAATGCACCCCATTAATCCTAAGACACACATAATACAAGGTTTTAGAAGGCACAACTCCACTCAAATGTAGAGAAGTCTTAGAACAACAATATCACTCTACCCAGTCATGCTTCAAGTTGAGCTCACCTGCTTTTCTCGGAAGGAACGCTTATTTTTTGACCGGACGTTATGACTATACCGCATCATCATGAAGTTCTTCTGTTTTTTCTTCTCCTTATTCGTGGAACTGGAAAATGGATTCATTTTGGTTTTTCTCCTCACAAATTCTTTTCGGTCTGTTTTTCCAGCCTATCAGCACACACACACAAAAATACCACTGCAGGAGTTATCTCATCAACACACACGTCTCCTCTGTGCCAGCTCCGCTGGACGCCAAGGACACTAAGGTGGAGGGAACACACAGTCACTGCTCCCCAGAGACTCAGTTCAGTCTAGGGGAAGAAATGACCATGATGTGTTGTAACTGGGCAAGGCGAGCTCAGTGGAAGAAAGGGTTTCTTAGAGGCCAGAGGAGCCTAGGAGAGAGGGAGACCCTGTGAGCTGTTTTTTGCAGGATGAAGGCCTTCCTGGTGAGGAGGGAAGGAGGGAAGAGTAGAGCATTTCAGGTAGGAATAGTATATGCAAAGTTGCGGTGGAGAAAGAACATGGGTTTTCAAACTTATCTAAACAAGTGTCAGTACAAATGGAATAGAGGGTAATGTGGAGCCCATTTGGAATGGCGTCTGAAACAAGTCAAGGTAGAGAAAATGAAGCTGGAAAGGTAGGCAGGCTGCAGCCGCAAACAGCCACAGGACTTGCCTGAGGCAGCTCTAACTGTCTCTGGCTTTTCTTTAATGACTAAACATTCCCCTGCTTTTCTCATAGCTCTGGTAAATGCACTGAGCCTCCCTGAGACCGTGAGCATACAACTGGGCCTTTCTGTGCTCCACAGCTTGTCTTAGACGGTGGTTACATATGTGGTTATCAAGTTGTTAAAACTCATCTAACTGAACACCTCTTATCTGTGCCTTTTATTCTATGCTAATTATACTTTTATTTAAAACATTAAAATAAAATACTGCAAGGACTTCCCTGGTGGCGCAGTGGTTAAGAATCCGCCTGCCAACGCAGGGGACACGGGTTCAATCCCTGGTCCAGGAAGATCCCACATGCTGCAGAGCAACTAAGGTGCTGCGCCACACAACTTCTGAGCCTGTGCTCTAGAGCCCGCGAGCTACAACTACTGAGCCCACGCACCGCAACTGCTAAAGCCTGCGCACCTAGAGCCCGTGCTCCACAACAAGAGAAGCCACCGCAATGGGAAGCCCACGCATCTCAACGCAGAGTAGCCCCCGCTCGCCGCAACTAGAGAAAGCCTGCGCGCAGCAACGAAGACCCAATGCAGCCAAAAAAACCCTGCAGTTCTGTGCCTATACAAGTTCTGAGGCATATTTCACTTTATCTGCTTTCTGTTTAGACAACTAGGCAATGACATGCCCCACTCACCATTGCAGTTGCTAGTCTTGTCTCCTTGTCAGACTTTGGCTTTTTATGAAGGCGTTCAATGTCCCGAAGAGAAAGTAACTCACCCCTGGGGTGAAGGAAAAAACGTAATGTGTAACAAGGATGGAATTCCTTTTCCTAATACTTTCATAATCACGTGAGCTGACTGAAGACCTGGTGTACACACTGTCTTACCTGGGCTCCTCATCACTGTCTATTTCGACGTATTTCCTCTTTTGGGCTTTCCCAGGGGCAGCGTCGAGTTCTTTCCTCATTTGGGCCATTCGGATTTTCTGGAAGTCTTCCTGACTTAACACTCGGCTAGTGCTGACGGCGGCGGCTTTGGCTTTCCGCTCCTCCAAGGGCATGCTGTTCAGCTTCTCAGACTTGAAAGGACACAACACAGGCTTAAACGGCTATTGGCTCCAGTGAGGGCACAGCCCCTCAACACTGAGAAAAGGACATTTTAGGACTCACGATTTCTTTCTGTTCTTCATCGGAAGAATGGTGCACGTCAACCCATTCGCCATCAGAAACTGCCTCGTCACTGAGACTCGTGTTTTCCCACTCATCTGTGTGAAAAAGAGCACCCCATTAGCACCCACTTTATGTTGAGTGTTCATGGTACACTGAGATAAATCAAGCAAAAGAAAACTTAGGTAATGAACCTCAAATAGATGCTCACCAAGAATTGAGCAGTATTACTGTTAAATAAACCACATCAATTTAATTAAGTCAAGGAACGGAGAATAACCACTGATCAATTATCCACCATGAGCCGAAACTTTACAATCTTTCTCTAACCCTCGTGACTCAACAAAAGAGGAATAGAGTCCAGAGTTAAGTAACCTGCCCCAGGCCACACTGCTAGAAATGCAGCCTACACTGAAATTAGGAAAAATCATATATGACTCTAGAGCCTACATTCTTTCCACCAAACTAGCCATGTCCATCAGAACTGTACTTGTACATTTACAGTGGCCACATACAAGTTATTTAACTTGTCTAAGCACATTTATACATTTGAGAAATTAGTTAGAAACAAGTCACTCAGAGAACAAAGGTAGAAACTTTTGGTTGTATAAGAAGCTTGTAGACACCTCAGTAAAGAGGTATCAGAGATCCTAACGGAGCTACCACAGTAAGCTTTCAAAATGAAGGATACCTGCAGTCTCTCAGCAGATGCCCATGTTCTGTAAGACAGTGTCCCAGCTCTTAGGCATGGCCTACACAGCCACTCACGTGAGGCCCCACCTCTATCCCTAGTCTCATCGCCTTCTGTGCATCACCTTGTATCCTACATTCTAATAGTTTCCTAAACCCTTCAGTACTTTGCTCACAGTTTGCCTGGAAAGTCTCCACTATACTACCATTGCTCACTAATCATTCCCAATACGGCTCATGGGTCACGATTTCCTTGAAGCCTTTGTTGAACCTCTGAGGTGGACCTGACCTCTCTCCAGCCCTTATACCCCACTCCAATCATAAATCCTGTTAATGATTTATTAGCTGTTTATGAAAGACCCTCAAGGACAAGAACCATATCATTCCTCTTTGCTTTGACAGTGGCTGGCTCATAGCTAATGCTTACGAAAGTTTTGTTGAAATAATGAAGGGATGAACAGGAAGAAGAAAGGACCCTAGCAACCAATGCAGTAAATGCTAACCCCAGAAATGAGAATGGAGTTCCTCAAGCATTCTTTGACCAGTTCAATAAGCATTCTCCGTCAACAGGAGGATCGCTATAGACTAATCTTCATTATTTTTTCTAGGCAACAAAAGAAACCCATTATCTTTCCCAAGTGTCAAACAGCATGCCCTTGATAAGGGGCAGCCAATCTGAAGGACATGAAAAGGCATTTCCTACACCAGAATGTAAATTCTCTCAGAGCAGGACCATGCCCATTTGACCTTCAGTGCCCGTAACAGGGCGTGGCACATAGTCATTACCAGGAAGCATCTGCTGGATGAATGTCCAAACAATATAAAGATTTCAAGATCAATACAGATATAGTAGGAGTGATTTTGTCCTGAATAATGGTGAAACAAAAATGAACCTTCATCATCTTCAGCATTTTTTTCTTCTTTTTCAACTTCCAGAACTTCTGCTCCTGGAATGTAATCTTTAGCATCTAGTTCTCCATATTCTTGCACTCTTGCTTCTATGGAGGCCTCTGTAGGCTTACCCTAAAGGAAAGGAAGTAGTTTTTAATGAGGTGCTTAAACTGCAAAACATTATTCATGAAAAGGATTCTCCAGGATTATGAATTGAGAGGGAGAATCACAAAAAATGGAAGCAATTGAATGACAAAAACAGTCCACCAACGTCTTGGGTCAAAGTAAATCCCCCAGACAGAACTTTGCCCACTGTTTTCTTGCTTTCTTCTTCTATTTTTTTTTTTTTTGCGATATGCGGGCCTCTCACTGTTGTGGCCTCTCCCATTGCGGAGCACAGGGTCCGGACACGCAGACTCAGGGGCCATGGCTCATGGGCCCAGCCGCTCCGTGGCATGTGGGATCTTCCCGGACCGGGGCACGGACCCGTGTCCCCTGCATCGGCAGGCGGACTCCCAACCACTGCGCCACCAGGGAAGCCCCTTCTTGCTTTCTTCTGATCCACCTCAGGAAACTTCAATTAAGTCTTGAGATCTCTCCTTCTGTTACATACATGCATCTTTCTCTGTCCCAACTTGAAAGAGGTAGTATCTGGTTAGGGAATAGCCTGTTCAATGCTGGCATCAGTTACTGACTTCAAACAGTCTAACAGGTCTATAAGAGTCATTCAACCTCAAACAGCATATACCAACTATAAAACTGTTAAGCAAAAGTATTCAATCAATTTTATTCTGAGCTTAAAGAATAAAACTACATGTATCACCAATACTCCTAATGGAAGCATCAGAAATACTCAAACTCAAATTGTAGGAAATTATCCTCACTTTCTGAGACCAAATCCTTGATCAACATATGTATGCTTCACCTACCCGGAATTTCTTTTGTAACATCTGAGGATTCAGTGTTCGGAAGAGCTGAATCAAAGTTCTAGCAGACATCATCACATCTGGAAAATAATACCTTTAATTAGAAACTTCAGAGCAAAGAGTCTATTGAGGTAAAAACGAACTACTCTGTACTCTTTGATCTACTGAGAATAACACACCACTTACTCTTATCTTTGTGTGTTTTATACTGAGCCAGGTCTTGGAGAAGTTCTTCAGTCATGGCTAGAGGACATCGAGCTGTTATCTCTTTTATAGCATTGATTCTAAAAAAGGGAAAAAAATAAATTAAAACAAACAAAACACCCCCCAGCAGTTTCATGTGGTTCAACCTAAGAATATTTTCTAAAAAGACTAAATCAAAAGGAATGTAAGTTGGGTTTTATAGGTCTTAGGTCTTTAAAACTGCAGCATGATAGAGTGTGAGGGTGGGGAGCCTCAGAGGGCTTTGATTCCAGACAGTTTACTGCCATTTCCTCTACTAGAAGAATAAGAAACAGTGTCATCTCTGTAAAATACAGGCATACCTCAGAGATATTGCAGGTTTGGTTCCAGACCACTGCAATAAAGTGAGTCACACATATCTTTTGGTTTCCTAGTACATACAAAAGTTATGTTTAACTATACTGTAGTCTATTAAGTGTACAATAGCATTATGTCTTAAAAAGTACGTAACTTAATTAAAAAATACTTCATTGCTAAAAATGTAACCTTCATCTGAGCCTTCAGTGAGGCATAATCTTTTTGCTGGTGGAGAGTTTGAAATATTGTGAGAATTACCAAAATGTTACACAGAGGCATGAAGTGAGCCAATGCTGCTGCAAAAATGTCACCGATAGACTTGCTCCACACAAAGTTGCCACAAACCTTCAATTTGTAAAAAAAACGCAGTATCTGTGAAGAGCAATATAGCAAAGGGCAATAAAAGGAAGCGTGCCTGTATATGATAGCAGCATCTATTCGCCAACCCTAGGGGAGATAGTACTAGGTCAAATAAGGAAAAGTTAAAGGTCTTTAGGGCTGTTATCCCAGCAGTATTTTCCAAGGGAGATACAAAGCAGCTGTTCAGCATACTGCTTAGGTATCAGGACAGATGAGTCGTCCTTAAATTAGTGTCACACTCATTAAGTGCTTTTGAATTAATCAAAAGGGCCACTGAACCGCCTTGGGATTAAAAAATGATTCCATAACGAATCATTTGTTCCAGGGAAGATAGGAATTCAGGGTAGAAGACAGAAGAAAAACATTTAGATTGCCACACAAGCATTCATTTGAAAGAGGCACAGCTAGTTAAAAAACAAAATGTTGATTAGAAGGGCAAATATCTTTTCTCTGGCTCAAAATTCTGACCAATAAATTAAAAATACCAAGCCTGCTGAGAAGACTGAAGTGTACTTTAAACTGTTTTTGCAGAGAGCACATAATAGATGAAATTTTACATCCTGGTAATGGAAAGCAAACCCAGTGCGTTACGACCATACCCACTGCCTACAGCCACATTCTACATACCCTACTGTCATGACCTCTCCAGAGTTCTTGTCGGTTACAAAATTGTTGGCCACAGTCATGAGCAATGACTGCATGATCTGAACGGGAGGGAGAGAAAGGATATGAGTGCTGGTAAAACGTCTACACCTACTCAAACGCTTGACGATGAAGGGACCATAAACTATTGCAGTGGAAAAACAGCCCTCCGCCTTCGGTTTGGGAGTTGGAAGGATCAAGACTGAGGAAGACTGAAAAAAACATTCCACTCTGGGTTTCAGCCCTCTTCTTAGCTATCCTCAGATTAAATGTGGCTCGCCTTTAATATTAGTTCTCAACATGGATTAAAAATTGCTTTGACCCACGATCCTCCAACACTATTTGAATCAAAGAAAGAAATGATCAGTTTTGAATAATAATCACTATAAATTCACTGATATTCTTGCCCTCCCCAGCATAAAATTTGGCAATTAAACAAAACCAGAATTCTCAACAACTTGTCCAAAATAAACTTTACTTTCTACAGTAAAATGTTTTTACTTCTATGAGTAAACTTCTATGGATATCTCCTTAAGAGCTAGTGTGTCTTCTACTCAGTTTCAAAAAGGCAGGGAGGACGGTAATCCCTGTGGGAAAAGCCACCATGATATACTTAGTGGCAGGGCTACGTATGCACTAGATCCTGACAGAAGTGAAGTTTAAGAGTTCTCACCTCTGGGGGTACTAAGTGATGAGATGCCTGTGCAGCAAACAGAAGGATCTTCGTTACTTCTAAAAAGGTCAGAGATGGGAAAGGCCACAGTCAGTTTATTGCCCTGCCCTCAGGACCACGGCAAACATGGCCAGCACACGCTGGCCGTAATGCTACTGCTGCTTCCTCTGCCCCAACACCCAACCCCGACATCTGCATAGGTCACTGCCTCGCTTCCTCCTGGCCCTGCTTAACTGCTGCCTTATCAAAGTGATTTCCTGACCACATAATCTAGACAGAACCCACCCCAGCACTCCCTACTGTCCTCACCTGCTTCCTTTTTCCTCAAAATACTTCCCGTCACCTGGACATATTACACACAGCACTCTGTGGATCTTCCTCTAGAATATACGCTCTATGAAGGTGAGGATGTTACTTTGTGTTCACTGGTGTCTAATGCAGTGCTCAGACTAGAAATCACTCAATCAATGAATAAGTACAAACACATATATACACAAACTCCCTTTAAAGGGGCAGTATGGATAAAGAACAAGGCCTCTGGCAAAACAAAGAAGTGAGGTGAAGCCTAATCAGCCACTGTTTGCTGAGTGATCTTGGTCTTTTTTTCTTTCTTTCTACACCTCTCAGGATTGAAGTGAGGATTAAATGAGATGACTGTATGTAAAGTACTTAGCACAGTGCTTGGCTCATGTTGAATGTTCAATAAATGTTCATTTCTTTCCTATCTTGGTTCAAGTTCAAAGGCAAAAACAACCATCTCTTCCTTCCTGCTTTCATGTTGCTTTTAATTAAGAATATAAATGAGGGCAATGAAAGCAGTAAGTTAAACCCTGGTATCTATAATGAAGTTACAATAAATAGTCAAAATTCTTTTTTAGAATCTTTCACATGAGTATTTATAGTATTACAAAAAGACTTGCTTTGAGAAACCAACACTTTGTTTTGGTGCTTTTCCCCCCCTCAAATAATTGTTTCTTAAAGTTGATAAGGAGAACAATTACCTCATGGCAGAATCTGGAAAGAAAACACACAGGTTTCTCTCCTTGTCTCTGAAGCAGAACACCCTTCACTCCTAACTCTTGTCTTTAGTATTAATTCCAGAACAAAAGACTCTGGATGGTTAACCCCAAGGCCACCAAAGGAACATGGCAAGTGGAAGCCTTACCTCTTTGGTGGGGCTGCAGAAACCTCTGCACAAAGGGGTAGAAGTTGAAGAGAAAAAGCTGTGGAAAGAAGAATGCACTGACTTTAATATATATCTAGCTGAGCTGTGGAGTTTCATTTCTCCATGATGCAATTATATCACCAAGCTCAACTAACTGGGAATCAGTTTTTTACTTTCTTTTTTTCTCAACAAGCATTCATGCTACAGGATGATTCAATGTGCTGTATTAACCAAAGAAAGGAAGGCCTTGTTGCTATCCTATTATGTCAAGGAAGAAGGAAGTGTACTCAGAATAAACCAGGGGGTGAAAGGGCAGTCAAAAAGCAACTTTCTTTCAAAAAAATTGCAGAACCAATTTTTTAGTCTTCAAAGATAATAGTAACTCAAATCTGAATAGTGCCTAGTGTAATCTGATCACCAAAAAACCCACAGTCTAGTTTTGTTATGGGATACCAGTCCAACCACACTGGAGGAATTACTCTGAGCTCCATATTTTAGACAGAAACCACTAACACTCTGGAGTCTACCTAGATAAAGGAGACAAGGATCCAGTTATTAAAGCAATTGTAATCTTTAACTTCAAGAAGAGAAACTCTGGAGATGGCCTAGCCTTTTTCAAAGTTCATCATGTGAGAATAAATTTTTTTCTATTTTAGCCACAGAGCAAAACCAGGACCAGAGAAGTAAAAGGGAAGACTTGGGTTCAATACAGAGATGAGTGTTCAACTGTAGCCAGCTGTGAAACTCCAGTATCATTTCCATCAAACCATGCTTGAATTAAGAATCACTTCTGCTTTTCCACTGAGCTCAGATTCAGTTGTGACTTGAAATTGTTGCACAAATGTAACAAGAATTGACCTGGTAATCCTGCTTTAGAACTGCAGCCCATGTAGAAAAAGCAATTTATTCACCAAAATGTTAACTTTTTCTTAGAGAAATGGAATAAGTGCATTTGTTCATTTGTAACTTGATATAGGTCTATACTGTTTGATTTTCAATGAAGGAGCCTGTTTTACTTCTTGTTTTTTTTTTTGAAGAAAGCAACACATTCAGTGATGATCAGAACAGCACTAGTTATAAGAGCAAAACTATGGACAACAACCTCAATGGTCATTTCTTCATGGGCTGAATTTCTGGGCATCCCTCCTTTTCTACAATGGCAGTTAGTCTGAGTATGTGTGTGGTTTCCATATGTATACACAATATATATACATTATACCACCAAAGACCTCTTGCAGTCTAATTTAATATAAAGTGAATGACCAGAGAATTCAGCTTTGCAAACATGATCCTCCTGCTAGAGTGGGCTGGAAGTCACGAAAGCTATGAAGGGGTGAACTGTGAAATGTAATAACAGTTGATAAAAATATGTGGGCTCTGTTGGCTCAGGAAAATGTATAAGTGAAACATAGATAAAATAAAATAAAAAGTAGAAAAACAGAAAATAGTCTGTCCATAAACTGAATACATGTACAATTCAACATCCATACTAAGTGATAAGAAAACAAAGTGACAAAAACAGCTATTTTCAGAGTGAAAGATTTTATCCCTTTGTAAACTGTATGGGTTTAAATGGTTTGGGAGGGTAAAATTAAGCCACTGCTCTACCTTACTGTCCTTTTACCAAGAAAAATTCCACTTCTAATATCCATCAAGAGAAACATAATGTAATTCAAACCTCGTGAATTCCCACCAATCTGGAGATGAGGTTCATGAGCATCATCTTCACTTCAAACCTCTCCTTAGAGCTCTCTAGCTGCTTCAGTAGTTTTTCTGCAAAATCTGGAAAGGAGAATATCAGAGAAGTATACCGTGGGCCCATGGTCTATACAACATAATCTAGCAGGTGTAGAGAAAAGCAGTAGTTTGGTCACTGACTCTGGTATGGCTGTGCCTGAAATCACTCTGCAGAACCAGGATGGTAAACACAGCGGCATGACCGAAGGTGAAAAGACTCACACACGGGCAAA
This sequence comes from Stenella coeruleoalba, assembly GCF_951394435.1. NCBI lineage: Eukaryota > Metazoa > Chordata > Mammalia > Artiodactyla > Delphinidae > Stenella > Stenella coeruleoalba. The sequence continues at coordinate 103,693,455 of NC_137149.1, forward strand.
TATACCTTCAGTGGTGCCCAAAGTTAAGTCTTAAGGATTTCCAAGATTTTTAGCATCAACATCTTGAGTTACTGTTGACAGATGGTCCACTTATAGCTCTCTGGGGCCCTGCTTCTCAAAGTGTGGTCCGCAGACCACCAGCAGCTGTCCACCTAATAGCTTGTTAGAAATACTGAACTGCAGGCCCCACCCCCAGACCTACTGAATCAGACAGAATCTGTACTTTAACAGGATCCCAAGGTGATCAGTATGTGCCTTAAAGTCTGAGAAACACGGACCTAGAGGAAGCGTCGGCAAACTAAAACTAAAATACAGAGAGCGTTTAAAAGCCCCACTGCCCAGCCATACCCCGTATCACCTAATCGGTCTCTGGGAATAACAGGACCGAAGTACCAGTATAGTTTTATAAATTCCCCAAGTGATTCCAATGTGCACTCTAGTTTGAGAACTAGTGTTCTGAACAGGGCTTCCCAAACTTTTGGTTTCCACATACCAGTTAAAAAAAAAAGGGACTAATAAAAGATTGTCAATTTTTCATTTGGTCAAGCACAATGTCTTATAGTACAAGTACTATGTTATTAAAGACATGAATTGCAAAGAGAGCTGTTCCTCTATATTTTTCTTATTTTGCTATGGATTGGGAATCACTGCTTTGGAATAGAATTCTCTAGGCTACAACCAATAGGTAACAACTAAGCATTCACTGATTGTCTATTAAGTGCCAAGGATTTTATATTCCCTGGTAACCTTGAAGGTAGGAATCTAAATAGGCAGATAAAGCCAACAAGGAACTTGGGAGGTCATAATTATAGTACCTTGGGGATCATGAATCAAGTGAATAGCTGAAAAGTTAAACACCTCCGGTTTTTTCTTCTTCTTTTGTTTCTGAAAGAAAGGGAGAGGAAAACATTTACATTCTGAATTACAGTGAAGAGGCCCTTGGGATTAAATGTGCTAATGTGCTAAAAGGCTGTTATCAAGTCCATTACACCATTTATATTTATTTACTTTCCTTATTTTTTTTTTTGGCTGCATCGGGTCTTAGTTGCAGTACACTGGATCTTTTGTTTAGGCATGCGGGATCTTTTCCTTACGGCATACAGTCTTCTCGGGTTTCTCTCTAGTTGTGGCACGTGGGTTTTCTCTCTCTAGTTGTGGTGCATGGGCTCCAGAGCATGTGGGCTCTGTAGTTTGCAGCACACGGGCTCTCTCATTGAGGCATGCGAGCTCAATAGTTGTGGCATGCAGACTTAGTTGCCTCGTGGCATGTGGGATCTTAGGTCCCCAACCAGCAACTGAACCCAGGTCTCCTGCATTGGAAGGTGGATTCTTTACCACTGGACCACCAGGGAAGTCCCCATCACACTAATTAAAAAGAAAAAACAAAAAATCTTTGTTCCAAAAACCTTTCTTGCAACTAGAAGAACTAAAGGTGGTTTTTAAGATTAAACCTTGGGGACTTCCCTGGTGGCGCAGTGGTTAAGAATCTGCCTGCCAATGCAGGGGACACGGGTTCGATCCCTGGTCTGGGAAGATCCCACATGCCTCAGAGCAACTAAGCCCGTGTGCCACAACTACTGAGCCCGCACACCACAACTACTGAAGTCTGTGTGCCCAGAGCCCGTGCTCCACAACAAGAGAAGCCACTGCAATGAGAAGCCTGCACACTGCAACGAAGAGTAGCGCCCGCTCGCCGCAACTAGAGAAAGCCTGTGCACAGCAATTAAGACCCAATGCAGCCAAAAAGTTCTAGCTATTAGCACCTGTGAGACTTAAAGAGATTTGGAAATATGAACATTAAAAAACACACAAGGACCAAATTAATGACTTTCAAATAATTATTACAAAACAAAATGTACTTCATTTGCATACTCTTCTGAGAAGACATCGTGATCAAAACAAATGAATTTAATCAAATTAATTTATTCAAGCCATAGATCTTGGAGAGCTGAAAACATTTATTCATCTAAAAAATTAGGGCTTAAAAAGTCATCACACATTTCTAAGTCCTTCAAAATGCTATTTTCTCTATTCCAAATGCTTAAAAGCTTTTCTAAAGAACACATATTCTGCATTCTAATGATTCTTATCTCATTTCCCAGGTACAAGTCTCACCTTGAGGACTTTCATAGCCTTTTCCAACTTTTTCTTGTTTTTGGAGCTTTTCTTCCCTGTGGCATACTGCACTAGCAGGTCTCTTGCTGTTGGTCCTTCATCCTGAAGAATAAACTACTTTGTAAAACTATAAACAAGGAAAATCTGCATAGAAGCAAGGAATAACCCTTTTAATCACTTCTTTGTACTTATACTCTTTGCATGCAGCTATTAAAAATAAACACAACTTTAAAAATTCAATAAAAAACAAATTTGCCTATCTGCAGGAACAGGCTCATACCAAGATTTTCACTGCAACACTGACTTCTGTTTTTATTTTGCTTTTAGTTTTTATTGAAGTATTAATACACAGAGAGAATGCAACTTTGTTTTTATTTGAAAAAGGAAACTGGAAACAAATATTTATCAACAGGGAAATGCTTAAACTATAGTACATCCATTTTCTGAAATATTATGTGGAGGTTAAAAGAATGAGGTAGATCTATATGTACTAGTAGAAGAATATCTAAATGCACTGGTACATCTATATATGTCATCACAAAGGAAGCAGGTTGCAAAATAATACATATATTATTTATATGTTTTAAAAACAGACCACACACATAAGACAATATGTATATACGTCCACACAGAAATGCATGGGAAACGAAATGGTTATCTATGAAGAAGGAACTGGGAAGTGCAAATAAGAAAGGATCAAGATAACTTTTATCTATAGTATCTGAAATTTTATACAGTAAGAATGTATTGTTCATACATTATTTACTAAAGTAATAACAAAAGGTGTTATCCCATATTCCAGTACTCGTTACCAAAATGCTAAAATGGGAAGGGAATTTCTTTTTAATATTAATAAAAAATATTTTTTAATAAAGAAAATTTCATGACATCATAAATCCTGATTCTTCCTTTTAAAGATGCTGTACTACCCTTCTCCCTTTCTCCACTCTAAACTTCGATGATGTCAACACTCAACCTCAAAAATATATTGGCAGTAATTTTTATTCTAAGTTCATATAGTGAGATATAGGTATAGCTTTAGCACCAAGAACAAGGTTGAATGAATCTAAGTTTTATTAGTTACTTAACCAAGCTTTCTGAATGTAAGTGACAAGTTCTAACTAGAATAAAATCTCAGCATGGCAGAACTCAATAAAGGATAAAGGTAGCATCTAAGTTTCTTTCCAACTTTTACAATCTGTACTGAAAACAATAATAAAATCTGCTAAACTGTAAAGTTCAGAAGTATCTATGCTTAAACTAACCTCAGATTCTGAGTCACTGTCCTGTTTCTCCTCTTCATCTTTTCCAAGGAAGAATGTCAAAGCAGCAACTAATATCTAAAGACCAATTCAAAGTCAATTACTCATCCCAGCTTACAACAAAGAATAAATACTTTTGTCTATATTTTACACATGCATATGAACTAGGATCTGAAGAAAAAAAAAAAGAACGGTAGGATTTGGGCTCATCTGTCTTAGCCCGGCTCTACACAGTTGTTATCCTTCAAGTAGAAAGTCAGGAACTTCTACATGCCCCCACAAGAAAAGTGATATAGCCCCTCTAACAGAAAGTCAACCAAGTCCTTAAATTTCTTTCAGCTGTGCCTGAGTCCAATAAAAGAGCAGTCAAGAATTACAGAGGAAAACAAAATAAACGCTAAGGCTATCGTTTAATACCAAGCATTTTAAAAACTCATAATTTTGCGTGACTCTTCTAAAGCGCAGATAAACCAGGGAAGCAGCCTAAGCACAAGCAGCACGTCCGCACACCACCTCTTCCTTGCATACCCATCTCCTTCACCTTCTAGCTGGAGAAGCGGGCTACTCACAGACAGTGCCTTCACACAGCCATACACGTGCTCACCTTGGTGACCTTAGAGAAACATGCCGTGGTGATCACATTGACAGTTTTGGCATCATTCCTGGGGGAAGACAGTTGAGTGCTTTAAAGTGAATTTTCATTCGACTGTATTTGACAGCACAGACAATGGCACAAAATAAATAAATATTTCTAACATGTTAAAATTCATAGTTTGTAATATTTCAAAAAGTCACGGGTTGCTAAATAGTCAACTACAGGCAAACATTTAATTCAATTTTAGCCCAGTCTTGTGTCAGAAAATTATGCAGCCATTCAGATGTATTTTTTGAAGAATTTTTAATGACATAAAACCTACTCAAGATAACTGGGGGCGGAATAAAAAACCAATAAAAAACTACAATACAGCAAAATTCCAACCATACTTTAAAATTCACATTAAAGAAAAGACAGGAGGAAATAGCATAAAATATTAACTGATTATCTCTAGGGGGTGGGACTATCAATAATTAAAAAAAAAAACTTTCTAGCTTCTCCAAATCTTCTGCTGCAACGAATATTACTTTTATATTTAAAAAAAAATTAGTGAATAAGAAAAGCAAAAGACATGAGTTGGGACACTGTACCAACAAGTCAAAGTTTATGAAACGTGATAATTTAAGTATATAAGGTAAATTGATTTGAAAATCTTCAGAGAGGCAGAGTAGAAAGAGCCCGAATTTCAGTCAGACAGATCGGGTTTGAATTTCAATTCTGCCTTTTACTAGCTACTAAACTTAAACTTATGAACCTATGGGTTTCATTACCTATAAGGTGAGAATAATCCCAAATAAGCTACATTACACTGTTCTGAAGGTTGAATGAGGTAAGGCATAGTGCAAGTGCTCAAGAAATGGTAGTCAATATTGTTATTAGTCATTTGGATTGCCTCCATAGTTTTACTTCCAACTTAATCTATGGCAGAGATATATTAAAGGGCTCAAAATCAAGAAAAATATTTGTGTATGTGTTCTGTGGCAATTACAAATGAATAAAAGACTATTTCGAAAGAGACAGGTACATAGATATTACCAGATGTTTCTTCTATAGAGTTCAATCATCACATCCAAAGATATCTTGGCTGCAGTTGCATTGCTATCTCTTAACATGGTATACATGAAATTCTGCAATACCTGAAGAAAAAGAGGAGAAAGAAGACTTAATAAACTGCACGATACTGTAGTACAATGCTGCAAACATGGAAAACAAAAGGGTACTTACTACATTCACTTTATTGTTCTTGTGTTTTGCATTTATATTCTTGATATCAGTCACAATATGAGTATATAAAGTCTGAGGAAAAGAAACAAAAACATATACACATTAACCAACATTTCTAACCTTGCCTAATTTGGAGAGAAATATAAATGTACTGGAGGATTTAACTTTGCCCACTTTTCATTCTATCACAAAAGAGACCAAAAACAAATAAAACAAACAAAAAGAAGCAGGTAAAGCAAAATGAAAGTTACCCTCAAAAGGTTAAATATGAAGTTATATGACCCGACATTTCCACTCCTAGTTATATATCCAAAAGAAATGAAAATGAATTTCCAACTAATGTTCAAATATTCATAGCTGCATTATTCATAACAGCCAGAAAGTGGAAACAACCCAAATGTCCATTAATTGATGAGTGGATAAACAAAATGTGGTATAACCAGACAATGAAATATTATTTGGCAACAAAAAGTAATGAATACTTACATATGCTACAACATGAATGAACTTGGAAAACATTAAGTGTTTTCACTTAATTTTCACTTTCACTAAGTGAAAGAAGCCAGTCACAAAACAATTACATATTATATGATTCCATTTACACGAACTATCCCAAGTAGGCAAATCTATAGAGACCAGAAGTACATTGGTGGTTGCCTAGGGCTGGGACAGATGGGAAAATGGAAAGTAACTGCTAAAGGGAATGGGGTTTCTTTTGAGGGTGCTATAAGTGTTCTAAAGCTGACTGTGGTGATGGTTGCAAAACTCTGTGACTACACTAAAAACCCCTGAATTGTACATTTAAATGGATGCATTGTATGTGAATTACATCTCAATACATTTGCTTTTTTTGTTTTGTTTTGTTTTTACAAAGGAAAGTCGGGGCTTCCCTGGTGGCACAGTGGTTAAGAATCTGCCTGCCAATGCAGGGGACACAGGTTCGAGCACTGGTCTGGGAAAATCACACATGCCACGGAGCAACTAAGCCCGTGTGCCACAACTACTAAGCCTGCGTTCTAGAGCCCGCGAGCCACAACTACTGAGCCTGTGTGCCACAACTACTGAAGCCCATGTGCCCTAGAGCCCATGCTCCCCAACAAGAGAAGCCACCGCAATGAGAAGCCCAAGCACCACAACAAAGAGTAGCCCCCGCTCGCCGCAACTAGAGAAAGCCCTACACGGCAACGAAGACCCAATGCAACCAAAAATAAATAAACTTTAAAAAAATAAATTAAAAAAATAAAAAGGAAAGTCCAAGCCCCTAACTGCATGCAAGACAATATTGGGATTTTTACAAATATCAATGGTACCCAAAATATGCTCCCCTGGATCACTTTTATTCACAAGTTAGTCCAAGAAGTACAATTGCTAAAATCAAATGGTTGCAGTCTCTTAATATTTTGAAAAAAAAAAAAATTTTTTTTAAGTTAATGTATGTAAACTTTAGTTTCTCTTTCTTAAAATTCTTTCATAAATCTTCAACTTCTGGTCTTACTTATACAAGCAAACACGAAGTCACAGGGAAATATTAATAACAAAAAAAGTCAGTTTTGGGGGGAAGAGGTTGGGAGTGGTTACAGCCACGAGTGTCCAGTCCATGCTCTGATTTAGCTGGTCAGTACAGCATAGAGGAAAAGGGCTTGGGTTCTGGAGCCAGGTTCCCTGGGTTTATGTTCCTGCCTCACCACTCAGAAGCTGTGTGACCCTGGGAACATCACTCTCTCTCTCTGTGCCTCAGCCTTTTCATCTATAAAATAACAACAATAACCCCTATCTCATGGCACTTTGTGAGTAAACGAATACGTAAAATGCTCTGAAAATGGTAACCTAGCAAAAAGTAAACAATAAATGTTAGCTATCACCATTATATTGCATGCACACAACGGTCAATTTTTTTCCTATCAAAATTATTCTCAGCTGTATCCAATAGTATGAAGCATGAAGAGACTCCAAATGCTATACGTTTCATGTCACTGCCAGGAAGAATGAGATATGGAGCGGAGCGGGGAGTGATTTTGCTCTTTACCTTTCGAAGAAGCTTATCGTGGCAACGCAGAAGTTCAAAGAAGAGTTCTAGCAAACTTGATGGATTGATGAGATTCTTATTTCTCAGCAAGATCAAAGCTTTGCAAAATGTCTCAGGAAGGAAAAAGAAACATACTATAAGATAATGATAAAGTTAGGATGAGAAAATGGAGCAAGTATATCCCCAAAGCACTTAATGTCTTCTATTAACTAGGCATTATTCTAGGCATGGGAACAGAACAGTCAAGTCTCTGCCCTCATGGAGCTTACACTGGGGGTGGAGCAGAAGAGGGGACAGGCAAGCAAGTAAGCATATCAACAGGTATACCTCATATAGGAAGGAAATAAAACAGGGTAATAACATTAATACACAGTGACTGCAGGAGGGCTCCTTTACACAGGAGGTCAAGGAAGGGTCAACATAGAAAAACGCAGTGATCAGTAAATCCACAGAGATAAGAAAGGTGGGTTACAATAACATAACACTAAATTGGGATAATCAAACTGAATTTGTGACCTTACAAGGCATTCTTTTGAAATACAGTTTGTAGTAAGAACGGCCCAATGGTAGTTGTAGCACCCTTGCTTCCCACCAACTTTCACAAGTACACTCTAAAGAGCAATGCTAATTATACAGACTCAATCCCTTGCTTCCTAACAACGTCCTAATTATTTTTAAAAACCCACTAGTCATCATAAAACACTATAAAGAAATATACACACATTTAGTTATTTAATAATGCCTGCAGACCAATCTGGTTGGGTACTGTTAGCACACAAAACTTAAAGAAGACCTAATCACTTGGAAAGACACTAAGTCTCCACACTCAAAATCTCAAATCTGTATGGCCCACAAGGACTTGACCTAAGTCTTGACCTAAGTAAAAGTCTTCTGTAATGGTTCAAGTTTGAAGCCTATTAGGCTGTGCTGCCAGGTCCCATGTCCCAACTGAGAGTTAATCAGAGACTCCAACCTTGGTTTGTCTGAGATGGTATTCTTTTTTTTTTTTTGGCCAGAACAAATTAAGATAATCCTAGAGAAGTATAAAAATTGAAGAATTACAGAAAGCCTGGGAAAATGCAAGAATAAGAAACAAAGTTGAATCTACAGACTTAGCATTTTTATAAGTTTTGGTAAAGGATATTAGTAGGTTTTGAGATCATAATATTTGTGTAAGTTCTACCAGCTGTAAAGGTGTTTGAAAAGCTGATATATAAAATTTGAAAATGCCTCTGGTTGGGTTCCCTAGAAGCAGAACCCAATTTATTACAGAGGTCAGTCCAGGGTGTGCTCTCTTCTACAAGGGAAGTAAAAGAAGCAGGATAGGGCAGAGAAAAGCTGGGCAAGGATGTGTCCTTGGCTGGAGACTAGCTTTAGTCTGATTACAGAGAAGCCCTGGAGCACAAACTGCAACACAAAGTTGGACCTTGGGAAGGGTTGGGCTTTTGAACCTCTGGGTTAGTCAGATACCACCTGTGGGCTGGGAGGGCCACTTCCCAGGTGCTAGGGCTCCCATTTAGCTGAAGACAGTGCTCCAGAGAAAGGGCAGCTGGGGGCCATTAGCAGCCAACATTCCCCGCGGGTGGGGGAAATGGGAGCACTGGCCTGGTAAAGGGGATCCCAGACAGGACCCAATGTCAATCACTAAGGTAACAATGTTTAAATGCTCAAACTGGCCAATTAATAGATAAATGTCTAAACTAAGCTTTATAAAAACTATAGGTTATAATTAGGGTTCTTCATGCATTTGAGATTTGAATGACCAGAAGGAATCACCTAATCAAAAAAGGGAAAAGAGCATCTTGGCAGGGTTAGCATACTGGTAGAACTGAGAGATCAGAGAGAGGAGTGCAGCAGAAAAGGAAATGAGGTCAAAAACACAGGAAGGAAGCAAATCATGTAGGGACTTACAGGCTAAGTTAATAAGTTTGAGTTTTATTCTGTGTAAATGAGAAGCCACAGAAGGATTTTAAGGTACGGGTGACACACTGATTTACATTTTAGAAAGATGTTTAGATGACAGGCTGTTCTCCTTTAAACACATATTATACGCACACGGGAACACAGCACAATTTATCAATCCAACTACTGGTCCTACCATTCGGAGATCTGGATCCAAGACAGTGTGGTTGTAGGAGAGAAGATCTTTCAGCTCTTGAGGAAAGTTACTTAAATGTTCTGGATAACAGTGACCAATCTGTAACAAAGCAAAAAGGCTCTTCTGAAGTTTTTCTTTCTCTCCTATGATTCATATGCACATATTAAGGATGTCCTGCAAAAGGAGAATAAAAGGCTATGTTTCATAGAAGTAGATGGCTCCAAACCATCTATTTTTCTTCTACATGCTAATCTCTCTGACCCCTTTCCTATTTCCTCTAGTCTTAGTAAAGTATGTGACATGATTCAGAATCTGCTTTTATGATGAATTTGAAGAAAACAAATAGTTTGAAAGCTTTTTTGCTCCAGTTGGTTCTGTGAAAAGCTCTAGTGAAATCCTCTAACTGAACATAAGGAGGAAATAAAATCTGCAAAAAGGGAAAATTAATTTTCTTTTTTAAATTAAGTTTCCACTCCCGAATGGAATGAGGTTGGGTGTAAGTGAAAAATATTCTGCAAGCTGTGTGCAACAACTGGTCTTCGTTTTACTCAAAAATTATCTTCTTACCTGTGCCATAAACATCACCAGCTCTGCCAGTTCTTTGCTGGGTTTATTTGGTTGTAATTTGAAAATCTCCACATTGGATTTGTAGTGATTATACTGCTGTAGAAACTGTAGAAAAATAAAATTTAAATTGGTCACCTTCTATTATAAGACTTTCTCAGTAGAGAATTAAAAATTACTTAGAAATCTTTGATAATGGCATTGAGAAAAAGATGTGGCAAAGGTATGTAGAAACACTATGTTTTCCTTATCAGAATTCTTCAAAATGAGTTTTGAAAAATCTGCGCACATTTTGGGTAATCTAAAGACCCTTTCCCTTATCATTAGAAATTTAGGTAGTAAGGTATAAAGAACAGTGAAACAAGAGTCAAAAACTCAGATCTGGCTCTCTACTGCCATTTACTATCTAAATGACCGCCTACTATATTGTCCATGTATATAGAGCACTAATATCTGCAGAAATATGTGAGTCAGAAAATGTAAATTATAATTCAAGTACACAAAGCTCTCCAGTCAAAATTCCCCTTCTTTTAAATAATAATTATGATTTTATCCTGGAGTTCTAGATAAGATGTGTTAACAGGCAAAAGCAACAGACACACAGAAATAATAATAGTTTCCATTTATTCAGCACTTGCTACGTGCCAAACTCATCATGTACATTATTTCATTTAATTATGTTTAATCCTAACAACAACCCAACAATCTAATGTTGGAACTCACAAGGCCTCAGTTCCACACCCTACAGCCACTCTCATGCCTAGGCCATGGCTTTAAACTATGTGTATATGTGTTAGATAGAGTGATAGGGAGAAAGGAGGAGAGGGGGAAGGGAAGGGGAGGGGGAGAGAGAGACACTCAGAAGGAGAATGAGTATTTCTTTCTTTCTTTTTTGTTTAATTTGGCTGCTCCAGGTCTTAGTTGCAGCACGTGGGAGCTTCGTTGTGGCCTGTGGGATCTAGTTCCCTGACCAGGGATTGAACCCAGGCCCCCAGCATTGGGAGCGTGGAGTCTTAACCACTGGACTACCACGGAAGTCCCAAGAATGAGTATTTCTTTATATTACCAGCCCTAACTGGTTCAGTGAGCTCCAAATTGAGGTACAATATGTGTGAATTTGCAAAAATATTTGTTAAGTGAATGAAACAGTAATCCTCTGTAGGTATTATCTCCTTCTCACAAATTAAAATACACGTAGGCTCAAGTGGTTAACCCTCTCTAGTTACACAATTGGTCAACAGTTGGGCCGGGATACAGAGTTAAGTTTTGAAACCATTGCTTTTAAATACAGCGCTGTACAGACTCTCAGCTATTACTTTGGCTAATGGTTTACAGTGCTTTACACATCTCAAAGCCTCACCTATATTACTTAACTTCTTGTATTTGTTCCTTAGTCTTTGTTTCCACTCTCTTGAATCTTTGGAAAGTCTCTCTCTACTGGTGACCTAAACCACTGAGACCGCTATTTGTTAAAATGTATTCACATAAATATTTCTATGTGAAAATCTGGGGGAGGAGGGAAATGAGAAGGGCAATCAAAAGATGAATAATTGTGTTAGCCATCTGCACATACAAGTAACTGAAGCAAATACCTGTTTAATGCCGATCAGAAAAATGGGTGTCTGAAGAAAGCACTTGCCAAAATAATGTAGCAAAATCATCACTTTCATTTTGTCATTTCTCAGCTCAAACACCTTTAATGTTCACAATTTGTATGAGGTCAGTATACAAAGCCCCTCACGGTCTGGACCTAATCTAATTTTCAACTTCATCTTTTCCTGACGTAAATTCTCACACCCAGGTCATGCCAGCTTCCGATGAGACTGAATCCTGTTTTTTAACTAGATAATACTAAGCTCTTATGTCTGTCCCTTATACTTGAGAATACTCCCTCCTTCCCAACACAGTCCATGGAACAGAGCGCGGGCTCCCGGAAACAGACGTCGGAGGAAAACAATCTAAACAAAAGTTTCATCCACTGTTACAGACTAATTCCATTTAGGGGTTTCAGAAAAGAAAAGTCTTGAGAAACCTGTCTGGAAGTCAGAGGTTGGGGGTGGACCATTTGTCTCTCGACCTCAGTGACATCGGGAGATAACCCCTAAAGCAAAAATGAGGTCTTTTAAATGGTGTTTCTGTGGCAGCAGGGTCTATGGAGCAGGCAGAAAACCCAGACGGGCAGCAGATTTCAAAAGGTGGGGAACGAACCCTGTGGCATGTCTCTCCCTTAACCCCTTTTCTCCTCTCGAGGAACCCCTGAACTTAAGAGCAGAACACGAGGCGAGCCAGGATCCCTGCTCCACTCCACGCCTCCCTCCAGCCACTGTCTCAACCAGCCGCGTCCCGGCTTCTAGCCTCACCGCGCCGCATTCCTACCTCCTCCACGTAAGCCGGCGGGTCTCGCTTGATCAGATTCTGTAACTGCGGCAGGTTGCTGGGCAGCTTGTTATTGTTTCTGCTAGACATGTTAGCTGCTGACTGGCTCCGCGACGAGCAGTTTTAAAAACCCACACCGCTGGCAATTGCCGAGAGTCCCAGCTACGGCTGGGAGTCGTACTTCCGAGTACGACCGGAAACAGCACATGGATAGTTCGGCCGGCGGCGCCATCTTGGCGCTTAAAGCGAGCTGGACTACGGGAGCCTCAGAGTGTCAAACTTACTCTCACGGCGAAATGCTCTATAGTGGTTTTTACGAGGTTTTTGCTTTTTTCCTCGATCAACCGCTGCTACTGTCTAGCGTTCCTGAAATAGTCTGAAATGCAAAGACTTTTTTCACACACATTAGTTTATTTCATCATCCTGACACTCTTATGAAACAGACAGATGAGAATTAATAGTTTTTATTAAAAAACTCACAGCCTAGGGCTTCCCTGGTGGCGCAGTGGTTGAGAGTGCGCCTGCCGATGCAGGGGACGTGGGTTCGTGCCCCGGTCCGGGAGGATCCCACGTGCCGCGGAGCTGCTGGGCCTGTGAGCCGTGGCCGCAGGGCCTGCGCGTCCGGAGCCTGTGTTCCGCAACGGGAGAGGCCACAACAGTGAGAGGCCTGCGTACCGCAAAAAAAACAAAAAACAAAAAAACTCACAGCCTAAAGTTAGACGCTAAAAATATCCCTGGGGAGTTGATAGCACTATCCAATTTTGGAGAGGGGGAAAAAGGTCAATGAGGGGCATAAATTAGTTTTCTTGTATATTTTATTGTTTTTTTAGTACGTGGGCCTTTCACTGTTGTGGCCTCTCCCATTGCGGAGCACAAGCTCCGGACGTGGGCTCAGCGGCCACGGCTCACAAGCCTAGCTGCTGTGCGGCTTAGTGAGATCTTGCCAGACTGGGGAATGAACCCGTGTCTTCTGCATCAGCAGGTGGACTCTCAACCACTGAGCCACCAGGGAAGCCCTTCTTGTATATTTTAAATAGCTGTTCTTGTGTTGTTTTTAATTGTTTCAACCCAATGTAACCAAGGGAAAAGGGTGTGAACTGAATAAAATGTAGTCATGTTGGTTGTTTTAAAATGCAAATGAATTTGTATTTAAAAGCCAACTATTGTTATAACCTTTGTAAGTGCTGTTCAGCCAGAGTTTTAAATTCAGATCCTGGTCATTTGAAGAGAATACATTTCCACGGTTTCATGGTGTGCAAAAATAAATATGTGGAGAATGAATTAATGAAATAGAGTGTTGTTAATATAAAGAGACGCTTGATCCCTCACTCTGTTTCAAGCCCTTCACTTGTATTTAATCCTGAGAAGAGCCCTCTGAAATAGGTACTATAATTATCCGCACTTTGCAGATGAGGAAACAGGTTCAGACAAGTTGACTGCTTAAGTTCATAGCAGGTGAGGAAGCTGGGATTTCAATCCAGGCAGTCTTGATTATAAACACATGAGAAAGAAAAATGTAGCCTAACAGTTGTAAGCTAGTAAGCTGGTCTGGCATCTGTAGATGAACCATGGTATTCCCCTGCTTAACAGCAATTTAACACAACACCGACTTCAGTCCAGGTCATCTGTGGCCAGGTCAGAATGAGCCAAAAACAAGGCAACTCTGTAACCACATCTAGGCACAAGCAAATTCAAGCACACTGTGCAAACCACTATTAGTTTTTCTGCCACATTTGGAGAATGACTATTTTATTTATTAATCATTGAATCAGGTACTCATGAAATTATTAAGAAGTAAATGTAAGCAATAAATCTCTTTTTTAAACCCTTTCACAGATTTAAATTAAAAACATTGTTTTTGGTTGGTTGCATTAGTAAGAAAAAAAGCATCCTCAAAACAAAACATACTGAAATTATTTAATATAATTCCTGTCAAAATCGTAAGCTTATGTACTATGAATATTTAAGTCACTAAAATGTGACTTATGAGTAAAACACTCAGGCCATGTCACAAGCTTTTACAGTATTCACAATCTGTCAGGCACTAGGGTAAGCTGTTTTTTTTGTTTGTTTTTTTTTTAAGCGGTACGCGGGCCTCTCACTGTTGGGGCCTCTCGTGCTGCGGAGCACAGACTCCGGATGCGCAGGCTCAGCGGCCATGGCTCACGGGCCCAGCCGCTCCGAGGCATGTGGGATACCCCCCAGACCGGGGCACAAACCCGCGTCCCTTGCATCGGCAGGCGGACTCCCAACCACTGCGCCACCAGGGAAGCCCCAGTAAGTGTTTTTCTGTTTGCGTGTTTTCGGGGTTTTTTTGGCCGTGCCATGCGGCTGGCGGGATCTTAGTTCCCAGACAAAGAATCAAACCCAGCTGGCAGTGAAAGCGCAGAGTCCTAACCACTGGACCAACTAAGTGTTTTGAGCCGTGGGCATTTGCCCTTAGGAAACTCACAGACTAATAAGAGAGAGACATAGAAAATACTCTTTTTTTTTAAAAATAATTTTTTTCTTATTTATTTTTGGCTGCATTGCATCTTCGTTGCTGCTCTCAGGCTTTCTCTAGTTGTGGCGAGCGGGGCCTACACTTCATTGCGGTGCATGGTCTTCTCACTGCAGTGGCTTCTCTTGTTGCAGAACACAGGCTCTAGGTGTGCGGGCTTCAGTGGTTGTGGCACGTGGGCTCAGTAGATGTGGCTTGCGGGCTCTAGAGCGCAGGCTCAGTAGTCATGGCACACGGGCTTATTTGCTCCATGGCTGTGGGATCTTCTCGGACTAGGGCTCAAACCTGTGTCCTCTGCATTGGCAGGAGGATTCTTAACCAGTGCGCCACCAGGGAAGCCCAGAAAATACTCTTAAAATGAATAAATGTGTTCTTACGATAGAGGAGTGGAAGTAATAGGACAACATAGCCAGAGGAATCAGAATGTTTCACAGTTATGGTACCATTTGATTGAAATTCTGGAAGATGAATTTTTTTGGAGAAGGGAAAGAAAGGCTTTCTACATAAAGAAAGCAACCAGTGTAAAGGTGCAAAGACTTAAAAAAGTCTGGTGGAATTAAAGGATGACCAGAAGTCTTGGTGTGACTAATGGTTGGGAGGGGTGTGTGCAGCAAGGAAGGAGCTGAGGAAAATGAGTCGAGTGAGGTTATGCAGTCCTGATCTAAGGAGGGCATATGGGTCTGCTCATTTTACCCCCCAAACACCCTGAAGCAGGGTTTTTTTTTTTTTTTGATAGATGAGAAAACTAAGGCTGCAAGTGGCTAACTAAATATGTATTTTTTAGATGTTAAATAATGGCTATATTATATGCAATGCAATGTACATATGTTTAATGTATGTTAGATCAACACCAAGAAAACTCCATATTCATTTCTGTATTTAGTCTTGAATTGGCAAAGGAACTTTCCATCTTTTTCTGACCCCCAAATGATTTTTAACCTAAAGTGAATTATTCTAGAAAAGAAACTATCCTTTATAACTTTGCAAAAGAGAACCTATTATTATAAAATGGGTCATAATATCTGGATCCAGATGAGTTAAAAATTTCTTATTTGAAGGAGCCTAGTCTAGAGGGCTATTTTAAATTGTTTGCATAAGAAGCATACTCTTTTGACTTATATCTCTACTTGGGGTGCCTTTTTGGTAATAGTCTAGACAGCAGCTTGAGCACCAGTCTTGAGCCATTAAATCTTATTCCAAGTACATTAGTAGGAAGGAGGAAGGTGGGGAAGGGCAAAATGGTACACCTCCCAGCTGAACTAGCCCTACAAAATTTCCAAACAATATAGTACTTCTTTTTTTTTTTTTTTTTTTTTGCTGAGTCACTCACACACTTTGCAGGATCTCAGTTCCCCAACCAGGGGCTGAAACAGTGAACTTGGCCACGGCAGTGAAAGACTGGAATCCTAACCACTAGGCCACCAGGGAACTCCCCCCAAACAATAATGTATAATACTTCTGCATCTATCTCCTTGGTCAGAACTTAGTGAGATGGATAGTACTACAGGCAAGTCTTTGCTGGGTACAATAAGGCTCTGACTAAAGGAAGGAGAGGTCATGTGTGTTTTGAGGAATAAGGAAAGGCTTCATGAGGATGGTTGATGTATTTGAGATGTCTTGAAGGATGTGTACAGTTTTGATGAGAGGATACACAGGGAATAAATAAACAAGAACTCAATTGGGACAGGTAGTAATCTCCGTAAGAGTTTATTAGTATCATTTATTTAAGAGAACTTTGTGGCATTCCTTAGGAAATCCTTCCTTCTTTATAAAATGAGAGTGTTGAACAAAGGCAATTCTCATGCCAACCTCGTAACTTTATTATACTGCCACGTGGATGTACGATTCACATGATGATCAACCGAATCTTTCTTCAAATTGATGCTTAAGTATACACTATTCATTTAACCTTATCCAAAGCAATAATATCTGGGAATGATGGGTTTGATGTGCTGGTTATATTTTCTAAATACACATCAAAATAGGATGGAAAATT
Organism: Stenella coeruleoalba; assembly: GCF_951394435.1. Lineage (NCBI taxonomy): Eukaryota > Metazoa > Chordata > Mammalia > Artiodactyla > Delphinidae > Stenella > Stenella coeruleoalba. The sequence continues at coordinate 103,710,211 of NC_137149.1, forward strand.
CCTGAGCCTAGCTAAGACCAGGACCTCTGCTTCCACATGAGGTCCCACCCTTTATTTTTTATGCTAATGTATTTATTTTATAGCTTTATTAAGGTATTAATTTATAAGAAACTGGCCACAAAGTGTACAATTTGATGAGTTTTGATACATGTATGCAACCATGAAATCATCATCACAATCAGGGTAATGAATATATCCATTATCCCCAAGTTTCCTTGTGCTGCACCATCCGTAGACAAACACACATCTGCTTTCTGTCACCACAGATAAGTTTGCACTTGCAGAAATTTTATACAAATGGAATCATACAGTATCTATTCTTTTGTGTCAGACTTCTTTCACTTATAATTATTTAAAAATTCATCCATGTTGTGAGTATCAATCGTTTGCCCCTTTTATTTTTGAGTAGTATTCCATCATATGGATATATTGCAATTTGTTTATCTGTTTACCTGTTGTTGAATATTTGGGTTGTGTCCAGTTTGGGGCTATCAATACTTGCGTTCAAGTCTTTCTATGGATATACGTTTCCTTTTCTCTTGGTAAATGCCTAGGGGTGGAACGGCTAGATCACATGATAGGTTTATATTTAACTTTTTAAGAAATGCCAGTTAGTCTTTTGCTTCCATCATTCCACTGAAACTGTTTTTATCAAGATCACCAATCACCTTGATGTTGCTAAATCCAGTGGTCAGTTTTCATTCTTTAACTTACCTGCAGCATTGGATACAGTTGGTCTCTCCCTCCTTCTAGAAACAGATTTGGTAATTGGCCTTTAAATGGTCTCTCTGCTCCTTCCCTTGCCCCTGTTGTGTATTTTCTTCTAGTGGTGGCCAGAGGGATCCTTAAATAGATCCAGTTACTCCTCCAGCTTCCCTTCTCTCTCAGATTTAAAGCTAAAGTCCTTCAGGAGCACAGAAGACCATTTATAAACGGACCCCACCTTACCTCTCTGGGCTCCCCTCCCTTTGTCCACTCTGCCCAGGAAAACTGGCCTCTTAGCTTCCCTCAACATGTCAAGCCTCAGGGCCTTCACACCTTCTGTCTCCTCTGTCTTAAGCACCACACATCTTGCTCACTCACTTTCCTGCTCTCTGCTCATGTGACATCTTATTAGGAAGGCTTTGCCTGACCTCCCATCCTGCCTCCCACCCCACACTTCCTGCTTTACTTCTTCCATTACCCTTGTAAGCCTCTGGCATAATATGTATTCACTAGCTTAATTGTTTGTTGTCTGTCTTTCTGAGCTAGAATATGAGTTTAATAAGTCCCTTTTCTTGTCCACTGCTCTATACTCAACACTTGGAGCAATGCATGGCACATAGTAGGTAATCAGTTAATATTTGTTGAAGGAATGAATAAACAATTTCTAGTCTTCCAATTCTTCAATTGTGTGATTTATTAAAGAATTTAAAATATCTTAGCTATCCACAGACAAAATTTGTCTCAAAATCAGTGAGTGACTAACACGTGAATTCTAGTTATTGTCTCTCTCATTAGAAACCAATGATGGTGGCTGTGTTCAGAAAAGAAAGGCATGTGTCCGTTCTTTGCTAATTAAAATTTTTTTTAATTGTTAGATTAGCCACTGGAGGGAGCTCATGCTTTTCTTTCTAACAAGAAAATTATACCATTTGACAAAATGACTACATACAAACTCAGCAGGAAACTGGTATTGGAAGAAATTTTAGTTTTCATATTTTGATTGGTTCTCTTAATTTTTTTTATTGTTCTTTCTTTTCCCTCCTCTTTTTCCAGCTTTATTGTGAGTTTATCCATAATTCCATCTACCCTTTCCTCCTTGTGGACAGTGAGGACTACTGGGTCGGCCTTTGGACAAATCTATCAACCCCAGATTCAATAGGGACTAATTCCATCAACTTTCTTGGATTTTTTCTCTTAAACCACCGTAGCCAAGTTCTTAAAGTCAAAATGTTTCTCAAGAACCAGCTAATAGTTTATATCTTCTGTGTGGTTACACTTAAAACCTGAAAGCATGATTTCAGTTGGCTTTGCGCGAATGATTTTGTGAATAGAGAGGAGATAACCAGCTCCTTTGTAGGTAGACCACTGCACATTGTAGCACCATTTAATCTCATAATGGGTAACAGAAACAAAGACTTGCTTTTATCCTTTCGCCAGGTTTCTTGGGTGTGCCAGCTGAACCTGATGCTGTTCACTGCCTTATTCTGTAAAAATCTACTATTACTGCTGGATTAATTTAGACTGTGTAAGACTATTAATGTGATTGACTTTGGGTGTTCCTGATTTTCACTGATTAAGAAATTTTCCCTCTTGGGGCCCCAAATCTCCTGATACTACTACATAATTTTTCTATTTCATGGGAAATAGGGTAGGCTGTGGATGGTATTTTTAAAGTTTTTAAGCAAGATATAAGATTTTGGGGTCCTTTTTCAAAAGACAAGTTACAATAAGGGGAGAGAACTCGTAATGTGTGTAAATTCCCTGTTTCTTTCTTTGCTTATAAATCATGCTTGCTTGCTTTTTAAAAAATTTTCTATAAATTTTTAGGAAGAAATCTCTTCCTCTGTAACCCAAATGACGTGAAAGTTGTGGAGGGATGTCCTCGAGGATCTACAACCTCAAGGATCTTATTTATTTCAGGAAATAAATAAAAGTGGTAAGACCACCTCTCTCTCCTCCCCTGAAACGTTCTCCTGGTTATATCCTCAGAGACTCAGTTACAAAAGGAATAACATCCCTGCTTTTGGCTATCCCCAACCTGAGGGACCCACAGGGGTAATTGGACAATTGGAAAATCCCACCTGCAGGCAGAAAGATAGAGCAATGTGAGAACTACCTGGACATTACTTGGCATTGCTCTTGATAGGGAATAAAGAAAGAACGAAACCTTTTTGGAGTCTTCTAATTTCCATCTCATGTTATCAAAATAATCTAAGACTGGAGAAGTGGGCTTCTCACATTTCAGCAGTCCTAAACTAGTTCCCCATGACAGTTTATCTTAAAATACAAGTATATTTAAAGGAGTACAGGGAACATCATTGTAAAAGGTGGTCAAGTTAAGGTATCCAATTAGCAAAAACTGTGGTGTACTGGGCAGAAAGCTGAAAAGGGATAATGTTTGGGGAGCCCTTAGAGAAACCTTAGAGGTCATAGTCTCTCATGCTTCAGTTTGCAGATGAAGAAGAGGCCATGAGACTTAAGGCTACACAGCCCATTGGAAATTCCCTGGTGGTCCAGTGGTTAGGACTCCCCGATCCCACTGCATGGGGCATGGGTTCGATCCCTGGTCGGGGAACTAAGATCCTGCATGCTACAAGGAGCCGCCAAAAGAAAGGAAAAAAAATTTTTTTAAAAAGGCTACATGGCTCATGAGTGGCAGGATCAGAAATATCTTCCAGTTTCTTGGTTTTGAAGCTCTTGGTTGTCCTTCCATCTGGAAGGTTTCTCCCAGTGTTAAAAGTCTGTGTTTGGGGTTGTAGGAGATAACCATAAAGATAATAGCAGCTAATACTTATTGATTAAAATAAAAAGTATATTATATGTAACCTGTGTCATTTGGGCTCTCTGGGAAGCAGGCACTGAGACAGAATCAGATGTGCAAGAGGTTTATTGGTGGGACCCTGTATAAAAATAAAAGTGGGAGGAAGCAGAATTGAGCAGAGACTGCCTCAGACTTGGATACAGATCTGTCAAAGTTTTAGTCAATCCAGTGGGGAGCTCCTGATGAAAGACTGCCCATCTGGGCAGAAATGACCAGGCCCTAGTATTTCTTCTATACTCAGTCATTGGCTGGAGGCTGCCCAGTAAGATCGTGGTCTCAAAATCTGGGGTGAGTCCAAGGTGCTGCTGTTGGATGTGGTCAGCTAACCACCCTTATTGCAGCTGAGCAGCAAGTTCGTTGTTGAAGGGTGATCCAAGCAGCACACCTCCATGGCTGCCACATAACCCAAGCAGCCCAAAGTTCTCTGTTTGTCTGGAGTTACCTTCAATATCCAAATAAAGTGACTTAATTCCCCCAATTATTAGAAATCTAAAATCTTTCCCAATATTTTCAGAGTCCCAGCCAGGCTGGCATTTAAAACTGAATGTGTAAGGCAGGGAGGGATAAACTGGGAGATTGGGATTGACATGTACACACTAGTATATATAAAATAGATAACCAGTAGAAACCTGCTATACAGCACAGGGAACTCTACTCAATACTCTGTAATGGCCTATACAGTATGGAAAAAGAATCTTAAAAAAAAAAAAGAGTGGATATATGTATATCTATATATAACTGATTCACTTTGCTGTACACCTGAAACTAATACAACATTGTAAATCAACTATACTCTAATAAAATTTTTTAAAAAACAAACTGTGTTACACAGCAGTGTTTTAAAGCTGGTCATCCCTTAGATGTTCATCTTTTTGGTTAATTCTAAATAGTTTTACCAAAACGGAATAGCAATTTTTGTCCCCACTAACAGTGCATGAGAGTTCCTGTTGCTGTGCCCTGTCATAGACAAGCCATATTGTCTGTTTTATCAATTTTAGCCATTTTGGTAGGTATGTAGTCATGTACTGTTCCAACTTCCATTTTTATTTAATTAACTATAAGTAAAGTAATTATAGTAAGTAAATCAACTATACTCCAATAAAAATTATATATATAAAAAAAGAAAAGCCAGCAAGCTGGTCATCCCACCACAGGAAATTTCTCACTGGTTTCTATACCTTTACTCCAGCCTGCTGTCATTTTTACAGTGGCATTTTACTCCCATCTCCTTCTTCTGCCTCTCTTTTTTAAAAAACAAACTGGTAAGAAAGGTTGCTGTTTCAGAATTCCCAACACCCTCCCTAGCTGCCAGAGGTCATTTCTATTCCCATACTATTCAGGGAGATTTAGCTTGCATTTGCTTTAACTTCCATTCCATAAAAACCCCCAGCCAGTCTGGCCCTAATCAAAGTCTCCAAACAAGAGACATCTGCCTTGAGGTATGTTCTGCTGCTTTTAATACTGTAGAAGTGATTGCTGGCATTACTCTTTCTAAGTAACAACGCTTTTTCCCTCTCTGTTAATAATTTACTTTGTCATTTCTCCTCTCACACTTATAGATTTTGATGTTAGTTCCTCCTTCTATTGGAAGCTCATGTTGTCTACTCAGATGGTTAAGGAAAGCTGATGGTAGGTGACTGGGCCCACTTGGCCCTACACTCTACGCAGAAGGCAGAGGCCACGGCCTCATTCCCTGAAGATAGAGGTCCCAGCAACTTTTTTCTTTTCTTTAAGCAAAAAAATTCCTTATGAAAATAGTCAACTTGAAACAGTAAAGTGAAATAGTATATTTAAAGGATGAGATTTTAAAATTTGTATAGCAAACTTTTCTTTTTTTAATAAATTTATTTATTTATGGCTGTGCCAGGTCTTCATTGCTGCGCATGGGCTTTCTCTAGCTGCAGCGAGCGGGGGCTACTCTTCATTGTGGTGCGTGGGCTTTTCATTGTGGTGGCTTCTCTTGTTGCAGAGCGTGGGCTCTAGGTGCGCAGGCCACAGTAGTTGTGGCACGTGGGCTCAGTAGTTGTGGCTCACGGGCTCAGTAGTTGTGGCTCGTGGACTCTAGAGCGAAGGTTCAGTAGTGGTGGCGCACGGGCTTAGTTGCTCTGTGGCATGTGGGATCTTCCCAGACCAGGGCTCGAACCCATGTCCCCTGCATTGGCAGGTGGATTGTAAAGCACTGTGACACCAGGGAAGTCCATTATATAGCAAACTTTTAAAGAAAGCAAATAGTTATGTATTATAGAACTTGACACCTTTCCCTGTAATCTTTTACCAATTTGCCCCAGTCCACACTCTCATTCACACACTTAGGTTTGATTACTCATTTGTGATTTATTTACTTCCTTAAAATGTAGGATTGGGCTTCCCTGGTGGCGAAGTGGTTGAGAGTCCGCCTGCCAATGCAGGGGACATGGGTTCGTGCCCCGGTCCAGGAAGATCCCACATGCCGCCTAGTGGCTGGGCCCGTGAGCCATGGCCGCTGAGCCTGCGCGTCCGGAGCCTGTGCTCCGCAGCGGGAGAGGCTGCAACAGTGAGAGGCCCACGTACCACACACACACGCACACACACACACACACAAAATGTAGGATCAAAAACTCTCCTGGGAACTTTAAATTAACTTGCCTCAAAATGCCTCAGGTGACTGACTGCCTAGAAGCTAATTAACTCCTTATATGTAAGAAAGGTTGCTTGTTTTCCCTTCTCACCTAATTTCATCCTCTCTATACCAGCCAGAAAACAGAGTGACCGTATTCTAAATCACCTATGATTGCAGTTTCTCTCTTTATCTTCCTTTCTAATAAGAAAGCAACTTTGCATCTTCCTAGGAGGGATAAAGAAACCTCAAATAGCTTCCTCCTAATTAACTGACCAAGAGATCACTGGCATTTCAATTTAAACGTATAGCTTACAGATTTAATATTTTCACTGATTACCCATTGCTCTAATATATAAAATTTGTTCTGATACAAACTGCTTTCTGGTATAGCAAAATAATTTAAATTTTAAATCAGAGAACAATTCTTAAGAGTTAAGGTCACTTTACAACAGGGCAGTCACAGGGAGAGGAATTCAGTGTGACTGGGAGCATTCTGGGATGGAAAAGCAAGACTTGAATCATATATAGGCGGGAATCAGTTAGATGGGGGTGGGAGGTGAGTGGAGCAGGTGAATAAAAGAGCGTGAGCAAAGCTGAAGGCGGAAGTGAGCATGGTAAGTTTAGATGTCATGACAAGAGTAGTTCAGATTGATTTGGAAAAGACATGAAAGAAAATTTAGGGTAAAGCACATGTCAATCAACTGAAGAAATACCTATTAAGTGCTTCCAAAGTACCAGGCACTGGTCTAGACACTATAGATGCAGTGGTGAAGAGAATAAACTTTTCTGTAGTCAAGAAAATTATGTTTGTGGTGGGGTAGGGGACAGGAAATAGCTATATAAATATTTTTAAAAGGTAATTTCAGATTGTGATGAAGTTAGATTGATTTTTTTTTTTTTTTTTTTTTTTTTTTGGCGTACGCGGGCCTCTCACTGTTGTGGCCTCTCCCGTTGCGGAGCACAGGCTCCGGACGCACAGGCTCAGGGGCCATGGCTCACGGGCCTAGCCGCTCCGCGGCATGTGGGATCTTCCCGGACCAGGGCACGAACCCGTGTCCCCTGCATCGGCAGGTGGACTCTCAACCACTGTGCCACCAGGGAAGCCCAGTTAGATTGATTTATCTGATAAAGGAGAATGAAACAGACCATAGCTACCAGATTTTTAAAAATCGTGTGCCTTCTAGGTAAAATTGGAACAGGCATCCCCTGTATGGATGTTTTATTCTTTTGTTAGTTTGTTTGCATTATTATTATATTCCACATGAATTTCTTAGTAGGAATCTTTTTCTTTTTTTAAAATATTTATTTGGCTGCGTCAGGTCTTAGTTGCGGCATGCATGTGGGATCTAGTTCCCTGACCAGGGATTGACCCCGGGCCCCCAGCATTGGGAGCATGGAGTCTTAACCACTGGACCACCAGGGAAGTCCCCTTAGGAATCTTTTAAAGCCACTTGCCCATTTTGTCAAGATTGGCTTAGTTAGCAGTCTGTCTTAGTATCCCATGATCCTGGTTCTAGTTTAGAGTTAGCCATAGAGGACTGTGCCCACATAAGTGGCAACCCATTGTTGCAAAGTGAAGAAAGTGACTGAATGAGGGTGCATGTCAATCCCTCCCAGGTAAGGAAGTCTCACTTTTTCCACAGGAAATCTGTATGTGACACAGGCTCACCTGACAAATGCATTGAGTGAAGCTGCCAGTATCAATTGCTGACTTCAGATTTATAGTAAATCTTCACTTCTTTCTTATTTTTCAGACAAAATATGTTATAAATACTCTAATTTTATCTACCCCATAGGGTGTACACATCCCACTTTGGAAAGCACTACAACAGACAGGGTCTGGGGAGAGGATGGTTATTTCACTAAGGGTGATAAGGGAAGGAGACTGTGAAGTGACATTGAAGCTGAAATTCAAATGAAGAGGCAGGAACAGCTGTGCAAAGAAGAGTGCTTCGGGCACAGGTGTATCAGTTAGGGAAGCAGAGTCGCTCTGAATATTAAGGGATTAGAGGATTTACTATAGGAATCAGATGTTACACAGATGAGGGAAGATCTTGGGAAATGAAAGTCTGGGAGGATAGTCAAGGGACTGGAGAAAGATTCACTGACCAAACCTTCAGAAGCACTGGTACAGTTATACACATAAGAGTTTGTGAGAAAAATCCAAGAAGCTAAGACTGGCTGGCTGCCAAACTGGGACTGCTAGGGACCTATGGGAAGCTATTGCTTCTATGTAACTGCTGCCTCTCTAGGTCCACTTCCAGGCATCTGGTGGAGGACCTGGGACCATTGTTGGTCACAGGGCCACCAGTCATGAAGACAAAGTGAACTCAGAGGAGAGCAAGTGCAAGCTGGGATCCACCGTGTCTGTCACTATATCTAATCAAGAGTAATGGCCGGGCTTCCCTGGTGGCGCAGTGGTTGAGCGTCCGCCTGCCGATGCAGGGGACACGGGTTCGTACCCCGGTCCGGGAGGATCCCACATGCCGCGGAGCGGCTGGGCCCGTGAGCCATGGCCGCTGAGCCTGCGCGTCCGGAGCCTGTGCTCCGCGACGGGAGAGGCCACAACAGTGAGAGGCCCGTGTACCGCAAAAAAAAAAAAAAAAAAAAAAAGAGACAATGATGGTCTGGACTATGGGTATAAAAATATAGATACAGAGAACTGGTCAGGCAGGCTTTTGATCTCATTTCTCCAACCTATTTTCTCAGTCCTGGAAACATTTCTCTGTGTGTATGAGATGTGAAACACCCTCTGTTGCGAAGAAAGTGCAGCAGAGGTAAATGGTCGGGGGAGGCTGGGACCGACCCTGAGGACTTGCTGTGCACCAAGATCTATGCTGGGCCTGTTCCTCACAGCAATCCTGGAGGAGGAACTTGGTGTACAGGGAGGTTAAAAAGTGTGCTTGAACCAAGGTCACACAGCTAATAAGTGGTGGGATTGATCTTAACTCAGATATCTCAGAAGCCAGAATCTTAGCTCTCTCCACAGCATACTGCTGTGTCTCAGGTTAAGGTCCTTGTGGGCTTTGTCATGTTCACCATCAGCAGCTGCTACCTGCTCAAATATCACACATATCTGGCCTCTCAAGTGTATCTCAAACGTACAAGGCTGGTATTCTCTGTCCACTCCCAACCTTCTTAGAGACTCCATACTGCATAATACCTCCAGCCCAAGTTTTCTGGACTCTGGAATAACTTATCCTATGTTTGGGTCTCCATAACTACTTGAGGCTTTATAATATTTAAACATATATATTTTTAGGTTATGGAAAAGAGTCAGGACATTTTTGGTCTCCTGGGTATATTCTTATTGGAATAGCATTGGCCTTGAGGATTAGGAAATAAATTGCGTTCCGCATAAACTCTTGTAAGTCAATGTTGTTATAAGGTATTGTCAGATTTTATGCTGAAGTCTTTTTATGTCTCCAAAGAGCACTTTAAAGAGCTTCCATGTCTTTATCTCAATTACACTTTATTTGAGATGAAACCAAGTGAATAAGGACACATGAGAATTACTGTTACACGTGCAATAGTTGAGGTACATGTCTGAGACATTAAAAAATCAAGACTTGTTTTCTGATCAGTGGTGCATTTATTGATAGCATTGTCTTTTAACAAAGAAAATATTTCAGACTACAGGGTATATATGTCAATACTGCTTTGCACTTAATTATTTGCTTAGAGAGTGTACATGTATATGTAAATGGTACAGTTATACACAGCATGGATATCTCAGATGCATTGTATGAGAGGCCCACAGGCAGATTCAAATACAGATGCTGACGGCCATGGCAGCTTGGTGAGGTCCAGCTCGATTCCAAACTGCTCCGCTTACCAGCATGCTCCCAGGCTGGGGCCTGCTGATGTGTGCCTCAGGATATTCTCTGGAGTCCTGGGAAGCCTACAGCTGTTCTCGCAGGCAGCTGTTGTGTGTGGGATGCGGTTGTGAGGACATTGGTCCAGATGTGGGCGTTACGGAGATTGTGGGCTTAAGCATGATGAAATTCAGCTGGTCAGAGGTGGAAGAACAAAGACAAACTCTAGCCTCTAACAATTCTTCACAGCTGGATTTTAAAAGCAACTTGCTACCTTTAATGACAATTTCAAAATAATGCTTTAAATTTTCTAGTTCAAATCAACAAGCTTATGTATGAAGATGCCATCCCTTTTTGGAATTATTTCAGTATAGTTAAAAAGAAACTTTTTAACACAAAATACTTGCTGGTAAAATGGTAACTCATGTAGTCTTCTTTTGAGGAGGATGTAGAGATTTTTTAACTTTTGGAACTTTCTTGGTTTTTTTATATTTTCTCCCTTTTTTTTGCTTTTTTTTTTGGTTGACCTGTGAGGAGACAGAAAAAAAAGGGTAATGTTTCTCTATCTTACCCTTTTTCCTTCCTTATATTATATTTGGACTCTCCAGACTGTGGTCTTTCTTTATCCTCAGAACCAGTTTAAAGTTGCTTCAGTCTCAGAGGGGCTCTTTTTGATTCTATTTCACTCACTTTGATGAGGAGGCAGTAGCCTTCTGACTGGTTCTCTTCTGTCCATTTTCTGGGCTCATTACTACCCCCACTGCAATCTTGCTTATGACCCACCTGTCCCAACTATAGTTTTCTGAGGTTGGTACTATTATCATCCAATGTTTACAGATGAGGAGACTGAGGCTCGGAGCGGGTGACTTGCCCAAAGTTGCACAGCTAGTATGTGGCAGAACTGCTAGTCTGTCAGAGTCCAGAACCAAGTGCCCAACTACATATTCTGTGGCCCTCTTCAAACTTAACCCTTTAGCACACCATGCAGGATTCTTCCCCCTTTCCTGGTCTACTTTTCTATCTCAATCCCTTCACTCCCTCCGCACAAACTCCAGCCACATTACCCGAGGTTCCTGGAACACAGTGAGCTCGCTCATGACTCTAGTCGGTTTTTTATGCTGTCCTTACCCTCCTGGTGAACTACTTATCCTTCAAGACCCAAATCAAATGTCACCTGATATAAAAAGTCTTCCTTAACCCTTTCTTCCTGTCCCCTCACCTCTGGCAAAGTTAATTACTCCTTCTTCTATTATCTTCAAGATTCTTGTACATATATTTATTTTATATTTTTCACATTGTACTATAATTAATTGTTAGCAAATTTGCTACAGAAGGAAGGGACTTTATCTTATTACCTTTTTTTTTGTTTTTGGTTGTGCCATGCGATAGTTCTCCAACCAGGGATTGAACCCGGGCCCTGGCAGTGAAAGTGCCAAGTCCTAACCACTGGACCACCATGGAATTCCCTACCTTATATCCTTTCTATCCTCACTGTCTACCACTCAATACGCATTTATTGTATTGGATAAGAAAGACAAGCTGCCTACCCTCATGGAACACACATTCTAGTGGGAGAGATAGACAAGTGATACTGTAAGCAAGACTACCATTACACCTCAAGGTGATGACATCATTCTACGAAAAAAATAGGAGCACAATAACATGAATGAAGAACGTATCCTTAAAGGAACTACATGATTCTTTGTTTTCCAAAGTTAATTTCTAAAAGAAAGAAAATTTTGTTCCTTTTTTTCACCAACCTGTTTCTCCCACTCTTTAATCAATTCTTTCACATCTGTTGAATTTGGGTTTAGACAGGTTTGAGCCCCATTCTTCATTGTAGCACTACCAAAGAAATAGCAACAAGATATTTCTTTTTACTTTTAATAATTTAAATGCTTCATCTTATCCACAGAATTCAATTCCCCAATTAAAAATGTACTTGTGTCATCACTATAAGCATCTGAGACTTCCAGTCTTTTTCCTGCCTTTTCATTTTTTAAGTGACTGAGGGGACTTAGATACATTTCTAGGATAGCACGTAACTCTAAGTTAAAAAAATCCCAACAGGTATATGCAATAGGAGAAAGTTAAATCTAAAGATAATATTGGTTCTGTTATGATGGAAAAAGCTATTTAGGTTTAAGTGAAAATATAAAATAGACAAGTTGCCAATATATCTACTTTCTTTTCCCCCAAAACAATGAAAATGAGCATGAATTTTGCTAAATTTTCTAGTGAAACAACTTAAAACATCAATAAAATGTTTTCTTAAGACAAGATTAACAGACTGGTTGAATTTTTAAAATTACATCAGACGCTCCAGGAACAATTTAAAGACTATTTTCTTTAATTTCTGTCTAATCTAAGAATAAGAGTAGTCATTCTATACAGCATCCTTGATTTAGGTTTCAAAAAACTTACAATAGGCATATCCTTTAATCTAGCAATTCTAATCTCTAGAAAGGTATTACTAATAGGAAAGAATTAAAGACACAATATTGCTACAATAGCAGTTTGTTTTCAATAGCAAAAAAATTGGAAATAACCTACATTTAGGTGTTGGTCATATAGATTATGGTACGTCCACATGATAGAATAAAATTTGGCCATTAAAATTGACATTATTAGGAAAAAATGATGTTACTACAGAAGATTTACTGACAGGAAATGTTCATTATATAGTGTTAATGTAAAAGCAGATTACAAAACAGTATGTAGTGTATGATTTTATTTTTGGGTACATATATTGTGTGTATAAATATATATATATAGCGTCTATATATGTACACACAAAGCCAATGAGGGAGATTTGGAAGACTATATGCAGAGAGATTAACACTACCTATCACTGAATGGTAGGATTATAGACGATTTTTAATTTCTTCTTTTGGGTCATTTACATTAAACATTTTCTACAATGAACATGTCATCTTTGGTTCCTAACCTCTACCAGACATTGCTTGTTTTTTTAGAAGAAAAGGAAGAAGTAGACTGGATTTATGGAGGGGCAACTATCTGCATTTTAAGTGTCTGAATGGGCAAGTGTTCTGAGGGTAATACTCACACTAAACTTATTGCTGGAGCCTATGTGTTGGATGAGTTTTTACTTACATGATTTCAGTTTTCTCACAAGAAGGGCTTGGGGCAAATTGTTTAAGGTCCTTTAAGAATTTTGAATGGATCGTCCCTGGGCTGGTGTTGATGCAGGAACAGCGTCCATTCCTCATTGTTGGAGTTCCTAAGGGGGAAAGAGAGGTAGAAAACATCGATTTAGAGCAATGTCTCAATTTAGGCGATCCACCCAAATGATACATTTGACTTAGTCATGATTATTACTATCACTTACTGAGTGTCTGTTAATCATTACCACGAGATTTTGAGTAGGTGTTATCTCCGGTTTATAGATAAAGAATCCAAGGTTCAGAGAAGTTAAGTAAAAAACAAAGCCTTTCAGCTTTTAGGGGACAAGTGCAGGGTTTCAGCACAGGTTTCTTTGGGTCCAAAGGCATTACTCTTAACTACCATATTTTACAACCTTAGGAAAAGGGATTTTTATAATATTCAATAAATGTCTATCACAGGTCAGATACACAGATACCTAATTCGTGTGTGCTATGCAGACCATAGTATCTCAAGCAAATCCCAAAGCCATTTTTTATCTGACCTTAGTGAAATGGAGTTGGTACTCGTTTCAACAAAAAGCTCCACTTACAATAACTAATTACCACCACCATCCTGATCTTTCCCACTGCCTTGGTTTTCAGTAGTACTTTAAACTTTTGAAAATTCTTTAAAATACACTGTCTTCATTCCTTAATTTTTTCATTTATTCAACATACATTTACTCAGTACTTCCTATATGCCATACATTGTATAGTAGGTAGAAAAAGCATAACTATAAAATTTCCATTTTACAGCTGAGGAAACTGAAGTCTAGAAAAGTTCATTAATTTGCCCCAAATAACAAAGGAAGTTAGTAAACAGATTAGGGACAACCTCTCTGATTATTGGATACTTAATTTGTCAACCACAGACATACTTATCAAGAAACACTGTCAGGGTGACAAAAATAATTTAGGAGACAAAGTCTTCCATCTCATTATCACCCAGTTCAACAAACATTTATTGAACACTTACTCTGTGCCAGGAATTCACACACGTGGACTGAGAAGACTTGTATTTGACTTGGCAGGTCCAAGATATGAACTTTGGATAACTGACAACAACTGACTCACATCACTTTCTGATGCACACAAAGCAGTTACCTTCACTGGCAAATCAAGGGACTTTTCTAGCAGTTCACATCTCTGACTTGACTAACCCAATATAACTCAGAATCCCTTACCTTGAACTCCAATCAGAGTCAGGAAGATGATACCCAAAAGGAGAGAAACGCCACTTTTCTTCATAGTGGTAGAATGGAGTTGCTCCTGTATTTGTTCTACTGAGTCACTCCTGTATTTGATTTTAAGCCTGAGAAATTCTTTAGAGAACATGCTCTTGGAAGTCATACTTATTTAGGAAATCCATTTCCCTCCTAAAATCTGATTGGCTGGTTGTCTTAGCTGATCCAGCTAAACTGACCACAAACTTAATTGTGCTGGGGGAAACCCTACTCTCTGATCCAAGGGAATTTCTGCATGATTTATATGTTTCCATTTCACATAAATGGGTAGTTTATCATAAGAGATGTGAAACCATCATCACTGGCAGCCTTTAGCACAGTAACAGCTGCTCACCTGGATGAAGAATAAGTTATATAATGAATATAATAACATCATACAAGAAGGGCTGGAGATGTGGTTTCCAGATGGGAAATATTAAAGTCCAGATAAGTAAAACACTCTTCAAATTTTCTTACTATTTGTAGAATATCTTTATGTATAATATATGGCCACATTTATTTTTTCTTATATTGCTTACCCAACAATCTTAAACAATCAAAATACATTAAAAGGCATCTTAATTAATTCAGGGACTAGGTCATTTCCTACTGTGGTAGGCTCTTTTTGTTTTTTATGTCATTGCTGCTACAGATTATTATTTTTTTAAATAGATAGAATAATGGATCAGTTGAAAATAGACAGTGGGTACTACCTCAAACTTTAAAACTTCTGTGTATCAAAGAAAACAATCAACAGTGAAAAAGCAACCTATGGAATGGGAGCAAAACATGTATCTGATAAGGAGTTAATATTATATGGAACTTCTACAACAACAAAATCCAAATAACCTGATTAAAAAATGGGTAGACTCGAATACACATTCCTCTAAAGAAGATATACAAATGGGCAATAAGCACATGAAAAAAGTTCAACGTCACTAATTGTTAGGGAAATGCAAATCAAAACCACAATGAGTTATTGCCGAAGACCAGCCGAACGAAGAAGATCAAACCAATCAGAGCCAGAAGGGAAGGGGTAAGGACATGAAATAGCATCGACACATGGGGTCAGCAGGACCAAGACTACTGCTGGTTGCAAGGCAAATTTTATTGTGCTACAGCTGCAGATTATATAGACTAGAAAAGGGAAGGTTGCCAGACGGTGGTTTACATTATCTGAAGACTGTCTCGGCTCAAGGTTAACTTCCCTGGGAGAAAACCCATAAACCCAGAATCATCAAAAATAACCTGCAAGTGCAGGGGGGAGACAGCTTTGCTTGTCTCATTTTACATTCTTTCTGATCTCTGGACCCTGGTAATTTATCTCCCATGGAATGGAACAAGGAGGGGAACAAGTAGGGACAGTCCCTTCGAGCAGCTGCAGCATGCCTGGCACGTCCGCAGCCTGCTCTGATGGCTGACTGCTTCCCACAAGTTATCACCTCATACACACCAGGATGCCACTATCAAAAAACAGAAAACAGGGGCTTCCCTGGTGGCGCAGTGGTTGAGAGTCCGCCTGCCTATTTCAGGGGACACGGGTTCGTGCCCCAGTCCGGGAAGACCCCACATGCCGCGGAGCGGCTGGGCCCGTGAGCCATGGCCGCTGAGCCTGCGCGTCCGGAGCCTGTGCTCCGCAACGGGAGAGGCCACAACAGTGAGAGGCCCACGTACCGCAAAAAAAAAAACCACCCAGAAAATGACAAGTGTTGGCGAGGATGTGGAAAAGTTGGAACCCTTGTGCACTGTTGGTGGGAATGTAAAATGATGCAGCCATTATGGAAAACAATATAGAGGTTCCTTAAAAACTTAGAGGGTTCTCAAAAATTAAAAATAGAATTACCATATGATCCAACAATCCCACTTCTGGGAATATGTTCAAAAGAATTCAAAGCAGGATCTCAAAGAGATATTTGCACACCCATGTTCATGGCAGCATTATTCACAATAGCTAAGAAATGAAGCAACCCAAATGTCCATTGACAGATGAATGGATAAAGAAAACGTTGTATATACATGCAATGTAATATTATGCAGCCTTAAAAAAGAAGGAAATCTTGTCACATGCTACAACATGGATGAAGCTTGAGAATATTATGCTCAGAGGAATAAACCAGTCACAAAAGAACAAAGAGTCACAGGAAGTATCTAAAGTCAAATCTTAGAAACAGAAAGTAGAAAGGTGGGTGTCAAGGGCTGGGGGAAAGGGTGAGATGAAATTAATCTTTAGTGGGTTTAGGGTTTCAGTGTTGCAAGATGAAAAAGTTCTAGAGATGTGTTATACAATAATGTGAATATACTTAACACTACTGAACTGCATATTTAGAAATGGTTCAGAGGGTAAACTTGGTGCTACATGTGTTTTACCACAATAAAATATAATAAGAGTAAGGGATCAGTTGCATGTAATGAAAATCCAAATTAATAGTGGCTAACTAGATAAAAGTGTGTTTCCCCGAACAGAGGCAGGTGACTAGGGCTTATACGGTGGTTCTGAGATCTCCATGAGGTCTCCCAGGCTCCTTCTATCTTGTTGCTTTATCACCATCTCTACATTGCTGCCCTCATGCATGTGGCCAACGGGGGCTTGCCACCAGGTCCACTTTCAAAGTACAGCTTGGTGGGAAGGCAGAAAAAGGGCATCCCTCTCATTTCTTCACTTATCACTTGTCCATACCCTGGACAAGAATTTATTCACATGGCCACAGCTAGCTGCAGGGAAAGTTAAGAAATGTGATCTTTATTCTGGTTGATCCACTAAAATTTGAGGGTTCCAATACTGTAGAACAGTGTTTCTCAAACTTTTTTTTCATAATTGCTTCTCCTGAGATAAATTAGATCAAATTTAAATTAACATAAATCTTAATTTAATTTCTTATTAAAGAGAAAAATTAAGAAATAAAATTTTGTTGGGTAGGGTTGAACTTTGGTGGACCATAAGTCATTGTAATATCTAAGATTTTTTAGCCCCCGAAGGAACCAATTTTCTGTCCCCTTCAGGGCAATCCTTCCTCCCCCGCATTGAGAATGCACGCTGTAGAGTAGGAGGGGAACAGATACTAGCATTTTCTGTTACACAATGCACATTTTTGGACTGGTTTCTAGATGGATTATTATGTTTAAATACAATATTAAGAATTCTTTTTGAAGAAAACTTGTGGTGATCTTTGACACAGCTTATTCATTTGTTTATGTTTAATTTTCGGTAATGACTGTGACCATGGGTAGGGTGGAGCTGGGTTCAGGTCCCAGCCTTACTACTTAACATCTGTGTGCCAAATACTTAACTTCTATGACCCTCAGTTCCCTCAGCTGAGAAAACTATTACTAACCTCACAGGTTGGTGAAATTAATGGCAACAAGCAATTTCAACTGCAAAACACCATAGAGCTAGTGACCATTTTTTCTAGCAAAGAGAGTTAGATGGAACCTTCTTAGGATAAAGAACAAGGCCTAGGGCTTCCCTGGTGGCGCAGTGGTTGAGAGTCCGCCTGCCGATGCAGGGGACACGGGTTCATGCCCCGGTCCGGGAAGATTCCTTACATGCCGCGGAGCGGCTAGGCCCGTGAGCCATGGCCGCTGAGCCTGCGCGTCCGGAGCCTGTGCTCCACAGCGGGAGAGGCCACAACACTGAGAGGCCCGCGTACCGCAAAAAGAAAAAAATAAATAAAAAGAACAAGGCCTAGAATGGTCTGCCCTTGCCCACCTTTCAAGTCTCTTCTTGCATAACTCTCTGCTCCACCAACTCTGCTTTTCCTCCTTCAGTTCCTCAGAGGGGCAATGCTTCTTCCCATCACACTCCTTTTGCTCGTCTATTCCCTGCCTGGAATGCTGTGCCTAATCTGCCTCCCTATCCTACTGCTTAGTAATTTACCCACCTCAGATTTCCAGGTTAGCATTTCCCCTGGGGAGACTTCCCTGATCCCCAGACTTGGTCAGGTCCCCCACCAGGTGATTTCATGGCACTATGCGCCTCTCCTCATTCAAAGGACATGCAAGGCAATGTTACGTTATCTGCTATCTTACGGTGAACATCTCCTAACACCACTAGAACAGGAAAGGCTTGTGAGCGTCCATGCCGGCGCGCAGTGCTGAGCGCAGTGCCTGGCACTCAGCAGGCGCACAGTTAACACGTGCGCATCAGTAGGCCTACAGTTAACACGTGCGCAGGGAACCAGTGAGGGAACCGAGGCCCCCGGCCTGGCTCCGCCCCGCGCGCTTCTGGGCTCATCAGGTGTAAGCACACGGCGCATGCCCAGCCAGTCAATTTACAGAACCTTCGGTGGGGAAGCTGCCGTCGCAGACGGAGCATCTTGCTCCGCTGGTGGCCCTGCTGGTGTTTCCGCTACCTGCGCCGCTCCCACCATGAAGCACGTCGAGAAGAAAGGTAGTGTCTGTGCGCCTCGGGATCTCTCCCTTCTGCCTCCTGCGTGTCCCCTCGACCCTCACCTCCCAACCCGAGGGGGTGGCGCTTCCCCGAAGGACGCCGGGAGCGGAGTCCGGTTTGCAGCTTCCACGGGAGGCTTGGGCTGAGGCCGGCGGGACTGTTGGCCTCGGAGGGGCCGGGTCATTGGGGCGGAGGCCGCTGGGCCAGGTCTAGGAGGGTCGTTCGGCCTTGGGTCGCGGTGACTGGGACGGAAGTCTACCGAACGAGAGGAGGAGGTGCTGGGGTCATTTAGGAGTCACTCGAGGTACAGTCTTACTTTTTTTATCCGGAGGTGGCGAACTTCCTCCGGTTGCCAGCAGGACAGAGGCCGGCCGAGTGGTCGGGCTGCGCCTCATTAGGCGGCGCGGAGCAGGTTTGGCCCTTGGGCCTGAAGGCTGGGGCCGACGCCCTCAGATGAGGCGCGTTCCTCGCTTGTTTCCCAGGCCTCCTATTGGAAATTGTCTAGACAAGGCTGAGAGAAAACACGTTTAAGACTGAAGGGGCGTTTATGACTAGATGGGGCATTTAGGGGAAACAGAAACCTGGGGAGAGGACACTGCGGGCAGTTCTCACAGCCCTGGGAAGGAAGCCAGGGATTAGAAGCCCCAGGGAAACTAACAGATAATTGCGTTTCCCTTTGGATGGAGTTTTAACCTCATTTGCCTCCTGTCCCCCAGGCATTAAATGCTGATGTCACCCTCCCGGGCAGAGCAGGGTTCTGTTTTCACATGCGCTCGCCTGCCTCCCTCTTTCGTCTGTTTGGTTATGGGGCCAGTGCTGTCTGTTTGATTATATACACAGCGTGACCCTGCTGCGGTGAAAATCTGAGTCTTCCCTTTTACTTTGAAAGGGGAAGTAAGTTTCTCTCATAGTGAAACCCCCAGGCCTGTTTGAATTTCTTGCCTTGTGGACTTCCCCTCCTCTCAGCAGCTATTGCTAGTATTAAAGGATGCTGACTTGAAAAGACTTTATTTCTTGAAAGCCTCAGAAGCCCCTACTTAGCATTCTGATTTTTCTTCTTTGCTCTTTTCTCCCCATGCAGGGAGTCATTCCTTCCTTCCAAAGTATTACAGTACGGGAAGTTGCCTAGAAGCACATCATAGCTGGAGGGGTGTGAGGGGTGGAGTGGGGTTCATGTCCTGTCTGTGTCTCAGGTAACGAAGAGAAAGGAGCAAGTTCTTCCTTTACTGATCTTAATATCTGGCCTCCTGGTTTATGATTTTTTATCTAAAGTTTATGGAGTGGATTAACTATGTGAAGAACCTGTCCTGAGAGGGAATGTCGGTACATCATTTAAAGGACAGCTGCAGCTGAATGCTGGCAGTAACACATTTTTGCTCTATGACTTTTGGCAAGTCAGCTTATAGTCTGATAAAATGTAACCATAGTTATTAAGAAGCTGCTGCCTAACTTGAAAAGAAAGAAAATATTTTTGTTTAACATATCCATGTTAAAGCGATTTACATGCAGATTGCTTATCTAAGTAACTTTAACTTTACAAGAAAAAAAAATCCATGTTCTTGAGACCCTCCATTTACTGTTTATCATTATTTCATTCATCAAGCTTTTATTATGATCGTGCTAGGACACAAATATGAACAATCATCAGTCTCTGCCCTCAAAGAGCTCACAGCTGAGTGAAAGAGAGCAGCATGTCAATTAGCAATTACTGTGGAAGAAGTGGTATGATAAAGGATTGTACACAATGACTGGAGGTGCAGGGAAGGTCACAACTTTGGCTCATGGCCTCAAACACAGTTTGAGTTAGGTCCGGAAGGAGATTTGGTTGGAATTAGTTACTAGGGGAAGGTGGGCGGCAGGGAAGCATTCTGAGCAGGAGGCATGAAAAACTGTGCTAAGTTTTGGAAACTGCAAAAACTGCAAGAACTTTGGTAAGGGCGAAGGGTAGAGTGATAATGGGGGAGTGGTGAGAAATGAGGCTAGAAATGTAGCAGGATCCAGAGGATGAAGGGCCTTGTAAATCCCTGTGTGGTGAGGATACATTGAAGGATTTCACCCAAGGGAGTGACATGAGAACATTCACAAACGCATACACACGCATATACACCTATATCTAATCTGACTCTTGTCAATAAACAATATCATTTATCTTATTTTATATTAACATTTCCTGGTATCTATGTAGTTTATACATTTTAAAAATGGTTCTTGGTATTTGTAGTCTGTTTTTTCTCAGTGCTGGGCATTGTAGTTGTTTCCCTTGGTTCAGTAGTGCAACAAGTACCCTTATTTTTTCAGAGATTTTATTTTCTTGGGATATTTTTCTTCTTTGGAAGTTTAGAGACAGAGGTTAAAAACATTTTTATCTCTTTTGTAACATTTTAACAGTTCGCTTGTCAGAAAGATTGGACTAATTTTGTAATGCCTTCATCAGTATATAGATGTACCAGTTTCCCAATTCTCTTGTCATTTGTATTTACTTTCATTCATTTAACATGTGAAACTGGACGCCTGAGATCAGTGCTTATTTCAGTTTTTTTCCTTATTGACAGTTTGTGTTGGCTTAATATCTCCATCTTCGACCTTTTCAGGATGACTTGTCAAGTGGAGTCAGGGTGTTGATTTTATAAATACATGTCATTTCTTTACAGATTTTGAATAGGAAGATTTAATCCATTTTCAGTTAAAATACCTGCTTTTTCTATTTTGTTGCCTTCATTTCTTGCATGTTTCTTACACAATTTTTTGAAGTATAACATGTTATATGTGCTGAATAGTGTCGCCCCAAATTCGTATGTTGAAGTTCTGCCAGTACCTCAGAATGTGACTTTACTTAGAGATAGGATTTTTAAAGAGGTAGTTAAGTTAAAATGAGGTCATTAGGATGGTCCCTAATCCATTGTGACTGGTGTCCTTATAAGAAGAGATTAGGACACAGAGATATACAGAGAAGACCATGTGAAGACACAGGGAGGAGATGGCCATCAGCAAGCAAAGGAGAGAGGTTTCAGAAGAAACCAACCCTGCTGACTCCTTGATCTTGGGCTTCCAGTCTCCAGAATTACGAGAAAGTAAATTTCCGTTGCTTGAGCTACTCAGTCTGTGGTATTTGGTACACAGCTCTAGCTAAATAATACAACCTGTATACAGGGAAAAAAATGTATATGTATAGAAGAGTGCACCAGTGTGGCTCAGTGAATTTTAACCAAGTGTCAGTGGCATGACAGTACCCTTCACTTCTTCCCCAAAGGTAACTTGTATCCTTGGTGAGTTTTGTCATTTTGAACTATATAAATGGCATTACACAGTATGTTCTATTTAGTGTCTCATTCCTTTCTCTAAATATTATATTTGTGAGATTCATCCATGTCATGTGTGCAGGAGTGGTTTGTTCAATTGCTTTTATAGTATTCTGTTGTATGACTCACCGTAAGGTATATATCCAGTTGATGGACATTTTGATTGTATCACTAGGAGTAGAATTGCTGGTTCATAGAGTGTGTATGTATTCAGTTTAAGAAGTTGTACCATTTATCCTTCTACCAGCAGTGAATGAGAGTTTCATTGACCCTACATTCTCGCATATATTTCATATCAGGCTCATTGTTTTCTTTTTATCTTAGTGTTTTGCTTTTAATGGTTTAGAAGTTTTCCATTTTTATAAAATACTGACGTCTGTTTATTTCTATAAAATATAGATACTCCGTAGTTGATTGTTTCAAACTATGAATTATTGCCTGATATAAAGTGTGGACTTAAGTTACTTGATCTGCAAATTAATATCTAACTCTCCCACTGAAGTTTGTTAAATAGTGATTTATCTCTGTTACAATAAGATAGTGACTGGGGCTAGAGTCATCTGAAGGCTTTACTGGACTGGATGCCCAAAATGGCATCACAAGCCTTCTCCACATAACCTCTTTCTTCAGCAGTATAGCCCAGGCTATTAAACGGCCCCTGAAGACGCCTCCATTTGGCTTGCCTCTCCAGCAATATAGCTTAGGTGGTGGCAGCTTCACCTCCTTCTCCCTCCATCCTTTCTTCCTCCTCTTTCTTCTTCACTATGTAGTTACCCTTACCAGTGTTCTCTACTTTTTCATACTGTTTCAATTTATTGTCTAGTGTCCTTTCATTTTAGTCTGAAGGACTCCCTTTAGCATTTCTTGTAGGTCAAGTCTAATGGTAATGAAATCCCTTAGCTTCTTTTATCTGGAAATGTCTTTATTTCTCCTTCATTCCTTTTTTAATTTTTAAAATTTATGTATTTTGGGCTGCATTGGGTCTTCGTTGCTGCGCACGGGCTTTCTCTAGTTGCAGCGAGAGGGGGCTCTTCTTCGTTGTGGTGCGCAGGCTTCTCATTGCGGTGGCTTCTCTTGTTGCGGAGCATAGTCTCTAGGCACGTGGGCTTCAGTAGTTGCGGCATGCAGGCTCAGTAGTTGCAGTGAGTGGGCTCAGTAGTTGTGGCATGCAGGCTCTGGAGTGTAGGCTCAGTAGTTGTGGCGCACCGGCTTAGCTGCTCCGCGGCATGTGGGATCGTCCCAGACCAGGGATCGAACCCGTGTCCTGGGCATTGGCAGAAGGATTCTTAACCACTGCATCACCAGGGAAGTCCCTCTCCTTCATTCTTGTTGGATAGTTTTTCCAGATGTAGAATTCTTGGTTGACAGAATGTTTTTTTTCTTTCAGCTTTTAAAATATGTCGTCTCACTGCCTTCTGGTCTCTATGGTTTCTGATGAGAAATTGACTGTTATTCTTATTAAGAGCCTTTGTATATGATGAGTCACTTCTCTCTCAATGCTTTCAAGGTTCTCTCTTTGTCTCTGAATCTTGACTATTTGATTATTATCTATCTCTTTGAGTTTATCCCGCTTGAAGTTCACTGACCTTCTTGGATGTGTAGATCCATGTGCTCCATCAGATCTGGGAAGTTTTTGGTCATTATTTCTGTAAATATTCTTTCTATCCCTTTCTCTCTTTCTTTTCTCCTTCTGGGACTTGCATTATGAGAATATTACTTTATCTGGTGGTATTGCATAGGTCCCTTAGGCTCTGTGCTTTTTTTTTTTTTTGCGGTACGCGGGCCTCTCACAGTTGTGGCCTCTCCCGTTGCGGAGCACAGGCTCCGGACGTGCAGGCTCAGCGGCCGTGGCTCACGGGCCCAGCCACTCGGTGGCATGTGGGATCTTCCCGGACCAGGGCACGAACCCATGTCCCCTGCATCGGCAGGCGGACTCTCAACCACTGTGCCACCAGGGAAGCCCTGTGCTTTTTTCTTAATTTTTTTTTTCTGCTCCTCAGACTCCATAATTTCAATTGCCCTATTTTCAGATTTGTTGACTCTTTCTTCTGCTGGCTCAAAACTTTTAATAAATCCCTCTAGTGAATTTTCCGGTTCAGTTTTTTACTTTTCAGCTCCAGAATTTATATTTGTCCCTTTTTGTAATTTCTATCTCTTTATTGATAGTCTCATTTTCTTCACACATCATTTTTCCCAGTTTTCTTGTATTCTTTGTGCATGGTTTCCTTTAGCTCTTTGAGCATATTTAAGATGGTTGATTTAACATCTTCATCTAGTAAGTCCAGTGAATATCTGGGTTTCCTCAGGAATGGTTTACTGTCAGTTTATTCTTTCTTTTTGAATAGACTGTATTTTCCCATTTCTTTGTATGCTTTATGATTTGCTTGTTGTTGAAAACTAGACATTCTGAATATTATAACATAGGGACTCCAGAAATCTAATTCTCCCACTCCTCAGGAATTGTTGATTTTGCTTGTTGATGGCTGGAACCATCCGTTTGTTACCTTCCGAATATTTTTGCAAAGTGGGTATTCCTCGTTATGTGTGGCCAATGAAATTTCTTTCATTACCTCGTAGTCAGCCAGTGACCTGACATATCTCTATAAATATAGGTCAAGAGAAGTAGAATGACACACAGAGCCTGCTCATTTTATTCAAAGTAAATTTTATTCAAAGTAAATTTCAGGGAGTTATCTTTGAGACCTGAATCAAAGTTGAATTCCAGATATTACTTTTGGATTTCTTTTCTCAGAATAAGGTTAGATTTCATCCTTTGCAATATATACTTAATTTATACTGGAAATAAGTAAATATTTGTTCATTTCTTTTACATGTCAGTGTCCACAACCTAATAACTATCCCCTTCTGATCCCACCAGTTGTTGGTACCTGAAGTCAGAATCTAGATGGTGTAATTTTGAAAACGTTCTTGGTTTACACCTTGCAGAGTCAAGAGGATCTGCAAGTCTTGAAATAGAGGAAATAGCAGATGCAACAGAAGTTAGCTTTTGGGAACTAAGAGCCCCTTTTGTATTGTGCTATAGTACCACAAAAATCAAACTTGATTTTAAAATAAAACATATATACTTCCCTTGAAACAAAAAATGCCTATTATGTTCATAGCAAGCAAATGTTAACATATAGCGTTTATACTAAGGCTTACTCTAAAAACTTTTTCATTCTGTCTTCTGAGAATTCCTATCAGCTAAGAGGATTGTATGAAGTTTATTTTTTTTTGTAGTTTTTATTACAAAAATAATAATTGTTACTGTTTTGGTTTTCAAATTACAAAGTTGGGGGCTTCCTTGGTGGCGCAGTGGTTAAGAATCCACCTGCCAATGCAGGGCACACGGGTTCAAGCCCTGATCTGGGAATATCTCACATGCCACGGAGCAACTAAGCCTGTGTGCCACAACTACTGAGCCTGCGCTCTAGAGCCCATGAGCCACAACTACTGAAGCTCGTGTGCCACAACTATTGAAGCTCGTGTGCCACAACTGCTGAAGCCTGCATGCCTAGAGCCCATGCTCTGCAACAACAGAAGCCACCGTTATGAGAAGCCCGTGCGCCACAATGAAGAGTAGCCGCCGCTCGCCGCAGCTAGAGAAAGCCTGCACACAGCAATAAAGACCCAATGCAGCCAAAAATCAATAAATAAAATAAATGAATTTTTAAAAATTACAAAGTTGGATATTTCAAACTATATTTGCTGCTCACTGCAAGATTCAAATGCACTTCTTCTGGTAGGAATGATGGTAGTGCTCCCAGTTGAAAATTGTGCTCTAACATTTCAACTCATATTATAGTGTCTGCCATTGTGAATATATTCTATCTTACTTTTCTTCTTCGGTATTTGTGGTATTTGTTAGTTAGGCTTTGCGGTTACTCGTGTAATTTGTGAAAATTCATTTGTTACTTTATGAATTTTTATTTTGAGTGATTAGCTAGATGTATACATGTTAGTACTCATACTTCTGTTTCCCCCAAAATGTGTAATTCCAATTTAATTGGGTTTTGTTTTTATGTTCCAAAACACATATGAGATACTTTAGTATCTAATGATCTGTGACTTGGGATTTTAATGTTACTAGTATTTTCTATCTCAATCCATTCTTTCCCTCCAAGCTAAATAATTGTTTTACTTAGTCCCAGAGGTATGTTGAGTTATTTACAGAGATCTTTGTGTGTATATGGATGGTGTCTTGTCTACAGTGCTAATTCTATGATTCTTGCTTCCTGGCCAAGGTGGACTTCTACACGCTCCCCAATAACAATCTCACTTATAGTTCAATTACTTTACTAGACAACCACTTCAGAATCTGTTTTCTTCGTCACATCTTCCCTGAACACACTACAGTCCTAGGTCATCTCTCCTTTTCCTGAGTAACTCTTACACTTATTTTAGATTTTATAATGTTGACTCTTTTATCCTACTTCTGTTAGTCTTCCTTCTGAGTAATGATGAGCATCAATAAGGATGAGACAACGTGGATCCACATGCATTTCACTTATTTATCCTGACTAGTCATCAGGAGATATAATTGCTCTGCAAGACCTAAATTCATTAGCATATATACTTAATAAAATTTCTTATAACTATAATCAAATTTTTAAAAATGAATTGTTAAAGTCATTAAACAAGGAGGCCATTAGATTGAGATGGCTCTAATGCCTTGGTAGCCTACAGGAGCAAACCAAAACCACAGTCAATGCACTTGAATCTGAGAAAATGAAACTTAAGGTTGGACAGCTGATCACAATCAACCAACTAGGCTTTCCCAAGTAAGACAACTGTTTAAGTTATAGCCAATCAGATAATTTCCTTGCTTTGTTTCTGCATCTTCTCTATAAAAACCTTTCCCCTAGTTCCTGTCAATGGAGTGTTTCTAACCACCTTTGGTTTGGCACTGTCTGATTGGAATTAATGTTTGCTCAAGTAAACTTTTGAAAAATATCAATGTGTGTGCCTCAGTTTACCTTTTAACAGGACTATCCTTGTTCATTGTACAGAAGCTTCTCAAACGCCTCCCAAGTACCACTATTAAGGTGGAGCTAGGTAGACCATACATTGTTCTGCCTCTGCTTATGGTCGACTTCATTACTATGTGGGCTTTCCTTAATAAAACACCATTAATAAGACGAGAAGTCCTATTACCTACACAGTTTAGAGCGGCACATTCATGATTTAGTCTTAATTTTATCCCTATTCCATTTAGTCAAAATGTGACTTTGATCTCTGTTCATCTCACATGATTGCAAGAATATAAGCATTCTTTAATTTTATCTTGAAAAAAGTTAATTTGTATCTCTGTAGGGTTTTAGTGATATTTATATATTCCTTTGAATTTAATACATTGTATTTCTACTAACTATATCTAAGATGTTTATCACTTCCAACATAATAGATTTCTTTATTGATCAGCATTACTTAAAATACCAGTTATCTAAATATTAGTGCTTCCTACCTTTGGTTGCTGGTGACATTTTCTTTATATATGTGCTTTGTTTCCACTAGATTATAATAATTTTAAGGTGAGGTACCATGTTGTCTTTGTTTGCCTCATTGGATCTTGAAGGTAGTAGGTGCACAGTTAAGTATTCACTAAGTTGAATTTGATTGAATTGAGAATACTGCAAGAATCTTTCCCTTTCATCTCATATAATAATTTGAAGGAGGTCTTTAATTTCTTTTTTTAAATAATTTATTCCAGACTTAGATTCCTCTTTTTCTTTTTAATAAATTTATTTATTTTTATTTATTTATTTTTGGCTGCATTGGGTCTTTGTTGCTGCACACAGGCTTTCTCTAGTTGCAGTGAGCGGGGGTTGTGTATTCTTTGTTGTGGTGCGTGGGCTCATTGTGGTGGCTTCTCCTGTTGCACAGCATGGACTCTAGGTGCATGGGCTTCAGTAGTTGTGGCATGTGGGCTCAGTAGTTGTGGCTCGTGGGCTCTAGAGCGCAGGCTCAGTAATTGCGGCGCACAGGCTTAGTTGCTCCACGGCTGTGGGATCTTCCCAGACCAGGGCTCGAACCTGTGTTGCCTGCATTGGCAGGCAGATTCTTAACCACTGTGCCACCAGGGAAGTCCCAGGTCTTTAATTTCTAACAACAGAGCAAGTTTGTGCCCTCAGTGGTTCTAGAAGTAAAAAAAAAAAGAAAAAAAAAAGGGTGGTATTATGGTTAATAAAATAGTTCAGATAGTCTTGAAATTCTAGGAATACCTTGGAAATAATGACTATTAATATCTCCTTTAGGGCCCAGCTCTTGAAGTCAGCTCAGGTTTCTTAAATAAATCCCCAAGCTAGCCCAAGATTTCCAGTGTCATTTGCATGTAAGTTAACCCAGACATGATATGCGTGTATTGATGTCCCTATGGCCTGAAGTGAATGCTCTGCAAACTGATATGGTCTGTTCAAGGTCTGTGATGAATTAGGACAGACTCACGGTTTTTAGCCATTTGGAGGTTACAGAGCTCTATGAGAATCTGGTAAAGGCTACAGATATGTGCACATTTGTACAGTTTGCTTATAATTTTAGGGAATTGTTGAGCCCTGAAAATCACACAGACCAAGGTAAAAGTGTTCTGTTCTGGGAATGACGACACTGCAAAGACTTTTTAACTCTCCTTAAGGTCAGATTGATGTTAAACTTTTTTCAGTTTCTCCTTCTTTTTTTCTCCTCTTTTCCCATTCTAAAGTTAACTGAGGGAATTTCTCTCTTGCATCTGAGCCGAGGAAATGAGATGGCCATGTTATGCTGGCTCCAGTTAGATTTGAGTGTCCTGGGAAAATGTTGCATAATATGTAAACAACATGCTTGTCTGTATCACAAGGAAAATAAGACAAGTTATTTTTTATTTTGAAGGAAGTATCTCTCAGAATGAAACCCTGAGGGGCATGGATTTCCCCTCCTCTTAATAGCTATTGCTGCTATTAAAGCATTAGACTTAGTTTTAAAGCACTTTTAGTTTTGAAAGTTATATAAACTCCTGCTTAAAACCTTAATTCCATTCCCAGTAGGGACCTCTCATCATCTAGTAAACAGTTTGCCAGTACACATATTGTATATTTTAATGGGAGAAGGTCATCATTCCTTCTGTTCCTATCTGATGATTCAACAAAACTAGTAAGCTTCTCTTTATTTCCAAGTTTACTTTCTCCTAAGGTTTAAGAACTATCTCATGTCTTTGGAAGGTTGTCCTGTCCTTGGAGGGAACACTGATTTCCACAGGATTCTAGCTATGGCAAATGTCAGTAACTCATTTATTCATTTGGTTAACAAGTATTTATTGAGCATGACTGTGTGTCCAGTACTCTTGTAAATAACAAGGATACAGTGGTAAGTTAGACAGGTATAGTCCCTACTCTTATACAACTTTGTGGGGATAGAGAATAAACAGATAATTAAATATATACAGTTGACCCTTGAACAACATAGGTTTGAACTGCATGAGCCCACTTACAAGCAGATTTTTTTTCAGTAAGTACTACAGTACTATGCTGATCCGTGGTTGGTTGAAACCAGAGATGTGGAACTGCGGGTACAGAGGAACCTCGGAACTGGAGGGCCAACTAGAAAATTATACTTGGATTTTTGTCTGCCTGGGGGGAGGTCGGCATGCCTAACTCCTACAATGTTCAAGGGTCAGCTGTATTTACATGTAGTGATAAAGGCTATAAAGGAGGATAACGAGATAGAGAGTGATAGAAATGGTGCTATTTTCAATAGATTGGTGAGGAAAGCCTCTGAGAAGGTGATATGTGAGCAGAGATAAGGAATAAAAAACGAGCTTTGGAAGTGATGGGAATATGTTTGCTGTACTTGAGAAGCAGTAGGAGGCCAGTATGGAGGGAGTAGAAAGGCGGGGGTGGAGGGTGGTAGGAATGAGGTGGGAGATTTATGTGGAGCCTTACAGACTATGATGGATTTTGGATTTCATGTGAAGTGTGGTGGAATTCTATTGGAAGGATAAAACCAGGGGAGAAACATAATCTTATTTATGTTTTATAAATACTGCAATTACTGTTGTATAGTGAATAAACTGTAGCAGGCAAGAGGGTAAGTAGGGAGACTGACGACATACACATTATTATCTGGTGACCTGAAATACATTCACTAATAGTTCAACGATTTTCAACACAAGGTATTAAGTTTTAGCCAGCATGGAGAAGTTCTGGTATCTATATGACTATTTTCAATTCAGATCTTTCTTCAGAGATGATTAGTTTTATGAAGGTCACTGAGAACATAAATCCTAGCCCTTTAAGATTGACACTTAAAATTCAGTGTCTTTGAGAATTGCTTAAATTTTTTCTTCTAATTAAAAACAGTAAAAGTATTCTGTATAGAAAACTTAGAAAATAGAATCAAAAAGAAATAAAATCATATATAATCGTATCACATAGAAATAGTATTTAAATTAACTTTTGACAGTTATTTCTCTTAGCAACATTTCTGGAAGATTTCTATTTCTACTTCTCTTTTATTTTGAGAAAACAGAGGCCCACACAAGCCTTAATGACTTATTAAGTATTGTATTCTTACTGCTCTATTGAGGTTCTCAGCCAGTCTCTGAATGGAGGAAGAACAGTATTAGTCAGTTATCAACGTCTAGATATGGGACAGCAAATTAACTATGTATGGTCTGACAAAGAAAATTGAGAGATAAAATTACAATCCTTTTTCTCTTTCCCATTTCCCCTTCTTTGTAAGAGGCCAATGTTCCTAAATCAGGTTGCAACATATTGATCACCGTGGGCCATTTATTTCCCCAGAAAAAGAGGTTCTCCCCCTGAGATTTACAACATGACCGTAATACAGTAGATATGTCCATTTTGTTCACTGTTACATCAAATTTTATTTGTGTACATCAAATATGGAGAGCTTTTTGCTCAGAAAAGACATTCTTCTTCACCTCTTATCTAACTTCCTTAGGAATAGAGACTTTTATTTTTTTAAATATCTGCCTAGACTTCTCTTTCTGAACTAGATTTCTGCATGAGCCTTGTTTCCTGGTAATTTAAAAAAATCTCATTAAAATTTTTTTTCTATTTGTGGAAGAGACAAGTACACTTTCCCTTTCAAGTTTATATCCCTCGTGGCAATTAAGAATGTCAATACCTTGTTCTGGACAAGGCAGTGTAGACTATAGTATGTAAGAGCCAGTATGCCACTTCCATCCTTCTCTTCCTGACATGGCAACCCTTGATTGAGATAGAGGGAGACTATATTCCTGAGTTAGCATAGAGGCCCTGCCAACCTGCATGGAACTTTGAGCAAGAAATAAACTTTCATTGTGTTAGGTCTTGAATATTTTGAGAACTTTGTTACTACAGCGTAGTCTAGCAATATTGTACATTTTGGGGGGTATGTTTTATAATATGTGTATAGGTTATAAATAGTAATGATGGTGATGGCATACTAAGAATAGAAAGGCTCTCATGATCTAATTCCTGTCTGTCTCTCCAACATCATTTCCCACAATATCCATACCTCTAACTTTAAGCTTACATTCTTCCGGATTGAATATGCTGTTTCACACCTGTGTCTTTGTACATGCTCTTTCCTCTACTAGAATTCACTTTTATCCTTCTACCTATCAGATATATATGCGTCTTTCAAATTCCAGATTGCCATCGCTTTCCCAGGAAAGGCTTCCCTGATTTTCTCTGCTTTCTTTGTACATTTGGAAGTTTTTCAGTCCATGGAATTTTTTCAGTTCAAATTTATTTACCTTTGTCTTTGTCATTAATAGTAAATTATAAACTCACAGTGTAGTAATTTCTTTTAACCTGGTATATAATGGGGATAAATAAATGTTTGTTAAATGAATGCCCTGCTTTTGAACAGAGAGCAATTTAAATCTCTATTGGTTAATGCCTCCTGAAAATTAGTTCACAGTCAGTTGAGAATAAGAGAGGGACCTTTTGTATAGATTCATGGGGTCAGAAAGAAAAAGAAAATGAGAGGTCAGGAAGGAGAAATTCTGCCACTTCAGTTTTGCTGTAATCCAGTTAAGGTTTTCATAGTAATGGTCATATACTATATTCCTTTGTTATATGCCAGAATGTGTTAGTATTCTCGCTTTCTCTCTCTTTTTTGACATTGCATTAGATTTTTATTTATTTATTTTTTCAGTTTCCCCTATTGAGGTATAA
The DNA here is from genome assembly GCF_951394435.1 of Stenella coeruleoalba. NCBI lineage: Eukaryota > Metazoa > Chordata > Mammalia > Artiodactyla > Delphinidae > Stenella > Stenella coeruleoalba. The sequence continues at coordinate 103,742,381 of NC_137149.1, forward strand.
TTGACATATAATATTAGCTTCAGATTTAGAACCTAATGATTCAGTATTTGTGTATATTGTGAAATGATCACCACAGTACGTCTAGTTAACATCTGTCACATAGTTACAGTTTTTTTCCTTGTGATGAGAACTTTTAAGATTTACTCTCTGAGCAACTTTCCAATGTGCAGTACAGCATTATTAACTATAGTCACCATGCTGCACATCACATCCCCAGGGACAGCTCTCTTATTCTTTCATTTTTGCTGGGTGAAGTTGTTTGACATACATGAAGACATCTCACAGTTGGTAACATTCTGGAGTTTTTTGTTTCTTTGCTAGTTTGTTTTGCCTTTTTAATGTAAAATAGAGCATGTGTTTAAAAATTTAAAATGTGTAGGTACAGATTAAAGAACAAATTCTTATGTACCCACTACCTAGGTAAAAAATAGAACTTTACCTTAGTCCAGAAGCCCCTTATGTGCTCTTCCCTGATTACATTTCCTTCTCACCTCCTGAAATGATCACCATCCTGAACTTTATCATTCCTTTGTTTTTTGTTTTTATCAGATATGTCTTTACTGCTAAATAACATTTGACCCTTGAACAAAGTAGGGATTGGGGTACTGACCTCTCCCCCTAAGTCAAAAATCCACGTATAACTTTACAGTCAGCTCTCCATATCTGTGGTTCCACATCTATGGATTCAGCCAATTGCAGATCGTATTGAAAAAAATCCCCATGTAAGTGGACCCACATAATTCAAACTTGTGTGTTCAAGGGTCTTTGTACAATGTTAACTTTGCCTATTTTAAAACTTTATAGTAAATGGAATCATGCTGCATGCACTTTTCTGTGACATGCTTCTTTTGTGCAAAATTATTTTTTAAAATTTTTTAAAATTATTATTATTTTTTATACATTTATTTATTTATTTTTAGCTGTGTTGGGTCTTCGTTTCTGTGCGAGGGCTTTCTCCAGTTGCGGCGAGCGGGGGCCACTCTTCATCGCGGTGCGCAGGCCTCTCACTATTGCGGTCTCTCTTGTGGAGCACAGGCTCCAGGTGCGCAGGCTCAGTAGTTGTGGCTCATGGGTCCAGTTGCTCTGAGGCATGTGGGATCTTCCCAGACCAGGGCTTGAACCCGTGTCGCCTGCACTGGCAGGCAGATTCTCAACCACTGCGCCACCAGGGAAGCCCTGCAAAATTATTTTTGAAATTCATTCATGTTGATGTATATAGTTGTACTTCATTTTTTCCATGCTGTATAATATTCCATTGAATTAAAATACCCTAATTTACTTACCATTCTATTTATGAATATTTGGATTTATATCCGGAGTTTTACTACTATAAACAATGTTGCTATAACATTCTCTCATAAATATCCTATACAAGAATTTATCTGCAGTGTCTACATAGTAGTATAATTGCTAGGGCATAGAGTGTGCACATGTTAAATTGTGTAAGATAATACCAGATGGGTTTTCAAGATAGTTATAGCTATTTTCTCTTTCATCAGAAGTAGAGGTATCTCATTTTCTAGATACCTTCCTGACACTTGCTATTACCCAACTTAAAAAATTTTTCTAGTCTGGTGGTATGAAATGGTATATATCATAATGATTCCAAAGTACATGTTCCTCTGCGGGTGGCCGGGGGGAAGCTTTGGAGCCACTGAGGAGAGCGCAGCAACAGGGGTGCGGAGGGCAAAGCGGGGAGATTCCGACACAGAGGATCGGTGCCGACCAGCACTCACCAGCCCGAGAGGCTCGTCTGCTCACCCGCCAGGGCGGGCAGGGGCTGGGACCTGAGGCTCGGGCTTCGGTCGGAGCACAGGGAGAGGACTGGGGTTGGCGGCGGGAACACAGCCTGCAGGGTGCTAGTGCACCACGGCTAGCCGGGAGGGAGTCCGGGAAAAAGTCTGGAGCTGCGGAAGAGGCAAGAGACTTTTTCTTCCCTCTTTGTTTCCGGATGCGGGAGGAGAGGGGATTAAGAGCGCTGCTTAAAGGAGCTCCAGAGATGGGCGCGAGGAGCGGCTAAAAGCGCGGACTCCAGAGACGGGCATGAGATGCTAAGACTGCTGCTGCCGCCACCAAGAAGCCTGTGTGCGAGCACAGCTCACTCTCCACACCTCCCCTCCCGGGAGCCCGTGTAGCCCGCCACTGCCAGGGTCCCGTGATCCAGGGACAACTTCCCCGGGAGGATGCATGGCGCACCTCAGGCTGGTGCACCATCATGCCGGCCTCTGCCGCTGCAGGCTCGCCCTGAACTCCGTACCCCTCCCTCCCCCCAGCATGAGTGAGCCAGAGCCCCCAAATCAGCTGCTCCTTTAACCCTGTCCTGTCTGAGGGAAGGACAGACGCCCTCAGGTGACCTACATGCAGAGGCGGGTCCAAATCAAAAGCTGAACCCCAGGAGCTGTGCGAACAAAGAAGAGAAATGGAAATCTATCCCAGCAGCCTCAGGAGCAGCGGATTAAATCTCCACAATCAACTTGATGTACCCTGCATCTGTGGAATACCTGAATAGACAACGAATCATCCCAAATCGAGGAGGTGGACTTTAAGAGCAAGATTTATGATTTTTTCCCCTTTACCTCTTTTTGTGAGGGTGTATGTGTATGCTTCTGTGTGTGATTTTGTCTGCATAGTTTTGCTTTTACCATTTGTCCTAGGGTTCTGTCTGTCCGTATTTTTGTTTTGTTTTGTTTTTTTGTTTTAGTATAGTTTTCAGCGCTTGTTATCATTGGTGGATTTGTGTTTTGGTTTGGTTGTTCTTTCTTTTTAATTACTTAATAATTATATTTTGTTTTTTACTTTCATACCTTTTTATTTTATATTATTTTCTCTTCTTCTTTCTTTCTTTCTTTCTTTCTTTTTTCCTCCCTTTTATTCTGTGCCGTGTGGATGACAGGCTCTTGTTGCTCCAGCCAGGTGTCAGGCCTGTGCCTCTTAGGTGGGAGACCCAAGTTCAGGGCATTGGTCCACGAGAGACTTCCCAGCTCCACGTAATATCAAACAGTGAAAATCTCCCAGATATCTCCATGACAAGGCCAAGACCCTGCTCCACTCTATGACCAGCAAGCTACAGTGCTGGACACCGTATGCCAAACAACTAGCAAGACAGAAACACAACCCCACCCATTAGCAGAGAGGCTGCCTAAAATCACAGTAAGGTCACAGACACCCCCAAAACCACCACCAGATGTGGAACTTCCCACCAGAAAGACAAGATCCAGCCTCATCTACCAGAATACAGGCACTAGTCCCCTCCACCAGGAAGCCTACACAACCCACTGAACCAACCTTAGCCACTGGGGACAGACACCAAAAACAACGGGAACTACGAACCTGCAGCCTGTGAAAAGAAGACCCCAAACACAGTAAGTTAAGCAAAATGAGAAGACAGAGAAACAGCAGATGAAGGAGCAAGGTAAAAACCCACCAGACCTAACGAATGAAGAGGAAATAGGCAGTCTACCTGAAAAAGAATTCAGAATAATGATAGTAAAGATGATCCAAAATCTTGGAAATAGAATGGAGAAAATACAAGAAACATTTAACAAGGACCTCGAAGAACTAAAGAGCAAACAAACAATGAAGAATAACACAATAAATGAAATTAAAAATTCTCTAGAAGGGATCAATAGCAGAATAACTGAGGCAGAAGAACGGATAAATGACCTGGCAGATAAAATAGTGGATATAACTACTGCACTGCAGAATAAAGAAAAAAGAATGAAAATAACTGAGGACAGTCTCAGAGACCTCTGGGACAACATTAAATGCACCAACATTGGAATTATAGGGGTCCCAGAAGAAGAGAAAAAGAAACTGAGAAAATATTTGAAATGATTATAGTTGAAAGATTCCCTAATATGGGAAAGGAAAAAGTTAATCAAGTCCAGGAAGCACAGAGAGTCCCATACAGGATAAATACAAGGAGAAACATGCCAAGACACATATTAATCAAACTATCAAAAATTAAATACAAAGAAAAAATATTAAAAGCAGCAAGGGAAAAACAACAAATAACACATAAGGGAATCCCCATAAGGTTAACAGCTGATCTTTCAGCAGAAACTCTGCAAGCCAGAAGGGAGTGGCAGGACATATTTAAAGTGATCAAAGGGAAAAACTTAAAACCAAGGTTACTCTATCCAGCAAGGATCTCATTCAGATTTGACGGGGAAATTAAAATCTGTACAGACAAGCAAAAGCTAAGAGAATTCAGCACAACGAAACCAGTTTTACAACAAATTCTAAAGGAACTTTTCTAGGCAGGAGACAGAAGAGAAGGAAAAGACCTACAATAACAAACTCAAAACAATTAAGAAAATGGTAATAGGAACATACATATTGATAGTTACCTTAAATGTAAGTGGATTAAATGCTCCAACAAAAAGACATAGACTGGCTGAATGGATACAAAAATAAGACCCATCTATATGCTGTCTACAAGAGATCCACTTCAGACCTAGGGACACATACAGACTGAAAGTGAGGGGATGGTAAAAGATATTCCATGCAAATAGAAATCAAAAGAAAACTGGAGTAGCAATACTCGTATTAGATAAAATAGACTTTAAAATAAGGAGTGTTACAAGAGACAAGGAAGGACACTACATAATGATCAAGGAATCAATCCAAGAAGAAGATATAACAATTATAAATATATATGCACACAACATAGGAGCACCTCAATACATAAGGCAAATGCTAACAGCTATAAAAGAGGAAATTGAGAGTAACACAATAATAATGGGGGACTTTAACACCTCACTTACACCAATGGACAGATCATCCAAAATGAAAATAAATAAGGAAACAGAAGCTTTAAATGACACAATAGACCACATAGATTTAATTGATATTTATAGGACATTCCATCACAAAACAGAAGATTACACTTTCTTCCCAAATGTGCGTAGAACATTCTCCAGGATAGATCACATCTTGGGTCACAAATCAAGCCTCAGTAAATTTAAGAAAATTGAAATTATATGAAGCATCTTTTCTGACCACAACACTCTGAGATTAGAAATGACTTACAGGGAAAAAAACGTAAAAAACAGAAACAGGTGGAGGCTAAACAATACGTTACTAAATAACCAAGAGATCATTGAAGAAATCAAAGAGGAAAGCAAAAAATACCTAGAGAGAAATGACAATGAAAGCACGAGGATCCAAAACCTATGGGATGCAGCAAAAGCAGTTCTAAGAGGGAAGCTTCTAGCTATACAAGCCTACCTCAAAAAACAAGAAAAATCTCAAATAAACAATCTAACCTTACAGCTATAGGAACTAGAGAAAGAAGAAAAAAAAAACTGCAAAGGTAGCAGAAGGAAAGAAATCATTAAGATCAGAGCAGAAATAAATGAAATAGAAACAATAAAACAATAGCAAGGTCAATAAAATTAAAGCTGGTTCTTTGAGGAGATAAACAAAATTGGTAAACCATTAGCCAGACTCATCGAGAAAAAGACAGAGAGGACTAAAATCAATAAAATTAGAAATGAAAAAGGAGAAGTTACAACAGACACTGCAGAAATACAAAGCATCCTAAGAGACTACTACAAGCAACCCTATGCCAATAAAGTGGACAACCTGGAAGAAATGGAAAAATTCTTAGGCATAACCTTCCATGACTGAACCAGGAAGAAATAGAAAATATGAACAGACCAATAACAAGCACTGAAATTGAAAGTGTTATTAAAAATCTTCCAACAAACAAAAGTCCAGTACCAGATGGCTTCACAGGGGAATTCTATCAAACATGTAGAGAAGAGCTAACACCCATCCTTCTCAAGCTCTTCCAAAAAACTGTGGAGGAAGGAACACTCCCAAACTCGTTGTATGAGGCCACCATCACCCTGATACCAAAACCAGACAAAAATACTACAAAAATAGAAAATTACAGAGCAGTGTCACTGATGAATATAGATGCAAAAATCCTCAACAAAATACTAGCAAACAGAATCCAACAACACATTAAAAGGATCATACACCATGATCAAGTGGGATATATCCCAGGGATTCAAGGATTCTTCAATATATGCAAATCAATCAATGTGATACACCATATTAACAAATTGAAGAATAAAAACCATATGATCATCTCAATAGATGCAGAAAAACTTTTGACAAAATTCAACACCCATTTATGATAAAAACTCTCCAGAAAGTGGGCATAGAGTGAACCTACCTCAACATAATAAAGGCCATATGCAACAAACCCACAGCAAACATCATTCTCAATGGTGAAAAACTGAAAGCATTTCCTCTAAGATCAGGAACAAGACAAGGTTGCCCACTCTCACCACTATTATTCAAAATAGTTTTGGAAGTCCTAGCCACGGCAATCAGAGAAGAAAAAGAAATAAAAGGAATACAAATGGGAAAAGAAGAAGTAAAGCTGTCACTGTTTGCAGATGACATGATACTATACATTGAGAATCCTAAAGCTGCTACCAGAAAACTACTAGAGCTAATCAATGAATTTGGTAAAGTTGCAGGATACAAAATTAATGCACAGAAATGTCTTGCATTCCTATACACTAATGATGAAAAATCTGAAAGTGAAATCAAGAAAACACTCCTATTTATCATTGCAACAAAAAGAATAAAATACCTAGGAATAAACCTACCTAAGGAGACAAAAGACCTGTATGCAGAAAATTATAAGACATTGATAAAAGAAATTAAAGATGATATCAACAGATGGAGAGATATACCATGTTGTTGGATTGGAAGAATCAACATTGTGAAAGTGACTATACTACCTAAAGCAATCTACAGATTCAATGCAATCCCTATCAAGCTACCACTGGCATTTTTCAGAGAACTAGAACAAAAAATTTCACAATTTGCATGGAAACACAAAAGACCCTGAATAGCCAAAGCAATCTTGAGAAAGAAAAACAGAGCTGGAGGAATCAGGCTCCCTGACTTCAGACTATACTACAAGGTACAGTAATCAAGAGAGTATGGTACTGGCACAGAAACAGAAATATAGAGCAATGGAACAGGATAGAAAGCCCAGAGATAAACCCATGCACATATGGTCACCTTGTCTTTGATAAAGGAGGCAAGAATATACAATAGAGAAAAGACAGCCTCTTCAATAAGTGGTTCTGGGAAAACTGGACAGCTACATGTAAAGGAATGAAATTAGACCACTCTCTAACACCATACACAAAAATAAAAGTGGGGCTTCCCTGGTGGGGCAGTGGTTGGGAGTCCGCATGCCGGTGCGGGGGATGCGGGTTCGTGTCCCGGTCCGGGAGGATCCCACATGCCGCGGAGCGGCTGGGCCTGTGAGCCGTGGCCGCTGAGCCTGCGCGTCCGGAGCCTGTGCTCCGCAACGGGAGAGGCCACGACAGTGAGAGGCCCGCGTACCAAAAAAAAGAATAAAAAATAAAAAAAATAAAAAAAATAAAAGTGGATTAAAGACCTAAATGTAAGGCTAGACACTATCAGACTCTTAGAGGAAAACATAGGCAGAACATTCTATGACATAAATCACAGCAAGATCCTTTTTGACCCAGCTCCTAGAGAAATGGAAATAAAACCAAAAATAAACAAATGGGACCTAATGAAACTTCAAAGCTTTTGCACAGCAAGGGAAACCATAAACAAGACGAAAAGACAACCCTCAGAATGGGAGAAAATATTTGCAAATGAAGCAACTGACAAAGGATTAATCTCAAAATTTACAAGCAGCTCATGCAGCTCAATATCAAAAAAACAAACAACCCAATCCAAAAATGGGCAGAAGACCTAAATAGACATTTCTCCAAAGAAGATATACAGATGGCCAACAAACACATGAAAGGGGGCTCGACATCATTAATCATTAGAGAAATGCAAGTCGAAACTAAAATGTGATGATATCTCACACCGGTCAAAATGGCCATCATCAAAAAATCTACAAACAACAAATGCTGGAGAGGGTGTGGAGAAAAGGAAACACTCTTGCACTGTTGGTGGGAATGTAAATTGATACAGCCACTATGGGGAACAGTTTGGAGTTTCCTTAAAATCCTAAAAATAGAACTACCATACGACCCAGCAACCCCACTACTGGGCATATACCCTGAGAAAACCATAATTCAGAAAGCGGCATGTACCACAATGTTCACTGCAGTTCTATTTACGATAGCCAGGACATGGAAGCAACCTAAGTGTCCATCAACACATGAATGGATAAAGAAGATGTGGCACATATATACAATGGAATATTACACAGCAATTAAAAGAAATGAAATTGAGTTATTTGTAGTGAGGTGGATGGACCTAGAGTCTGTCATACAGAGTGAAGTAAGTCAGAAAGAGAAAAACAAATACCGTATACTAACACATATATATGGAATCTAAAAAAAAAAAAAAAAAGTCATGAAGAACCACCTGGGAGCAAGATGGGAATAAAGACACTACTAGAGAATGGAGTTGAGGACATGGGGAGGGGGAAGGGTAAGCTGGGACAAAGTGAGAGAGTGGTAGTGTATATATGGACATATATACACTGCCAAATGTGAAATAGATAACTAGTGGGAAGCAGTCACATAGCGCAGGGAGATCAGCTCCGTGCTTTGTGACCAGCTAGAAGGGTGGGATAGGGAGGTTGGGAGGGAGGGAGATGCAAGAGGGAAGAGATATGGGGATATATGTGTACGTATAACTGATTCACTTTGTTATAAAGCAGAAACTAACACACCATTGTAAAGCAATTATACTCCATAAAAACGTTAAAAAAAATAAAAAGAGAAAGTACATGTCCCTGATTACTAATGAAATTGAGCATCTTTTCATATGTTAAGGGCTTGTGTTTTCTTCTTTTGTGAAATTCCTATGTTTCCTGTTTTTCAGCTAGCTGTCTTTTCCTTTTTTATTCATAGGAGTTCTCTATATGTTTTATTTTTAAAAAAATATTTATTTATTTATTTTGGCTGCGCTGGGTCTTAATTGCCTCATGCGGGATCTTTTAGTTGTGGTGTGTTGGATCTACTTCCCTGACCAGGGATTGAACCTGGGCCCCCTGCATTGGAAGCGTGGCATCTTAACCGCTGGACCACCGGGGAAGTCCCCTCTATACGTTTTAGATACTAATAATATGCTAACTAAATGCATTGCAGATACCTTCTTGATGACAAATTGGATATGGGAGGCAAGGGAGAAGAAGGAGTGTAGAATTACTCCTAGAATTCTCGTTTGGGGAACTGAATGGATGATGGTGCTATTAAACTAGTCTGTAGAATAGAGCAGGAGAAATAGATCTGGGGGAGGGAGGAATTAATTTAAGACATTTTGGAGTTTGATGTTTCCATGGGATGTTGAGTTGCAAATGTCTCACAGAAAGTTGGCTCTAAGGATCTGAAGCTCAGGCCAAGCTCTGTTATGCCACATAAGTCCTTGAGGACTCCTGTATGATGGGCCTTCCAGGAGACTATAGTTGGAAGGAATATGGTAATCCTAAAACTCATTTGTCCTCTACCCATCCTTACTTATTCTCTAGGCTACGGATTCTCCAGTCTAAGGTTTTTATGAAATAAATGTCCCAAATGACCCACCAGACACTTCATCGTAGTTATAATTACTTTATTATGTTTTGGTCTCGAAACAGTTAAATAATCTTTCTTAATATTTCTAGGAGAGAACATTACTTTTATTTTGAAAAGCATTCAGCATATTTGTCTTACATAACATGCAGCACGTATTTAAATTTTAAAATTTCTCCCATTGCAGTACTTAATTACACAAGTTATTCCATAAACACTGAAAACAATATAAGAAACATATACATCTAAGAATTCTACTTTGTGTAGCCTTTGACTAAATAATACTATCTTCACATACAGTTCCAGATACTTCTAGCTGCTTCTGTGTATTTGGAATTATGTATATAACACCCGGAAGAATATGGGCCCCTTGGAGGGATGGCAGTAGAAGCCCGTGGAGTAAAGATCTTTCTTTAAAAGGCAGATTGTATTATTGCTTTGAATACCTTTTAGTTATTTGAGATTCTAAGATCCCTGAGAAGCCCAGAGGGGTAGGCCCCTTCATAACCCCCTTTAGAAGATAGAAAAGGTGAGGAAGCTGTCAGTAGCAGGGTTAGGGCTTGGCACACTCATGAAGAACGTAGCACCTCAGCATAGCTTATGGTATAGTGCCAGGGCAGAGTTACTACCAAACACCTCAGGATGATGAGCCATCTACCGCCCTGCAGGAGAAGTAGCAACTAATTTGGTGACTGTGGTTGGTCACCTTTTAGGAGAACTGCAATCCACGGACAATTAGGGCTTGACATATACTGTGTGTAGGGAAATGACGGCAGAAATAGCTTCTCTGTGGTCCATCCTTATCGGTCGTGCAGTGATTATGCCTCTTTCTGTGTCTGAGATCTCTTAGACCTGTAAGAAGAGAAGGAGAGTGTAAATGACTCTGACTTCAGTCTGAATTCTGCTTGGAACATGCTGAATTCATAGATAGGTGAAGTGGGTGGTTAGCTCTCCTGCTGCTACGCAATGATTGTGGGTTACACGGGATGCTTTTTTAAGGCCAGGAAAAGCTTGGGGGAAATTTGGCATCTTTGCTTGGATAGTTATAGCTCTGCTTTAAGGTTAAAGTGACCTATTGACACTTCTAGACAGTAATCAGGGTAACTTTTGATACCACACAAGGTGACACCTCAGTATATAAATAGAGGGAGGTAGTGGAAGCATGGTGGTAACACCGTTTTCAGCCAAGAATTCCACAGGAAAGCCCTATGCAGATATTTCTAACATCACAAGATCAACATTTCTTAAAGAGCAGTTCTTCTGCAAGCAATAGCAAACCTACCTTTCCTTGCTAATTGCTTTCAGTAAATTCTTGATGGTCTTAGACTCTGGATTAAGACATCTTTTCTCCCCATTCTTTTTCATTGTGGCACTATAGAAGTAAATAGGAATGAAAATATTTAAAACAATATTGGGCAAATAAAACAGACGGAATATACAGTTTTAAAGTCAGACATTTAGGTTTCACTTTAGATGTTTCCCTTTGCTGTACAGAAGTCTTAGAATCATCACAAACCCTTTACTGATTTTTGTAATCATCATCATGTATTTAATTGTATGATTACAACCAGGGAGGTGATCATTAGGTGGGATTTTACTCACATGATCTCAACACGTGGGCAAGATTGACTTGCAGGAATCACTTCAAGTTTTTCTAAGGACCTTGGATTAACAGGTCGATCACTGATCTTGATACATGTACAGCGTGTAGTCCTAGAGAGAGGTATTTCTGCAGGAAAAGAAACAGGTACAGCAGACAACGTTAGCGCAGTTTTCATTTTAGGCATTTAATGTGGATTGGGTAGTACTTAGCTGAACCTGTACCTCTGTGTAATCACATACTCAATCTGTGATCATACAGCTCTGTATGATTAATTAGTTGATTCTCTGAAAGAATGGAATTGCAACTTGTTGATTGTAAGATCATACCCTTGAGCCCAGGTCATATAGTTACTTAAGTTAACTAAGGAGATACCTGTCTCATCTTCTTTCTCCTCCTTCCCTCACATTTTCTCTGTCTGTCCCTCTTCCTCTTCACTCCCACCTTCCTCCTTCTCTCTTTCTTTTATTCCACTTGCTTCTCTGACTGTAAACTCTGACCAGAAGGAATCTCTGCTCATTTACCCTTCATTTAAAAGGCAGGCTGTAAAACTTTTGCAAATACATTATTTCTGCACTTAAAGAGTTTATACGCAGTCCTATTTCTGATCTTACAAATTCAATATCCCTTGAAGTTCCTTACCTTGAGTTCCTCTCAGAGTCAGAAGGATAAGGCAGAAAATAAGAACAGCACTTTGGTTCATGGTGCTGCAACTGAAGGTTCTTCTGTAATAGGCTCAGACTGCCTGAACAGTTGAGGAGTGTCTCTGAAAACATCGGGCTAGGTTGCAGTATTTATTTGCAAAGGCACTTTCCCTCTCCAACTCTGATTGGATAACATTACAGTTGACTTAGGAAAACCTGTGTCTGTTCCTTGGGGAAGTCCCGTGTTGCAGAATCAAAGGTATTATTTGTATTTATTGTGGCTTCTGAGTTATGGAATTTCCCTCCACTTCCTTTGTTTCAGTAAGAGTGAGCTACGTTTCAGTTTCTAAATCATGAGCTGCTTCTTGAAAAACATAACTTTACTGCAAATATAAATAGTTTTTAAAAAAATGGAGCTTGGATTCTCATCTCGTACCTCCTGAAAAATGCAAATGTCAACTTTAACTCAAGTTAAAGTCTTAAACACAGTTTTAAAACAAGTAAGCCTTAATATTTTGTTTTGAATCCATTTAAATTTGCAGGAGTAAGGCACAAATAGGAATATCTTACATTTATTCACATTTTATGGGTTTCAGAGATGTTGTGTACTTTCTCATTTTATTTCTACAGTAATTCTGTAAGAAGGTAGGAAATCATTTTATATGTGGAAGAATAATATTCAAGGTTAGATAACTATGTTAGGTCATACAAAGGTTGCCATCCATTTATTCTAACTATGATGCTTTTCTTCCAACATTTATTTTAAATTTTGGTAATACTTTCAGAGGCTAGATAATTTTTTAAAATTCCACAGTAATAGTAATTTTTCAACCTCTGGAGGTAAATCTAATTTTTGGAAACAATAGTTTAGCGAAGCACTTCAGTGTTTGATCAGTATTACAGAGTAATAGGTTTGGTCTTCTTGGACAAGGTCAAAGATACAGAACTGGCAAGGTTCAAGGAATTCCAGAAGTGCTCTGATTTTTCATAACATCATTAGAATAAGTGAATAGCTTCCAACATAATTATTTCTAGGGAAAACACTACTCATTTGGTTATCTGATTTCTGGTATGTTATTAAACAAGTTTCATGTATTATAGTCAGTCCCTGAATGAAAACATCATAAGACAATATCCAGAATGGAGTAAAGAAAGGATTTGTAGCTATAGTAGAGTTATTGCCAAAAAACGAAAGATGCTTTTTGAGGAAATAAACTTAAAAGAGGGGCATAAATAGAGACGGGAGAACAGAATGGAAATAGAGAGGTTGATTTAAGCTGGGTACAGCTCTAAGAGAATGTCACATGGAAAGCAAAGGCAAAAAAGTGTTAGCCTTTGATCTGGTAACATTGATAACTGAAATAAGCACAGTTTGAACTGGGCAAATAGGGCCAAATAGGGTCGAAACTTGGCCTCTTATCTTAGCATTCAGTAGTACTTGGCTGACACCATCAGTAAGAAGTAGGTGATATTCATGTAGTATAACATGTGTTGGAAGTTCACCAATATCCAAGGGTTATATAGTCTGGTTGTGTTCTTTGCAAGTGATTGGCAACAGGGGATACAAAATGAAATACTATCCTAAATGCAGGCATCAGATGCAGGTGATACTTGGAACCTAGGAAAGTATTTGGGAGGTCTTTTCATAGTCAGCTAGGCTGCAGCAATGTAGGGATAGTTCAGGGAAAGGTAGGTCTGCCATCCTAGGGTTAGACTAGTGTACCTGGCAGATACTGGCCTACAGCTTGGCATAGAGGCCAAGATAAAAGCCCGTATCTGAAAACTGGACACACATAAGACTTGGAACCTCAGGTACAGGAGATCCGTCATCAGAGCAGTGAGGTGTTGCTTGGGGAGGTGGAAATTGCTGGATCCCAGGTTGGTCTGTTCCAGGGACTGGGTAGAGCTAAGCTTCCCAGTGGGTAAGTCAGTGAGGGGACTTAACTGTGGGGAAACTGGAAGCTCAGAAGGAGGGGAAGTGAGGCAGAGACTGATAGAGCCGAGAAGACTTTCACTCAGTAAAAAGGCCTTCTTCTGATGAGGGAAAGGTTTGTGCAAGACAGTGACGTGGAGGGGCCCTCCCACGGCTGTTTGTGCAGAATAAAAGTTGGACTGTGAGTAAAAATGCCAAACATTTTTTGGGGAAATGTCTGACATCATGGATGGAAGAGGCACTGAACAGTTCAGCATTAAACAATAAAAAGGTACATGGTGATAATTTTACTTTTGTTAGTATCTCACTTCTCATCTAAGATGCTGTCTATATAGCAAAGTAAAAGGAGAGTTGAGTAGATGCCTGCTAGTGGATTGTTGTTGATGAGAAAATATTTCTTATTTGTTTAATTGATTTTTAATTAAGTATTACCTAGCATTAACTGTATGCCAGGCGTTGTTTGAAGTGCTTTATGAATATTGACTTACTTACTCCTTAAATAGTGACTCATGTTACCCAGTAACTAGCTCTAGAGTCCATTTTCTCAACAACTTTGTTATGCTGCCTCTCAGAGAGAACATTGTTGTTCGTTTGGATTTCTGATTTCCATTCTATCTTGATTGGCTGAAGTCATCTTTTTTTTTTTTTTTTTTTGCGGTACGCGGGCCTCTCACTGTTGTGGCCTCTTGCGTTGCAGAGCACAGGCTCCAGACGCGCAGGCTCAGCGGCCATGGCTCACGGGCCCAGCCACTCCGCGGCATGTGGGATCTTCCCGGACCGGGGCACGAACCCGTGTCCACTGCATCGGCAGGCAGACTCTCGACCACTGTGCCACCAGGGAAGCCCTGAAGCCATCTTTGATGTTATTTTGATGCCTCAGTAATTAAACACCTAGAAAAGGTTTAAGGTGTATCTATCTTACACTGAATTCATACTGAAATGAAAAATGCTGTAGTATATATATGTTAAACACATATATACAGATATACACGTGTTAGTAAACAATCACATAGATACACATTTATTTACTTACAGTATTTTTAAAAGGTAGTTTCCTTGCCTAAAACAGACCATGTTCAGTTGGATTCATTTTATTAATTAATTATTTTAATTAATTAATTAATTTTTGGCCGCATGGGTCTACATTGCTGCTCATGGGCTTTCTCTAGTTGCGGCGAGCGGGAGCTACTCTTTGTTGTGGTGTGTGGGCTTCTCACTGTGATGGCTTCTCTTGTTGCAGAGCACGAGCTCTAGGCACGTGGGCTTCAGTAGTTGTGGCACGTGGGCTCTAGAGCGTAGGCGCAGTAGTTGTGGCGCAGGGGCTTAGTTGCTCCGTGGCATGTGGGATCTTCCCGGACCAGGGCTTGAACCCGTGTCCCATGCATTGGCAGGAGGATTCTTAACCACTGCGCCACCAGGGAAGGTCCCAGTTTAGATTATATTGAACATTGTGATCCTGAGGTTTTCTGACTGGGGAAAAAAGGCATTTATTTCTTCCTAGTTCTGATATTTGTATTCTAATTGTGTTAAAATATGTAAATTTTGTTTCTTTAAGAGTTGGGTTTTATTGCAATTTTTAAAACACTGCAAATAGATTTAATCATTCAGCACCTTGTTATTTCTGCAATTAGACAATTCCTCGGTTATATTCATCAGCCTACTCAACTTCTCTTTCATCAGAAATATAGCTGTCTCCCACATTTTTTTATATTCTTATTTTTAACTGTTGTGACTTGCTGAATCATTATAAATTATCTTTCTTTGTCTCTACTGACAATTTTTTGTCTGGTATATTAAATATAGCTAATTCAGCTCTCTTCTGGTTACTGTCAGCATGATATATCTTTTTCTGTTATTTAACTTTTAACCTGTTTATGTCAGTGAATATAAATTATGCCTCTTGTAAAAACTGTACAGTTGGATCATACTTTTTAAAAATCCATTTTCCAGAGAGCAGCCAATATGGCAGAGTAGAAAGACCCTGAGCTCACCTCTTTTCATGAGCACACTAAAATCACAACTATCTGGAAAACAGCCATCGATGAAAAAGACTGGAACCTACCAGAAAAGATCTTATACAACAAAAATATAAAGAAGGGACCACAATGAGATGAGTAGGAGGGGCGGACTTGAGATAAAATCAAATCCCATACCCCTTGGAGTGCAATCCACAAACTGGAGAATAATTATATTGCAGAAGTTCTCCCATACAAGTGAGAATTCTGAGCTCCACGTCAGGCTCCCCAGCCTGGGGGTCTTGCACCAGGAAGACGAACTGCTAGAGCATTTGGCATTGAAGGCCAGTGGGTCTTAATTTCAGGAGCCCCACAGGACTGGGGAAAATAGAGAGTTTACTCTTAAAGGGTGCACACAAAATCTCATGTGCACTGGGACCCAGGGAAAAAGCAGTAATTTGATAGGAGCCTGGGCCAGACCTACCCTCTGGTCTTGGAGGGTCCTAACCATCAGCAGACAGGCTGCCTAAGGACTTTCTGAGTCCACAGCCACCTTTAGACATGCCTCTAGACATGGCCCTGCCCACCAGAGGGCCAAAACCCAACTTTACCCAGCAGTGGGCAGGCACTGGCCCTTCCCTCCAGTAAACCTGCACTAACTTCTAGACAAGGCTCACCAACCAAGAAACAGACACCAGACACAAGAAAACTACAATCCCACAGCCTATAGACCCAGCCTGTCCACAGCAGGCCAGATCCTACCCTGACAGCTGGGTCCTGGCTCTGTCCACGAGCAGGCCAACACAAGCTTCAGGATACCCTCGACCCCCAACTGTGTCAGAAACTGGGCCTGTGCTCCACAACGGGAGAGGCCACAACAGTGAGAGGCCCACGTACCGCAAAAAAAATAAAATAAAAAATAAATAAATAAATAAATAAATAGATGTGGTGCATATATACAGTGGAATATTGCTCAGCCATATAAAAGAATGAAATAATGCTATTTGCAGCAGCATGGATGGACCTGGAGGTAATCGTATTAAGTGATGTACATCAGACAGAGAAAGACAAATATCGTATGCTATCGCTTATATGGGGAATCTAAAAAAAAAAAATAAGATATGCATGAATTTATTTACCAAACAGAAACAGACTCACAGACTTAGAGAACGAACTTATGGTTACCAGGGGGGAAGGGTTGTGGGGAAGGAATAGATTCGGAGTTTGGGATTGACATGTACACACTGCCACATATATATATGTATATATACACACACACATATTTATTTGTTTTTGGCCGTGCCCACGCGGCACGCAGAATCTTAGTTCCCTGACCAGGGATCAAACCTGTGTCCTCTGCAGTGGAAGTGTGGGAGTCTTAACCACTGGACTGCCAGGGACGTCTCCACACTGCCGTATTTAAAATAGATAACCAACAAGGACCTACTGTATAGCACAGAGAACGGGGCTCAATATTCTGTAATAACATAAATGGGAAAAGAATTTGAAAAAGGGTAGATACATGTATATGTATAACTGAATCACTTTGCTGTATACCTGAAACTAACCAACATTGTTAATCACCTATGCTCCAATATAAAATTTAAAAACCCATAGTCATCATGTCACTCCTCTGCTTAAGACCCTCCAATAACTTACAGTTATATTTAGAATTAAATCCAATTTTGTATGCTGTTTTACTAGGTCCTCTATGATCTAACTGCTACTGATTTCTCCAGCTTCATCTCACACTGTTCCCTCTCAACCACTATACTCCAGTCACAGAGGCCTTTTTTAAACTAGCAATTTTCTGTATCTCCCCCTGTTCTTTGTGTTGGTAGTTCCTTCTGGATGTTTGGATTTTAGCTAAATATTGTAGTACTTTCTCTTACCAAACAATCTAGAGCAGCATGACCTTATTTTAATTCTCTGGCATTTCTCACTCTCTGATATTTGCTTAGTTTACTTTTTATTTTTTTAATGTCTGTTTCTTCACATTCAAATATAAGCCCCCAAAGAGCAGGGACCTTATCAGTCTTATTCAGAGCTTATCCCCAGCAACTAGAGCATCACCAGGCATATGGAAGGTATTCAGTAAGTATTGGATGGATGGATAGATGTATAAATTTTTCCAGACTTTAAGCAGCGGCACAAATAAGAGTTATACATCTTCAAAAAGAACTTCCATTGACTCATCACATTTTTACATTAGGACATGGGTATTACTATTTCCTCTAGCTTTAGGAACCAAGTTTAACCTAAGAAAACTACAGTTTCCCCAGAAGTTAGTATAGATTCAGATAGGTAGAATCAATATAGGTATTCTCAGCTAGCCATAGGTCAAAATCTTTATTCCTAGGACTATGGGGTAAATATATAAAGGGTGGTACACCTAAACACTTTTAAATTATTCATTGGAGGTTCTCTGCAATTATGCATTGAATGAATGAAGGAATGCAAGTCTCTTCAGTGCATATGGCATATATGTTTGTGGGTGGTTTTGGAAGCAGAAGAATGAGGAGGGTTGTACTTGTTCTCATTATTATGTCTGTACTTTGTGTAGGGAACCAGGCTAATCTCAGGGGATACTGGGGGGATAAGATCCATTGTCTGTCCTTGATGGGACTTGCATTCTAATTGGAAAGACCAACAAATATGAAACAATAAATATCAACAAAAGAAACTGTATGATCAGTGACAAATGAGTGGTATAGACAATAAATACTATGGGGGTTCATAGGCGATTATATTCATTAAGACCAGGAGTGCTCAGATGAACCTTAAAGTATGGATTGTACTTAAGACAAGTGGCCAGGAGGGGAAAACGTATGCAGTTAGAGAAGTGTCACCAAAAATGGTATCGAGCAATGCCAGCCAACCAGTCAGGCAGGTTGGCACAGTCTCCTAGGGATGGTAATACCTTGTTAGGATTCTGTAGTATCTGGTCCTCAGCTTTACAGGTCCAGAAACTGCTGAAACGGAAAACCTGCAACCCAGGATACTGTACTGAGCAAGAGTACCGTTTAGGATAGAAGGAGAAATAAAAAAAACTTCTCGGACAAGCAGAAACTGAAAGAATTCATCAATACTAAACATACCCTACAAGAAATGTTGAAGGGTCTTCTCTAAACGGAAAAGAAGTAGAATCTAAGGGAAAGAGAGAATGCCAATAAGAAAGGCAAATATAGGGCTTCCCTGGTAGCTCAGTGGTTAAGAATCCGCCTGCCAATGCAGGGGACACGGGTTCAAGCCCTGGCCTGAGAGGATCCCACATGCCGCGGAGCAACTAAGCCCGTGCGCCACAACTACTGGGCCTGCACTCTAGAGCCCGCAGGCCACAACTACTGAGCCCGTGTGCCTGGAGCCCGTGCTCCGCCGCAGCGGGGGCCACCACAGTGAGAGGCCTGTGGGCCACAATGGGGAGTGGCTTCTGCTCGCCGCAGCTGGAGAGGGCCTGTGCGCAGCAGTGAAGACCCAGTGCAGCCAAAAATACATAAATAAAATAAATTTAAAAAAAATGTTTAAAAAAAAGGCAAATATATAAGAAGGATTTAAGATTACTTAAATAAGCCAGTATGTAGATAAAAAGACAAAAAAAATTGTAAAAGCAGCTATAACTACACTAAACAGTTAAGGGATAAGCATAAAGATGTAAAATACGACATTCTAATCATCCAGGGTGAACATGTCCTCAAAGAGTTAATTCTGCTAACCAAATCTACAAGAATCTAAGATGCAAATTAAAAAGACAGTTTATTCATTCTTTTTTTTTAATGTGGACCATTTTAAAGTCTTTATTGAATTTGTTACAATACTGCTTCAGTTTTATGTTTTGGTTTTTCGGCCATGAGGTATGTGGCATCTTAGCTCCCGGACCAGGGGTTGAACCCGCCTCCCCTGCATCAGAAGGTGAAGTCTTAACCACTGGACTGCCAGGGAAGTCCCAGTTCATTCATTTATAACGAAGACCTTCCAGTATCTGGAATGATTGGGTCTGATAACCAAGCCACACTTTTCCAGTAACAGAGTACCTGGGAAGTTGAATTAGTTATCAGATTGTTTTCTGGTGAAAACAGAATCAAAACAAAGGACCATTCCCCTCTTATTTTGAATAGGGATCTGCTCAGGAGAGAAACCTTATAAGTGTGATCAGTGTGGAGAAGAATTCAGAAAAAAATCAAACTTTAGAGACAATAGGAAGCCAATTATTACTTGTTATATCCACAGCCAACCTTACCTGAATGACTTGAATAAAAATTAAATTATAACTCTTTTAAAATTTATATTTTAATTTTTGCCAGGCTTTCGATATATTCACTTTTAAAAAAATAAATTTATTTATTTATTTATTTTTGGCTGCGCTGGGTCTTAGTTGCTGTGCACAGGCTTTCTCTAGTTGCGGTGAGTGGGGGCTCCTCTTCGTTGCAGTGCGCCGGCTTCTCATCGTGGTGGCTTCTCTTGTTGCAGAGCATGGGCTCTAGGCGCACAGGCTTCAGTAGTTGTGGCTCGCAGGCTCTAGAGTGCAGACTCAGCGGTTGTGGCGCATGGGCTTAGTTGCTCTAAGGCATGTGGGATCTTCCTGGGCCAGGGCTGGGACCCCTGCCCCCTGCATTGGCAGGCGGATTCTTAACCACTGCGCAACCAGGGAAGCCCATATTCACTTTTTAGTGTTCACTGATCTGAGTCTAGTTTTGAAAGAAAACAGGAATCAAGGAAATAGTCCATCTTTAGTTTCGGTTTCATTTGCTGTTGGTTTAAGACTCTAACTATGGCATCAGGCCAAAAGAAAGAGTCTGCCCTAGCAGACTTGTTACAGGCCCAGAAAAAAAGCTTTTCCGAGAAACTAATGTGCTTAGAGGAAATTTCCTAAAAAGCGAGCTGGAGGAGTTCAGTGATTTCTGTAGACTGGGAATCCCCTCAGCTGATTTACATTACACCTTGGAAAGTCTGGGAGAGGAGGGCAAAGCTTTGCTTTTCATAGTTTTGACTGAGTTGCAAAAAGATTCTCTTAGCTAACAGTGTGGGAATACTGGCTACATGCTTGTGAGTTACCGATGTGTCTCCTCGTTCACAACCAGGGCAAAGTTGGTGATGTATACTTAACATCATCCTGCTTGGCAAAGCCTGAGAATAGCTTCTGTTTGTATGCATGTTCAGATCCTGCAGCGTTTTGCTTTTCTCACACTTGATGGCATGATGAGATGGGCTGGGAATCTACAGATAACAGTATATAGTTTTGTGTCTCACTTGCTCTGTGGTCTTGGACAAACTGTTAGGTCTATCTATGCTTCAGTTTTCCTACTTTCAAATATGCACTGTAGTATCTAACCTACATTAGATACTCTAATTCTAAAGTATGACAGAATTCTAAAGATGACAGATTATTAAAAAAATAATTATTATTAAAAAGTCTAAATGAAGTTTTCACTGGCCAGCATTTCAAAAATATAGCCAGCTCTCTGGCCAAGTATCAGCTTATCTCCTGGTGCAACAGATAGTATTTTCTCTCTGGATGATGTAGTTATTCAGGTGATCAGATGTGTCTGTTAGTCTTCAGCATTGACCAGCCATAGCATGCCTCTCCTGGTGGAACTGAGGGCTGGAATCATGCAGCATTTCCCTCTTAGGAAAGGGCTTATTTAGGTAGCCTGTTTTATCTTTGATGGATAAGAGTACACTGTGAATTTACAAAACAAGACACAGATGCCCATTTTTCACTTCTCTTCTTTATGCTATATAGGTCCTAGCCTGAAAAAAAAAAAAAAAAACAAAGGAAGAAAAAAAGAAAGAAAGAAATTCAAGCCATAAGAATTGGAAGGGAAGAAATAAAATTTTGCATAGAAGATTTTCTGCATAGAAACCCCCCACCCCCCATTTACTAAGTTTTAGAAATAACAGAATTTATCAAAGTGGATACCTAGAAATTCAATGTACTATGCTTTCTACATCAGTAACAAAAGAATTTTAATGTTATTTTATAAAAAATTTACAGAAGCAACAATAAGTACTTAAAAACATAAAATACTTAGGAAGGAATGAAACTAACAAAAGGCAAGACTTATTTGCAGAATATGCAGATGACTTTTTCTAAAAGAATGTCATGTAAAATAATGTTGAGATTCAATACAGAAAGATTACCCTTTTGATAAAGTTAAGCAAAACTAAAGTTAAATAATACTTTGTTGAGCTGTGTGTATATAAATAAAACTAATTTTAAAAAGCAAGGGAGTGATGGGTACACAACAATGTGAATGTACTTAATGCCACTGAACTGACACTTAAAAATGTTTAAGACAGGGACTTCCCTGGTGGCGCAGTGGTTAAGAATCCGCCTGCCAATGCAGGGGACAGGGGTTCGATCCCTGGTCCGGGAAGATCCCACAGGCCGCGGAGCAACTAAGCCCCTGAGCCGCAACTACTGACCCGCACGCCTAGAGCCTGTGCTCTGCAACAAGAGAAGCCACAGTAATGAGAAGCCCGTTCACTACAACAAAGAGTAGTCCCAGCTCACCACAACTAGAGAAAGCCCTCGTGCAGCAGCGAAGACCCAACGCAGCCAGAAATGAAGGAAGGAAGGGAGGGAAGGAGGAAGGAAGGAAGGAAAAAATGTTTAAGATAGTAAAATGTTATGTGTATTTTACCCAAATATTTTTTTAACATCTTTATTGAAGTATAATTGCTTTACAGTCTTGTGTTAGGTTCTGCTGTATAACAAAGTGAATCATCTATATGCATACTTATATCCCCATATCCCCTCCCTCTTACGTATCCCTCCCACCCTCCTTATCCCACCCCTCTAGGTGGTCACAAAGTACCGAGCTGATCTCCCTGTGCGATGCAGCTGCTTCCCACTAGCTATCTATTTTACATTTGGTAGTGTATACATGTCAATGCTACTCTCTTACTTCGTCCCAGCTCACCCTTCCCCCTCCCTGTGTCCTCAAGTCCATTCTCTACATCTGTGTCTTTATTCCTGTCCTGCTCCTAGGTTCATCAGAACCTTTTTTTTTTTAGATTCCATATATGTGTGTTAGCATACGGTATTTGTTTTTCTCTTTCTGACTTTCTTCACTCTGTATGACAGACTCTAGGTCCATACACCTCACTACAAATAACTCAATTTCGTTCCCTTTTATGGCTGAGTAATATTCCATTGTATATATGTGCCACATCTTCTTTATCCATTCATGTGTCGATGGACATTTAGGTTGCTTCCATGTCCTGGCTATTGTAAATAGAGCTGCAATGAACATAGTGGTACATGACACTTTCTGAATTATGGTTTTCTCAGGATATGTGCCCAGTAGTGGGGTTGCTGGGTCATATGGT
Organism: Stenella coeruleoalba; assembly: GCF_951394435.1. Classification (NCBI taxonomy): domain Eukaryota; kingdom Metazoa; phylum Chordata; class Mammalia; order Artiodactyla; family Delphinidae; genus Stenella; species Stenella coeruleoalba. The sequence continues at coordinate 103,765,378 of NC_137149.1, forward strand.
GGTTCTATTTTTAGTCTTTTAAGGAAGCTCCATACTGTTCTCTATAGTGGCTGTATCAATTTACATTCCCACCAACAGTGCAAGAGTGTTCCCTTTTCTCCACACCCTCTCAGCATTTATTGTTTGTAGATTTTTTTGATAATGGCCATTCTGACTGGTGTGAGGTGATACTTCATTGTAGCTTTGATTTGCATTTCTCTAATGATTGGTCATGTTGACCATCTTTTCATGTGTTTGTTGGCCATCTGTATATCTTCTTTGGAGAAATGTCTATTTAGGTCTTAATGTGCATTTTTGGATTGGGTTGTTGGTTTTTTTGATATTGAGCTGCATGAGCTGCTTGTAAATTTTGGAGATTAATCCTTTGTCAGTTGCTTCACTTGCAAATATTTTCTCCCATTCTGAGGGTTGTCTTTTTGTCTTGTTTTTGGTTTCCTTTGCTGTGCAAAAGCTTTTAAGTTTCATTAGGTCCCATTTGTTTATTTTTGTTTTTATATCCATTTTTCTAGGTGGTGGGTCAAAAAGGATCTTGCTGTGATTTATGTCATAGAGTGTTCTGCCTATGTTTTCCTCTAAAGGTTTTATAGTGTCTGGTCTTACATTTAGGTCTTTAATCCATTTTGAGTTTATTTTTGTGTATGGTGTTAGGAAGTGTTCTAATTTCATTCTTTTTTTTTTTTTTTTTTTTTTTTTTTTTGCGGTACGCGGGCCTCTAACTATTGTGGCCTCTCCCGTTGCGGAGCACAGGCTCCGGACGCGCAGGCTCAGCGGCCATGGCTCACGGGCCCAGCCGCTCCGCGGCATGTGGGATCTTCCTGGACCGGGGCACGAACTTGCATCGGCAGGTTCCCTGCATTGGCAGGCGGACTCTCAACCACTGCACCACCAGGGAAGCCCCAGAATCCCCATTTTATACAAAGTAAAATTCAAGGTTGTTTAGCTAGACATTTGATGTCCTTCATACTCACTTCAACCAAAATAATTTAATTATTATTTCCAAAGCTCACCTTATACTTTCCTACCATTGTGCCTTCCTTCATGACATTCCTCTGCTGTAAATTCCTTTCCCCCTAGTTTCTATTGCCCTTCAGTCATTGTATTCTTAAATATTTGTCAAGGGGTCTGATATCTGCTAGGCACTGTACTGTGGGCTAGGACTAGAGTAGCTTTCTTATTGAGCTTACACTTGTGAGAGAGGAGATATTAAGTACAGTAATACTTCTTTACTTGCAACAGATAGTGGCATGAAAAAGTAGAGTGTTCTGAAAACAAATAGGACACCTAATCTAGTTGAGATTGAAGGGGTTGTTTCAAAGATGACCACTTGGAGAAAATGTCACTTAAGCTGAGATCTTATTGATGAATAGGCATTAACTTAATGAAAGAATGGGCTAAGGGAATAGTCTGTGCAAATGTACTGAGGTGGGAAGGATCTTGGCTCAGGTATGTTAATTCATTCATATGTTTATTTTGCTGTGAAGAAATTTAAGTTTTTTGTTGTTTCTCAATAATAATGTACTGGTCTATGCTACTTTACTTTAAAAAATAAATATCTCAATCATATGTTTATTCTATGTAATATAATATAGATATATAGTTCAAAAAATACCAAATTTATCATGTAGCTCTTACTCAGTGAATTTTTTTATTTCTAAAGATACTCTTAAAAAATATCACTGTAAATAGTCAAGTAATAGATCCAGGTTTTTTTTTTTTTTCATTTTTTTAAAAAATTAATTTATTTTATTTTATTTGCTTTATTTTTGGCTGTGTTGGGTCTTCGTTGCTGCACGCGGGCTTTTCTCTGGTTGTGGCAAGCGGGGGCTACTCTTCTTTGTGGTGTGCAGGCTTCTCATTGTGGTGGCTTCTCTTGTTGGGAGCACGGGCTCTAGGCACGCGGACTTCAGTAGTTGTGGCACGCGGGCTCTAGAGTGCAGGCTCAGTAATTGTGCCGCACAGGCCCAGTTGCTCCGCGGCATGTGGGGTCCTCCCGGACCAGGGCTTGAGCCCGCATCTCCCGCACTGGCAGGCGGACTCCCAACCACTGCGCCACCAGGGAAGCCCCCAACTTTGCTCTTTTAAAAGATCATTTTGGGGACTTCCCTGGTGGCCCAGTGGCAAAGAATCCGCCTCCCAGTGCAGGGGACGCGGGCTCAATCCCTGGTCGGGGAACTAAGATTCCACATGCCGCGGGGCAACCAAGCCCCCATGCCACAACCACTGAGCCTGCGTGCCTCAACTAAAGAGCCCGCGTGCTGCAAACCACAGAGCCCATGCACTCTGGAGCCCACGCACCACAACTAGAGAGAGAAAACCTGCACGCCACAACTAGAATGTAGCCTGGTGGAAGGAAAGATTCCGCATGCCGCGACGAAGATCCCGCGTGTTGCAACCAAGACCTGACGGAGCCAAAAAAAAAAAAAAAAAAAGATCATTTTGACTATTCTTAATACATTGCATTTCTATATGAATTTTAGGATTTGCTTATCAATTTCTGCAAAAAATCCGGGTGGAATTTTGATAAGAATTGCACTGAATCTGTAGCTCAATTTGGGGAGTGTTGCGATCCCCTTAACAATATTAAGTCTTCTAATATATGAACATAGAATGTCTTTCAATTTATTTAGATTTTTTAAAACAATGTTTTGTAGTTTTCAGCGTAAGCATAATGCTTTTTTTTTTTTTTTAACATCTTTATTGGGGTATAATTGCTTTACAATGGTGTGTTAGTTTCTGCTTTATAACAAAGTGAATCAGTCATACATAAACATATGTTCCCATATGTCTTCCCTGTTGCGTCTCCCTCCCTCCCACCCTCCCCATCCCACCCCTCCAGGCTGTCACAAAGCACCGAGCCAATATCCCTGTGCCATGCGGCTGCTTCCCACTAGCTATCTACCTTACTGCGTTTGTTACTGTGTATATGCCCATGACTCTCTCTCGCCCTGTCACAGCTCACCCTTCCCCCTCCCCATAACCTCAAGTCCGTTCTCTAAGAGGTCTGCGTCTTTATTCCTGCTTTACCCCTAGGTTCTTCATGACATTTTTTTCTTAAATTCCATATATATGTGTTAGCATACGGAATTTGTCTTTTTCTTTCTGACTTACTTCACTCTGTATGACAGACTCTAGGTCTATCCACCTCATTACAAATAGCTCAATTTCGTTTCTTTTTATGGCTGAGTAATATTCCATTGTATGTATGTGCCACATCTTCTTTATCCATTCATCCGATGACGGGCACTTAGGTTGTTTCCATCTCCGGGCTATTGTAAATAGAGCTGCAATGAACATTTTGGTACATGACTCTTTTTGAATTTTGGTTTTCTCAGGGTATATGCCCAGTAGTGGGATTGCTGGGTCATATGGTAGTTCTATTTGTAGTTTTTTAAGGAACCTCCATACTGTTCTCCATAGTGGCTGAACCAATTCACATTCCCACCAGCAGTGCAAGAGTGTTCCCTTTTCTCCACACCCTCTCCAGCATTTATTGTTTCTAGATTTTTTGATGATGGCCATTCTGACTGGTGTGAGATGATATCTCATTGTAGTTTTGATTTGCATTTCTCTAATGATTAATGATGTTGAGCATTCTTTCATGTGTTTGTTGGCAGTCTGTATATCTTCTTTGGAGAAATGTCTATTTAGGTCTTCTGCCCATTTTTGGATTGGGTTGTTTGTTTTCTTGTTATTGAGCTGCATGAGCTGCTTGTAAATTTTGGAGATTAATCCTTTGTCGGTTGCTTCATTTGCAAATATTTTCTCCCATTCTGAGGGTTGTCTTTTGGTCTTGTTTATGGTTTCCTTTGCTGTGCAAAAGCTTTGAAGTTTCATTAGGTCCCATTTGTTTATTTTTGTTTTTATTTCCATTACTCTAGGAGGTGGGTCAGAAAGGATCTTGCTTTGATTTATGTCATAGAGCATTCTGCCTATGTTTTCCTCTAAGAGTTTTATAGTGTCTGGCCTTACATTTAGGTCTTTAATCCATTTTGAGCTTATTTTTGTGTATGGTGTTAGGGAGTGATCTAATCTCATACTTTTACATGTACCTGTCCAGTTTTCCCAGCACCACTTATTGAAGAGGCTGTCCTTTCTCCATTGTACATTACTGCCACCTTTATCAAAGATAAGGTGTCCATATGTGCATGGGTTTATCTCTGGGCTTTCTATCCTGTTCCATTGATCTATCTTTCTGTTTTTGTGCCAGTACCATACCGTCTTGATGACTGTAGCTTTGTAGTATACTCTGAAGTCAGGGAGCCTGATTCCTCCAGTTCCTTCTTTCGTTCTCAAGATTGCTTTGGCTATTCGGGGTCTTTTGTGTTTCCATACAAATTGTGAAATTTTTTGTTCTAGTTCTGTGAAAAATGCCAGTGGTAGTTTGATAGGGATTGCATTGAATCTATAGATTGCTTTGGGTAGTAGAGTGATTTTCACAATGTTGATTCTTCCAATCCAAGAACATGGTATATCTCTCCATCTATTTATATCATCTTTAATTTCTTTCATCAGTGTCTTATAATTTTCTGCATACAGGTCTTTTGTCTCCTTAGGTAGGTTTATTCCTAGATATTTTATTCTTTTTGTTGCAATGGTAAATGGGAGTGTTTTCTTGATTTCACTTTCAGATTTTTCATCATTAGTATATAGGAATGCCAGAGATTTCTGTGCATTAATTTTGTATCCTGCCACTTTACCAAATTCATTGATTAGCTCTAGTAGTTTTCTGGTAGCATCTTTAGGATTCTCTATGGATAGGATCATGTCATCTGCAAACAGTGACAGCTTTACTTCTTCTTTTCCAATTTGGATTCCTTTTATTTCCTTTTCTTCTCTGATTGCTGTGGCTAAAACTTCCAAAACAATGTTGAATAATAGTGGTGAGAGTGGGCAACCTTGTCTTGTTCCTGATCTTAGTGGAAATGCTTTCAGTTTTTCACCATTGAGGATGATGTTTGCTGTGGGCTTGTCATATATGGCCTTTATTATGTTGAGGAAAGTTCCCTCTATGCCTACTTTCTGCAGGGTGTTTATCATAAATGGGTGTTGAATTTTGTCAAAAGCTTTCTCTGCATCTATTGAGATGATCATATGGTTTTTCTCCTTCAATTTGTTAATATGGTTTATCACATTGATAGATTTGCGTATATTGAAGAATCCTTGCATTCCTGGAATAAACCCCACTTGATCATGGTGTATGATCCTTTTAATGTGCTGTTGGATTCTGTTTGCTAGTATTTTGTTGAGGATTTTTGCATCTATGTTCATCAGTGATATTGGCCTGTAGTTTTCTTTCTTTGTGACATCCTTGTCTGGTTTTGGTATCAAGGTGATGGTGGCCTCGTAGAAAGGAGTTAGGGAGTGGTCCTCCCTCTGCTATATTTTGGAAGAGTTTGAGAAGGATAGGTGTTAGCTCTTCTCTAAATGTTTGATAGAATTCGCCTGTGAAGCCATCTGGTCCTGGGCTTTTCTTTGTTGGAAGATTTTTAATCACAGTTTCAATTTCAGTGCTTGTGATTGGTCTGTTCATATTTTCTATTTCTTCCTGATTCAGTCTTGGCAGGTTGTGCATTTCTAAGAATTTGTCCATTTCTTCCAGATTGTCCATTTTATTGGCATAGAGTTGCTTGTAGTAATCTCTCATGATCTCTTTTATCTCTGCAGTGTCAGTTGTTACCTCTCCTTTTTCATTTCTAATTCTATTGATTTGAGTCTTCTCCCTTTTTTTCTTGATGAGTCTGGCTAATGGTTTATCTATTTTGTTTATCTTCTCAAAGAACCAGCTTTTAGTTTTATTGATCTTTGCTATTGTTTCCTTCATTTCTTTTTCATTTATTTCTGATCTGATTTTTATGATTTCTTTCCTTCTGCTAGCTTTGGGGTTTTTTTGTTCTTCTTTCTCTAATTGCTTGAGGTGCAAGGTTAGGTTGTTTATTCGAGATGTTTCCTGCTTCTTAAGGTGGGCTTGTATTGCTATAAACTTCCCCCTTAGAACTGCTTTTGCTGCATCCCACAGGTTTTGGGTCGTTGTGTCTCCATTGTCATTTGTTTCTAGGTATTTTTTGATTTCCTCTTTGATTTCTTCAGTGATCTCTTCATTATTAAGTAGTGTATTGTTTAGCCTCCATGTGTTTGTATTTTTTACAGATCTTTTCCTGTAATTGATATCTAGTCTCATGGCGTTGTGGTCAGAAAAGATACTTGATACAATTTCAATTTTCTTAAATTTACCAAGGCTTGATTTGTGACCTAAGATATGATCTATCCTGGAGAATGTTCCATGAGCACTTGAGAAAAATGTGTATTCTGTTGTTTTTGGATGGAGTGTCCTATAAATATCAATTAAGTCCATCTTGTTTAATGTATCATTTAAAGCTTGTGTTTCCTTATTTATTTTCATTTTGGATGATCTGTCCATGGGTGAAAGTGGGGTGTTTAAGTCCCCTACTATGAATGTGTTACTGTCGATTTCCCCTTTTATGGCTGTTAGTATTTGCCTTATGTATTGAGGTGCTCCTATGTTGGGTGGATAAATATTTACAATTGTTATATCTTCTTCTTGGATCGATCCCTTGATCATTATGTAGTGTCCTTCTTTGTCTCTTTTAATAGTCCTTATTTTAAAGTCTATTTTGTCTGATATGAGAATTGCTACTCCAGCTTTCTTTTGGCTTCCATTTGCATGGAATATCTTTTTCCATCCCCTTACTTTCAGTCTGTATGTGTCTCTAGGTCTGAAGTGGGTCTCTTGTAGACAGCATATATAAGGGTCTTGTTTTTGTATCCATTCAGCTAATCTGTGTCGTTTGGTGGGAGCATTTAGTCCATTTACATTTAAGGTAATTATCGATATGTATGTTCCTATTCCCATTTTCTAAATTGTTTTGGGTTCGTTATTATAGGTCTTTTCCTTCTCTTGTGTTTCTTGCCTAGAGAAGATCCTTTAGCATTTGTTGTAAAGCTGGTTTGGTGGTGCTGAACTCTCTCAGCTTTTGCTTGTCTGTAAAGGTTTTAATTTCTCCATCAAATCTGAATGAGATCCTTGCTGGGTAGAGTAGTCTTGGCTGCATGTTTTTCTCCTTCATCACTTTCAGTATGTCCTGCCACTCCCTTCCTGCTTGTAGGGTTTCTGCTGAGAGATCAGCTGTTAACCTTATGGGGATTCCCTTATGTGTTATTTGTTGTTTTTCCCTTGCTGCTTTTAATATGCTTTCTTTGTATTTAATTTTTGACAGTTTGATTAATATGTGTCTTGGCGTATTTCTCCTTGTATTTATCTTGTATGGGACTCTCTGTGCTTCCTGGACTTGATTAACTATTTCCTTTCCCATATTAGGGAAGTTTTCAACTATAATCTCTTCAAATATTTTCTCAGTCCCTTTCTTTTTCTCTTCTTCTTCTGGAACCCCTATAATTCGAATGTTGGTGCGTTTAATGTTGTCCCAGAGGTCTCTGAGACTGTCCTCAGTTCTTTTCATTCTTTTTTCTTTATTCTGCTCTGCAGTAGTTATTTCCACTATTTTATCTTCCAGGTCACTTATCCGTTCTTCTGCCTCAGTTATTCTGCTATTGATCCCATCTAGAGTACTTTTAATTTCATTTATTGTGTTGTTCATCGTTGCTTGTTTCATCTTTAGTTCTTCTAGGTCCTTGTTAACTGATTCTTGCATTTTGTCCAATCTATTGTCCATTCTATCTCCAAGATTTCGGATCAACCTTACTATCATTATTCTGAATTCTCTTTCAGGTAGACTGCCTATTTCCTCTTCATTTGTTAGGTCTGGTGCATTTTTATCTTGCTCCTTTATCTGCTGTGTGTTTTTCTGTCTTCTCATTTTGCTTATCTTACTGTGTTTGGGGTCTCCTTTTTGCAGGCTGCAGGTTTGTAGTTCCTCCTGTTTTTGATGTCTGTCTCCAGTGGCTAAGGTTGGTTCAGTGGGTTGTGTAGGCTTCCTGGTGGAGGGGGCTAGTGCCTGTGTTGTGGTGGATGAGGCTGGATCTTGTCTCTCTAGTGGGCAGGTTCACGTCTGGTGGTGTGTTTGGGGGTGTCTGTGGCCTTATTATGATTTTAGGCAGCCTCTCTGCTAATGGGTGGGGTTGTGTTCCTGTTTTGCTAGTTGTTTGGCATAGGTTTTCCAGCACTGTGGCTTGCTGGTCGTTGAGTGAAGCTGGGTGCTGGTGTTAAGATGGAGGTCTCTGGGAGATTTTCGCCGTTTGATATTATGTGGAGCTGGGAGGTCTCTTGTTGATCAGTGTCCTGAAGTTGGCTGTCCTACCTCAGAGGCAGAGCCCTGCCTTCTGGCTGGAGCACGAAAAGCTTTTCATCCACAGGCTCAGGATAAAAGGGAGAAAAAGTAGAGGGAATTAGTAGAAGTATGAGGAAAGAAACAAGGAAAGGAGGGTAGGAAGGAAGGAAGAAAGAAAGAAAGAAGCAAAGAAGGAAAGAAGGCAAGAAGGAAAGAAAGGAGGGAGGGAGGGAGGAAGGAAGGAAGGAGGGAAAGAAGGAAAAAAGAAAGAAAGAAGATACAGTAAAAATAAAATATAATAAAGTTATTGAATTAAAAACTTCTTATTTAGGGAAAAAAAAAAAAGGGATGGAAAGAACCTTAGGACAAATGTTGGAAGCAAAGCTATACAGACAAAATCTTACACAGAAGCATACACATACACCCTCACTAAAAGAGGTAAATGGGGAAAAATCCTAAATCTTGCTGTCAGAGACCACCTCCTCAATTTGGGATGATTCGTTGTCTAAAGGAGGGAAGGAAGGACGGAAAGAAAGAAAGAAAGAACGAAGGTAAAGTATAATAAGGTTATTAAAATTAATTATTAAGAAAAAAAATTAAAAAAAAAACATGGACGGATAGAACCCTAGGACAAATGGTGGAAGCAAGACTATACAGACAAGATCTCACACAGAAGCATACACATACACATTCACAAAAAGAGGAAAGGGGAAAATATCATAGATCTTGCTCCTAAAGTCCACTTCCTTAATTTGGGATGATTGGTTGTCTATTCAGGTATTCCACAGATGCAGGGTGCATCAAGTTGATTGTGGAGCTTTAATCCGCTGCTTCTGAGGCTGCTGGGAGAGATTTCCCTTTCTCTTCTTTGTTCTCACAGCTCCCAGGGCTAAGCTTTGGATTTGGCCCTGCCACTGCGTGTAGATCGCTGGAGGGCGTCTGTTTTTTGCTCAGACAGGATGGGGTTAAAAGAGCCGCTGATTGGGGGCTCTGGCGCACTCAGGCCGGCGGGGACGGAGGGGCACAGAGTGCGGGGCGGGCCTGCGGTGGCAAAGGCCGGCGTGACTTTGCACCAGCCTGAGGCGCGCTGTGCGCTCTCCCGGGGAAGTTGTCCCTGGATCCCGGGAACCCGGCAGTGGCGGGCTGCACAGGCTCCGCGGAAGAGGGGTGTGGAGAGTGACCTGTGCTCGCACACAGGCCCCTCGGTGGCGGCAGCAGCAGCCTTAACGTCTCCCGCCCGCCTCTGGGGTCCGCGCTTTTAGCCGCGCCTCGCGCCCGTCTCTGGATTCCGCGCTTTCAGCCGCGGCTCGTGCCCGTCTCTGGATTCCGCGCTTTCAGCCGCGGCTCGTGCCCGTCTCTGGATTCCGCGCTTTCAGCCGCGGCTCGTGCCCGTCTCTGGGGTCCGCGCTTTCAGCCGCGGCTCACGCCCGTCTCTGGAGTTCCTTTAAGCAGCGTTCTTAAACCCCTCTCCTCACGCCCCAGGAAACAAAGAGGGAAGGAAAAGTCTCCTGCCTCTTCTGCAGGTGCAGGCTTTTCCCCCGGACTCCCTCCCGGCTAGCTGTGGTGCACTAACCCCTTCAGGCTGTGTTCAAGCCGCCAACCCCAGTCCTCTCCCTGCGCTCCGGCCTCAGCTCGCAGCCCCGCCCGCCCCGGCGGGTGAGCAGACAAGCCTCTCGGGCTGGTCAGTGCCGGTCGGCACCGATCCTCTGTGCGGGAATCTCCCCGCTTTGCCCTCCGCACCCGTTGCTGTGCACTCCTCCGCAGCTTCGAAGCTCCCCCCTCCGCCTCCCGCAGTCTCCGCCCGCGAAGGGGCTTCCTAGAGTGTGGAAACTTTTCCTCCTTCACAGCTCCCTCCCACTGGTGCAGGTGCCGTCCCTATTCTTTTGTCTCTGTTTTTTCTTTTGCCCTACCCAGGTACTGGGGAGTTTCTTGCCTTTTGGGAGGTCTGAGGTCTTCTGCCAGCCTTCAGTAGGTGTTCTGTAGGAGTTGTTCCACGTGTAGATGTATTTCTGGTGTATCTGTGGGGAGGAAGGTGATCTCCGCGTCTTACTCTTCCGCCATCTTCCGCCTTCTCTCTAGATCCAGGTTTTAAAACTATCCAGGGAATTCATCTAGAAGTCCTATTTCTATGTAGAAAGTTATATAGATTTGTGATATATGCATATGTAATATTTATACTACATATCTATATTATATATCATAGAATAAACATATGATTGAGATATTTATTTATTTATATACTAATCCCCTAGATAACATTTTGGTTTCTCATTATTGCTTGTAGGCACCAGTCAAAAAGTTAGTCAGTAGGAGGGCCTGTTAGGTTCTAGGCAGCCTACTCTGCTATTTACTTTTCTGTCCATTCCCTGATCTGGTTTATGGTTGGCTCTTTGATATCGATGAAAAGGATACACCAAAGATGCATTTAAATTGTTCTTTTGTTTTCAAATAAACAGAAATACCTGATTTTTGGTAATTCTATAAATATTTTCATTTTTCAAATGTATAGTTGTCTACATAAAGAGTGATGTAACAACTAAGGTTTTTGTTTTTTTTAAACATCTTTATTGGAGTATAAGTGCTTTACAGTGGTGTGTTAGTTTCTGCTTTATAACAAAGTGAATCAGTTATACGTATACATATGTTCCCATATCTCTTCCCTCTTGCATCTCCCTCTCTCCCACCCTCCCTATCCCACCCCTCTAGGTGGTCTCAAAGCACCGAGCTGACCTCCCTGTGCCATGCGGCTGCTTCCCACTAGCTATTTTACGTTTGGTAGTGTATATATGTCCATGCCACTCTCTCACTTTGTCACAACAGCTAAGGTTTTTGGATACACTCAGAGAAACCAATTCTGGCTAGCTTCAGCAGGAAAGGAATTTAATTGGTAGTTGAAGAAGACACAGGAAGACTGAAGAATCAGACTTGGAAAATATACAAAACCTAAGGGTGCTAGGTGGCAGGAAGGACTATAGCCAAAGTCATGCTACGGGAACGTGTTAGGAAGCCTCTACTATCAGGCTTACACTGTTACTACTGCCACTTTAAATATTTCTTACTAATAGCATCTTTGTGGTGCTAGCTGGACTTCAAAGTCTAGGGTAGGAGTGGTCTGGCTGAGATCTTGTTCTGGCTGCCAGGGAGGAACTTCTTCCTTTGGCTTCTACCTTTTGGCTTCCCACCAAAGCTCACATAATAAGAAATTTTCCCTGAGTAAGAAAGGAGTTTGAGCCTAGGAAGACCCTTTAAAAAGAGATAGCTGTCCTTCACAACTGCTCATTAAAATATATTTCAAAACAATTCTGTGTGGTGACAGGTAGCTGTATGCCTCTTGAAATACAAGGTAAAATTGTTCAAGGCATCTCACATTTCTTGAAAACATAATTATTTCTGTTTTAAGAAGGGTTGTGGTAGATTATTAGAGAAAAGTTATTTTCTTTTCAAAGTGAAGCTATCATAGATATCTCTAAATTTTATAGTACAGGCATGACTAAAATAGATTAGGTATGTATTTTTCTAAGAAAAAGAATCACAGAAAGTAAAGGTGATTGCCAGATATGCACATATATTTATTTCAACGTTTTTCTTTGGTAGAAAAAAGCATTTCATATATAAAATGTGTTCAAAACATTAGTATAATTTATAACAGTAGATAAAACCAAAATTCACGGTAAACACATACATCCTAATTGCTTCAAAATATCTCAATGAAAAAAAAGGGTGTTAAAAAAAATCAAGGGCTTCCCTGATGGAGCAGTGTTTAAGGATCCGCCTGCCAATTCAGGGGACACGGGTTTGAGGCCTGGTCCGGGAAGATCCCACATGCCGCGGAGCAACTAAGCCCGTGCGCCACAACTACTGAGCCTGTGCTCTAGAGCCTACGAGCCACAACTACTGAAGCCCGCGTGCCGCAACTACTGAAGCCCATGCGCCTAGAGCCCATGCTCCGCAACAAGAGAAGTCACCACAATGAGAAGCCCGCGCACTGCAACGAAGACCCAATGCAGCCAAAAATAAATAAATTAAATGAATTAAAAAAAAATCAAATCAAGACCAGAGCTACTAATTCTGTTATGAAATATTTGCACTCTTACCAGTTACCCTTAGCTTATAATTGTCTTTATAGTACATTTCATGAATTATAGCCTTTTTTATAAAACAAGATGGTGTTTAAGGACTTTTTCCAATTTTTAGGAAAAGGAATGTGGATTTGCATAAAAAAATACTTAGGGAATGTTCATGGATGCTGTTGACTTATGAGTCATGGTCTTGATTTCAGTAATAATACATATTGTAATATAAAATATAGGTCAAATACAGACAGATAACTTTTAGAGACAGAAATGTTTCCATAGCCACAGCAGACTAGTTACAAGCATCAAATCTCCTAGAAAGTTTCCTAACCTAGAAATGCATGAATGTTCATTACAACAGGCAGGAGAAAGTCAGTTTCCTATTGCAGGATTCTTATCATGTCAGTAGTCAGTTACACTTGTTCTAGGTTTTCAAATCCTCCTTTCCAGGACTTCATACTTTTTGATATTTTAAAAAATTCATTCTTTTAGCTTTCTGTAATGAGAAGATGAGAGTTTTACCGCCTTGGGCTGTTCTTGTTTCCCAGTGATTTAGCAGTTGACATGCAAAAACATACAGCTAATTATAACCAGAGACCCCTTATCAAAACATTTACACAGGATCATAGCAGAACAATTCTGCAGTTGTCAATTTTATTTTTTCAAAAGATTTGTCTTGGATAAAACAGATTATAAAATGGAAGTAATCTGGCAACCTACCTTGATTATAACTTTTGCTTGCTTTGAATTGGTATTTAGGCATCTTTGTCCTTTATGTGTTTTCAGGGTGATACTGTTAAGGGAAGATCCAAAACAGTCTTAAGTTTTGGATGGAAAAACATAAGAAAAACAAAGCAAAAAAGCCACCACCATTGTTATCTTCAGTGAGTCCATTACTTACATCACTTCTATTTTGTCACAGTTATTACTTGGGTAAATTATGGAGACTTTCTCAATATCTGCCACTTTCACTGCTTTTACTCCAGGGTGTGTGCAAAGACACCGTCCCCCTTTGAACATGGGGAAGCCTAGAACAGATCATAGCATCAGTTACTAATACATCTGATTGCAATCATATAGCTATGATTTATGTATAACCTTGATTGAAGAATGTGGACCAGGTTTTCATTAAGGCTAAAGATAGTAATTTGTCAAATAGCACTCAACACTGCTGTTACTGGGAAAGGAGCTTCAGTAAGAAGTTGATGATCTTCTCTTTAAATTTGTAAGCAAACCATTAAAGAATAAGGGGAAGAATGAAAGACGTTTATTGGAGATCAAGCTTATTTGCCTCTTGCTTTTATGCTCAAGAATTTTTCCAGAAAGCTAATAACATTATCTCATATAAAATCTTCTTAGCAGACATTTAAAACTGTTGCTAAAGGCTCTTGCCAGATTTTGCAGCCAAATAAGAAATTCTATTAAAAATGTATCATCTCTAGTTTAAATAATCATCTCTAGTATTTTAAACATTTCCAGTATTCTCTGCCAAACCTATCGTAACTTCTAATGTGTGAGGTTAAATAAAAATTTACTGTATCTTTTAGGATAAAAGTGGAAGAAAAGACATTTGAAGCATTAGAAAGGAAATTTATAGGTTGAGAAGTTAAAAAGTACCATATACCTTGAACAATTGTAGCACAGAATATCACAGCCAGGACTGTAGCCATGCCCTTCGTATTCATGTTTGTCTGTTGCTGCTGCTTTGGCTTTGATACTCTTCTTGGAGGGAGTAGAAATGCTGATCATGGAAGAGAAGTCTTAATTGGCATATATAAGGCATTTTATACACCAGCAATCCTCTTACAGCAATAGGAATTTCCCTCCTTGAGTCATGTTCCTTTTTCCCAATAGTTTCTATTTTGTTCTCATCTAAATATTACTGTCCCTTCCTTTTGTTACAGGGTTGAAAGTAATACGAATGTGAAAGCACTTTGTAGATAGTAAAGTGCTGTGTAAATATAGAATAGAGTACACCCACATGGGAACCAGCCTTAAGGTAGCATTTCCTAGAAATGTATTTAATTATTGGACTACCCTGGGCAGTGAAATTCTGATTGCCATTCATTCTTCCATTCAGGAGTATTGTCTTCCTATATTCAGTCCTTTCACTCTCCATCCTTCACATAACTATATAAAAGATCATTCTTTTAAAAAATTATAAATTTTTGGACCTCCCTGGTGGCACAGTGGTTAAGAATCTGCCTGCCAATGCAGGGGACATGGGTTTGATTCCTGGTCCAGGAAGACCCCACATGCTGCGGAGCAGCTAAGCCCATACTTGACAACTACTGAGTCCGTGCTCTAGAGCCCACGAACCACAACTACTGAGCCTGTGCGCCACAACTACTGAAGGCTGCATGCCCTAGAGCCCATGCTCCGCAACAAGAGAAGCCACGCAATGAGAAGCCCGTGCACCGCAACGAAGAGTAACCCCCGCTCACTGCAACTAGAGAAAACCTGAGTGATGCAATGAAGACCCAACACAGCCAAAAAAATAAATAAATAACTAAATAAAGTAAAAAAATATATATACTTTTGCTTTTGCTTTTAAGTCCAAACTCATATGTAAGGCCTATTTTATTTGACATCAAACGACCTTTTATTTCACCTTGTTTATATTTTGCTGACTATAATTGCATGTCTGAAGAAGTTTCCTAAACAGCTGTACTTCTGAATTTATATACATTTCTTTTTGCATGTTTAGCAATTTTTACATATATATATATACGTCTCAAGCACTGTTATTTAGTACATAAAGCTGTATGAGTTGTGGATTTTTAAAAAATGATTGTCTTTTCTAATGTGATGTTTTTATTTCTTGGATTCTACTTCCACGTAACCCGTTTTCTTTTTCTTTTTACCTTTCCCTCTTAAGCTTTCTAAATCTGTTTATTTTAAATATGTCACTTGCAAATACTTAAAAAATCATATCAAAGGGAACTTTTTTTTTTTGCGGTACGCGGGCCTCTCACTGCTGTGGCCTCTCCCGTTGCGGAGCACAGGCTCCGGACGCGCAGGCTCAGCGGCCATGGCTCACGGGCCCAGCCGCTCCGTGGCATGTGGGATTCTCCCGGACCGGGGCACGAACCTGTGTCCCCTGCATTGGCAGGCGGACTCTCAACCACTGCGCCACCAGGGAAGCCCCAAAGGGAACTTTTAATAGGTGAATTTAATTATTTTCCGTGTAATTGGTAATCTGTAAGCTTTTTAAAATGTTTCCTTCATATATCTTTTCTGTATTAGTTTTCTTTGATTTCTTTCTAACTTTAAATATATTTTCTTTAACATTTTCTTATGTGATTTGAACAAAATACATTGTTTTGTGTTTTGCTAGTAATCTTAGAAAAAGTCAGGTTAAAAATTTTTTTAATAATTTGCATCAACCATAAATAGAATCTTCTGGTTCCTCCCTTTGTAAGATGAGAAGAATCACTGTAACTTTCTTTCAAACATTTCTTCCTATTTCCTAGTTTTGTTGGTATAATCTGGGGTTCATAGCTAGTTTACTATTTTCAGATGATTATTTCACATTACTCAACATCTTTTTTGAGAATTATGATTACATTTTATTCTGAAATCATATATTTATTTAGACATATCCTACATTTAAATTATTTTATCAAACACTACAAGTCTTTAAAAGCTCTTTGTCTTTCTTTTAATTAATCTCAAAGTAGCTGGATATTATTTCTCTTTCTCATTCATTCATTCATTTAACATATGTGATTCAAGGCAGATTTTCTCACAGGAAAACTGGTGAAGTATCAATAAAAGGAATATGTTCTTGGATTTCATAAATCCTTATCCATTATTTTTTCTTCACTTCAAGTTCTCAGGTAATCTGTAGATCCAAAATTATGCAGAGTTGGGACAGGAGGTGGTTTTGTGCTTCAACCTTTTTACTTCTTTATTTGAAACATACAAAAAGTAAGCCTAATTAGGCTCTGGCAGGTGCTAACATGGATGCTCTCTCTTTCCTTAACACTCTCTCCCTCTTTACTGCCTCTCCCTCCCAGAGTCCCTGCCTTAACGTCGACTGGAAAGCACCACCCCATTCTACAGTAGTTCATTGCTCATTCATTCATAGAACAAAAATTTATTTTAGGTGTCTATTACGTGCCTGGCACTCTTTTGAGATTTGAAAATAGAGCAGTGAAAAAATCAACCAAGTTCATTTTTGTGTCTTTCAAGTTTTACAGTGTTCTATTGTAGAAGGCAGTCTGCCTAATTTCTACTGGTTCTGTAGATGTGTGTCTTTAAGAATATGACTTCTTCTGACCTAAATACTTTCTATTATCACATGAGGAGGATTAATTTCTATTCATATGTTATGGTTCCTTTAGCACTTTCCTCAGCTTTCCTGTATCCTTTCCTTCTTTTAAGTTTTGATATCTTCATAAAGTTTTCTTCAATATATAGTGATTTCTTCTCCTGGTTTTAGAGCACTTACTGTCTTGTCTAGCTTTATCCAGAAGAAATATAATGGCCACCTACTAAATTTTAAATATTCTAGTAGCCACATTTTTTTTTTTTTTTTTTGGCTGTACGCGGGTCTCTCAATGTTGTGGCCTCTCCCGTTGCGGAGCACAGGCTCCGGACACGCAGGCTCAGCGGCCATGGCTCACGGGCATAGCCGCTCCGCGGCATGTGGGATCTTGCCGGACCGGGGCATGAACCCGTGTCCCCTGCATCGGCAGGCGGACTCTCAACCACTGCGCCACCAGGGAAGCCCTAGTAGCCACATTTTTAAACGTTTTTTATTTTTATTTTTTTGGCCATGCTGCGCGGCTTGTGGGATCCTTGTTCTCCAACCAGGTATCAAACCCTTGCTCCCTGCAGTGGAACTGCGGAGTCCTAACCACTGGACCACCAGGGAATTACCTCCAGTAGCCACATTTAAAAAGTAAAAAGAAACAGGTAAAATTAATTTTAATAGTATATTTTATGAAACATGAAAAAGTTATTTCAAAGTGTAATCATTATAAAAACATTAAGAGATTTTAATTTTTTTAGTACTACGTCTTCAAATTAGACTAGCCGATAGACCTAGAGTCTGTCATACAGAGTGAAGTAAGTCAGAAAGAGAAAGACAAATACCATATACTAACACATATATATGGAATTTAAGAAAAAAAATGTCATGAAGAACCTAGGGGTAAGACAGGAATAAAGACACAGACCTACTGGAGAACGGACTTGAGGATATGGGGAGGGGGAAGGGTGTGCTGTGACAGGACGAGAGAGAGGCATGGACATATATACACTACTAAACGTAAGGTAGATAGCTAGTGGGAAGCAGCCGCAAGGCAGAGGGATATCGGCTCGGTGCTTTGTGACCGCCTGGAGGGGTGGGATAGGGAGGGTGAGAGGGAGGGAGACACAAGAGGGAAGAGATATGGGAACATATGTATATGTATAACTGATTCACTTTGTTATAAAGCAGAAACTAACACACCGTTGTAAAGCAAATATACCCCAATAAAGATGTTAAAAAAAAAATTAGACTAGCCACATTTCAGATGCTTAGTAGCCACATGTGTTTAGAGATGACCATATTGGACAGTACATGTCTAGTTATTCATTTAGCATATTCTACTACCTTGATACTAAATTTTAAATAAAGATGGGTATGGAAAGAAGGAGAGATACTGTGCTTTTTTTTTTTTTTTTGGTTTGTTTTAGAAACTTTTCTAAATCTTCCTAGTCCTTTAGTTCTTTCTCTCTTCACTAAGTCATTATCTCATTGCTCTTTCTTTTAGATTAAGCGGGACAAAGATTAAACTGTATTCTCTCTCTTTTTAGTAGTGTTTGCCATCTTTTGGTTGTTCCTGGAATTGGACTATTCTAAGTTCATCCACTCAAACAAGTTTCCCCTTGAATTTAAAGGAGAATCCCAGGAAATGAATGTAGTTTTTATAATTAATCACCAAAACCCTTTCCAGCTTAACATTTCTATAATCTGTGATTTCATATGAAGTTTTAGTTATGATCCCCAATTATGCAATTAATGTAGAATTTTAAAATGTTTTCAAGCGGGAAGAGATTAGTGCAAGGCATTTAAAGATAATTCCCGACCCACCATTCACTAAGTTTTTGAATAATATATTGCTTGCAGAGAAAAGTAGTTGAGACTATTTTGCCAGTTAAATTAGTGAAAAATGGGTTAGGAATGGAACAGTTCCCATTTATTATAAATCAGTATAATATAACAGGATCCTGTCGTTCTGAGCTTATCACTCCTAGGGAAGAGGTTGCCACACATGTGATAGGCACCTAAAATCATGAATAGATGGAACAGATTGACATAGAGTTCTTAACTCTTAAAAGTATAGTAGTACAAAACCTGAATGCTCTTTTATAAAGGGATTAAGGCATATAAGGAGCTGCTAGTGGATTTTTTCAGAAACCCTTAGTGGAATACTACTTCTGTGATTTTCTTATAACATTATTATAATACTTTTCCCAGAAATCAGATAGATCCTACAGACTGTATTCAAGGCAGTTATTAGGCACTGGGCAAGGCTGTATTTTTTCCAAAAAAATTTTTGGGAAAAAATTGTATAAACAATAAAAAAAATCATTAAGGCACTATGGAATAGTGCATATTTTATTGCTGTTTGAAATCATTCCACAGAGACAGTGAATTTTGAATAAGGATGTTTCTGAGCCTATACTTAATCTCTTTCTGGGACTTTGACATAAGAAGACATTTTCAAAAGCTGTACCCCAATAATGTAATCTGGTATTTGAGAATGAGATGTACAAAAGCTCACATTTCATTAGGGCGACTACATCCGTGATATGTGCTACCCCAAACATTGCAGTCTCAAATGCACGCACAAAAGAAGAACCAATTTTCAGGGGCCTCCATCACCATACTGACCAACTGCTAGCCATCTACCTTTCCTCTCCTTTTCAGAATGACAGAAGGAATGGAATCAGAACCTGATACACCTTGCATCAAAGATTACTGAATTCTACCAAATTTCTGATGTTAAAGGAGAGACAGTTTATCTGTACTCTGAACACAAGAAGAAAAATGACCTTTTAGCTTTCAGTGATTGAAAATTTGAAAGTTACTGACAGTTCAATTTACTTTGCTTTTTAACTATGCCTTTTCATGCTGGTCAGACACAGGCTATGTATCTTGTTCCTGCAGTTGAATGGCTTTCCATTATCTTAATTAAATTTATTGCAAAGGAGAGGGTTTCCTGGAACAGCTAAGCTACAGGTGATTTATTGAACTATAACTCATTTTCTGGGAAATAAGTTGATTACAATTTCAATTTACCATTCTTCTTCTGAAAAGAAACTTAATGTTTTACCTTTTTGGAAGGAAAGTTACCAAATAATCATTATTTGCTTTTTTTTTCTAACATCATTATTGGAGTATAATTGCTTTACAATGTTGTGTTAGTTTCTGCTGTATAACAAAGTGAGTCAGCTATATGTGTACATATATCCCCATATCCCCTCCCTTTTGCGTCTCCTTCCCACCCTCCCTATCCCACCCCTCTAGATGGTCACAAAGCACGAGCTGATCTCCCTGTGCAATGCAACTGCTTCCCACTAGCTATCTATTTTACATTTGGTAGTATATATATGGCAATGCTACTCTCTCACTTTGTCCCAGCTTACCCTTCCCCCTCCCCGTGTCCTCAAGTCTCTTCTCTACATCTGCGTCTTTATTCCTGTCCTGCCCCTAGGTTCATCAGAACCTTTTTTTTTTTTTAGATTCCATATATATGTGTTAGCATACGGTATTTGTTTTTGTCTTTCTGACTTACTTCACTCTGTATGACAGATTCTAGGTCCATCCACCTCACTACAAATAACTCAATTATGTTTCTTTTTATGGCCGAGTAATATTCCATTGTATATATGTGCCACATCTTTTTTTTAACATCTTTATTGGGGTATGATTGCTTTACAATGTTGTGTTAGTTCCTGCTTTATAACAAAGTGAATCAGTTATACATATACATATATCCCCATATCCCCTCCCTCTTGCATCTCCCTCCCACTTTCCCTATCCCACCCCTCTAGGTGGTCACAAAGCACGGAGCTGATCTCCCATGTGCCACACCTTCTTTATCCATTCATCTGTTGGTGGACACTTAGGTTGCTTCCATGTCCTGGCTATTGTATATTTGCTTTTTTTTTTTGCTTTTTTTAACCTGTTTGTTTTATGTAGAACCAAACTTACTTGCCTTGGAATATTACTTTTTACCAAGTTGATTTTATTAGAGTATAATTAACAAGTGTCAAAGAGAAGCTACTTGATTCGTTTTCACAGTAATTCAGAAGAAAAAAAAAACTGGGTTTGAAAATGAATTACTTTCCTCTAGAATTTTAGGTAAAATTTTAAGACCTCATGTGTTAAAATTAGTCAAGTTCTGTTATCTCACTGAACAGATTAACCCTCTTTTCCATGTCCTCTGTACTCCTCACAGAATGTTTGCCGCTCTTTGCATGTATCTGAGCCAGTAGCAGTGGGTTGTATAAAGCAGCTTCAACATCACCAAAAACTTCAAAGAAATCATTTTTCTCACAACAAAGGCAGCTCTGTGCATGGCCTTAAACTGCCTGCCTGGAAAATGACTGCAATCTACAACTGCCAGGTCAATGTAGATGTTCATGTTAATTTTCCAAGTTGGGAAACAACATGCTTATTGTTAGGTGATAGAAACATGTGAGAGATTAGCAATGAGCAACTTTACAAACAACGAATTGAAAGAAGCTTAATTCAATAAGAGGAAGGAAAATTTTGCAGTAGCCTCCCTTATCATTACTCTATTTTTTCTACTACTCAGAGAAGCTGAAGGAGAGGGAAAAATAGATCTGGCAGATAGTATTTCAGGGCTAGTTGCAAAGAGGGTAATGCACAAAAGGATCTTGTCTGGAGAGATGAGTACTGCATGTGAATGTTAGAGGCACTATGGATGTAAGGTATGAAGTTGCATTGGATTTATTTGTATTTTTTAAAAAATAGGATAAATGATGGTTTATAACGAGCATTTCAGTACACATGGTTTGACAATATGAACTTTAACTAAATGTAATGTTTTAAATAGGAGATACAGTCAGGAATGTGAAAAAAGGAACTGGAAGGACTCTTTTGTTACAAAATTTTATTTCTTATATTACCTTGATACTTACAATAAATGAATGTCTTTTGGATTCAAAACAAGAACAACTCTTTAAAATATTTAGATAGGCTATGTATTATTTTTATTTTATAGATTATGCTGAATGCTATTTCCGTTTTTAATAAAAAGCCAACAAAAATGTTCTTGTCTTTTTCCTGTTTCTAAGACTTTCCTGGTTATTGGTTTCACCTTAGGAGCACACATAATCTAGCTTACTTTCCATGTTTCTTGCTTCTCTAGTCTTTAACTTAACTTACTTATTTTTTAACATCTTTATTGGAGTATAATTGCTTTACAATGTTGTGTTAGTTTCTGCTGTATAACAAAGTGAGTCAGCTATATGTATACATATATCCCCATATCCCCTACCTCTTGCACCTCCCTCCCACTCTCCCTATCCCACCCCTCTAGGTGGTCATGAAGCACAGAGCTAATCTCCCTGTGCTATGCAGCTGCTTCCCACTAGCTTTCTATATTACATTTGGTAGTGTATACATATCAGTGCTACTCTCTCACTTTGTCCCAGCTTAACTTTCCCCCTCCCCATGTCCTAAAGTCCATTCTTTATGTGTGCGTCTTTATTCCTGTCCTGCCCCTACGTTCATCAGAACCATTTTTTTTTAGATTCCATATATATGTGTTAGCATACAGTATTTGTTTTTCTCTTTCCGACTTACTTCACTCTGTATGACAGACCCTAGGTCCATCCACCTCACTACAAATAACTCAATTGCATTTCTTTTTTATAGCTGAGTAATATTCCATTGTATATATGTGCAACATCTTCTTTATCCATTCATCAGTCGGTAGACACTTAGGTTGCTTCCATGACCTGGGTATTGTAAATAGTGCTGCAATGAACATTATGGTACATGTCTCTTCTTGAATTATGGTTTTCTCAGGGTATATGCCCAGTAGTGGGATTGCTAGGTCATATGGTAGTTCTATTTTTAGTTTCTTAAGGACGGTCCATATTGTTTTCCATAGTGGCTATATAAATTCACATTCCCACCAACAGTGCAAGAGGGTTCCCTTTTCTCCACCCCCTCTCCAGCATTTATTGTTTGTAGATTTTTTGATGATGGCCATTCTGACCATTGTGAGGTGACATCTCATTGTAGTTTTAATTTGCATTTCTCTAATGATTAGTGATGTTGAGAATCCTTTCATGTGTTTGTTGGCCATCTGTATATCTTCTTTGGAGAAATGTCTATTTAGGTCTTCTGCCCATTTTTGGATTGGGTTATTTGTTTTTTTGACATTGAGCGGCATGAGCTGCTTGTATATTTTGGAGATTAATCCTTTGTCAGTTGCTTCATTTGCAAATATTTTCTCCCATTCTGAGGGTTGTCTTTTTGTCTTGTTTGTGGTCTCCTTTGCTGTGCAAAAGCTTTGAAGTTTCATTAGGTCCCATTTGTTTATTTATGTTTTTATTTCCATTTCTCTAGGAGGTGGGTCAAAAAGGATCTTGCTGTGATTTGTCATCCAGTGCTCTGCTTATGTTTCCTCTAAGAATTTTATAGTGTCTGGCCTTACATTTAGGTCTTTAATCCATTTTGAGTTTATTTTTGTATATGGTGTTAGGAAGTGCTCTAATTTCATTCTTTTACATTTAACTGTCCAGTTTTCCCAGCACCACTTATTGAAGAGGCTGTCTTTTCTCCATTGTATATTCTTGCCTCCTTTATCAAAGATAAGCTGACCATACGTGCGTGGGTTTACCTCTGGGCTTTCTATCCTGTTTCATTGATCTATATTTCTGTTTTTGTGCCAGTACCATACTGTCTTAATTACTGTAGCTTTGTAGTATAGTCTGAAATCTGGGAACCTGATTCCTCCAGCTCTGTTTTTTTTCCTCAAGTTTGCTTTGGCTATTCGGGGTCTTTTGTGTTTCCATACAAATTGTGAAATTTTTTGTTCTACTTCTTTGAAGAATGCCATTGGTATTTTGATAGGGATTACATTGAATCTGTAGATTACTTTGGGTACTTTAGTCATTGTCACAATATTGATTCTTCCAATCCAAGAGCATGGTATATCTTTCCATCTGTTTGTATCATCTTTAATTTCTTTCATCAGTGTCTTATAGTTTTCTGCATACAGGTCTTTTGTCTCCTTAGGTAGGTTTATTCGTAGGCATTTTATTCTTTTTGCTGCAGTGGTAAGTGGGAGTATTTCCTTAACTTCTCTTTCAGATTTTTCATCTTTAGTGTACAGGAATGCAGGAGATTTCTGTGCATTAATTTTGTATCCTGCTACTTTACCATATTCATTGATTAGCTCTAGTAGTTTTCTGGCAACGTCTTTAGGATTCTCTATGTATAGTATCATGGCATCTGCAAGCAGTGACAGTTTTCCTTCTTCTTTTCCAAATTGGATTCCTTTTATTTCTTTTTCTTCTCTAATTGCCATGGCTAAAGCTTCCAAAACTATGTTGAATAATAGTGGTGAGAGTGGGCAACCTTGTCTTGTTCCTGATCTTAGAGGAAATGGTTTCAGTTTTTCACCATTGAGAATGATGTTGGCTGTGGGTTTGTCATATATGGCCTTTATTATGTTGAGGTAGTTTCGCTTTATGCCTACTTTCTGAAGCGTTTTCATCATAAATGGGTGTTGAATTTTGTTGAAAGCTTTCTCTGCATCTATTGAGTAGATCATATAGTCTTTATCTTTCAATTTGATAATATGGTGTATCACATTGATTGATTTGCATATACTGAGGAATCCTTGCATTCCTGGGATAAACCCCACTTAATCATGGTGTATGATCCTTTTAATGTGCTGTTGGATTCTGTTTGCTAGTATTTTGTTGAGGATTTTTGCATCTATGTTCATTAGTGATATTGGCCTGTAGTTTTCTATTTTTGTGACATCTTTGTCTGGTTTTGGTATTAGGGTGATGGTGGCTTTGTAGAATAAGTTTGGGAGTATTCCTCCCTCTGTTCTATTTTGGAAGAGTTTGAGAAGGATAGGTGTTAGCACTTCTCTAAATGGAATTCACCTGTGAAGCCATCTGGTCCTGGGCGTTTGTTTGTTGGAAGATTTTTTTTTTTTTTTTTTTTTTTTTGCGGTATGCGGGCCTCTCACTGTTGTGGCCTCTCCCGTTGCGGAGCACAGGCTCAGCGGCCATGGCTCACGGGCCCAGCTGCTCCGCGGCATGTGGGATCTTCCCGGACCGGGGCACGAACCCATGTCCCCTGCATTGGCAGGTGGACTCTCAACCACTGCGCCACCAGGGGAGCCCTGTTGGAAGATTTTTAATCACACTTTCAATATCAGTGCTTGTGATTGGTCTGTTCATATTTTCTATTTCTTCCTGGTTCAGTCTTGGAATGTTGTGCTTTTCTAAGAAATCGTCCATTTCTTCCAGGTTGTCTATTTTATTGGCATATAGTTGCTTATAGTAATCTCTCATGATCCTTTGTATTTATGCAGTGTCAGTTGTTACTTCTCCATTTTCATTTCTAATTCTGTTGATTTGAGTCTCTTCCCTTTTTTTCTTGATGAGTCTGGCTAATGGATTATCAATTTTGTTTATCTTCTCAAAGAATCAGCTTTTAGTTTTATTGGTCTTTGCTATTGTTTCCTTCATTTCTTTTTCATTTATTTCTGATCTGATCTTTATGATTTCTTTCCTTCTGCTAACTTGGGGTTTTTTTGTTCTTCTTTCTCTGTTTGCTTTATGTGTAAGGTTAGGTTGTTTATTTGAGATGTTTCTTGTTTCTTGAGGTAGAATTGTACTGCTATAAACTTCCCTCTTAGAACTGCTTTTGTTGCATCCCATAGGGTTTGGGTTGTCATGTTTTCATTGCCATTTGTTTCTCAGTATTTTTTGATTTCCTCTTTGATTTCTTCAGTAATCTCTTGGTTATTTAATAGTGTACTGTTTAGTCACCATGTGTTTGTATTTTTTACAGTTTTTTTCCTGTAATTTATATCTAGTCTCATAGCATTGTGGTCGGAAAAAATTCTTGATACGATTTCAATTTTCTTAAATTTACCAAGGCTTGATTTACGACCCAAGATACGATCTATCCTGGAGAATGTTTCATGAGCACTTGAGAAGAAAGTGTATTCTGTTGTTTTTGGATGGAATGTCCTATAAATATCAGTTAAGCCCATTTTGTCTAATGTGTCATTTAAAGCTTGTGTTTCCTTACTTATTTTCATTTTGGATGGTCTGTCCATTGGTGAAAGTGGGGTGTTAAAGTCCCCTACTATGATTGTGTTACTGTTGGTTTCCCCTTTTATGGCTGTTACTATTTGCCTTATGTATTAAGGTGCTCCTATGTTGGGTGCATAAATATTTACAATTGTTATATTTTCTTCTTGGATTGATCCTTTGATCCTTATGTAGTGTCCTTCTTTGTCTCTTGTAATAGTGTTTATTTTAAAGTCAATTATGTCTGATATGAGCTACTCCAGCTCTCTTTTGATATCCATTTGCATGGAATATCTTTTCCCATCCCCTCACCCTCAGTCTGTATGTGTCCCTAGGTCTAAAGTGGGTCTCTTGTGGACAGCATATATATGGGTCTTGTTTTTGTATCCATTCAGCCAGTCTATGTCTTTTGGTTGGAGCATTTAATCTATTTACATTTAAGGTAATTATTGATATGTATGTTCCTATTTCCATTTTCTTAATTGTTTTTGGTTTGCTTTTGTAAGTCTCTTCCTTCTCTTGTGTTTCCTGCCTAGAGAAGTTCCTTTAGCATTTGTCGTAAAGCTGGTTTGGTGGTGATGAATTCTCTTAACTTTTGCTTGCCTGTAAAGGTTTTAATTTCTCTGTCGAATCTGAGTGAGATCCTTGCTGGGTAGAGTAATCTTGGTTGTCGGTTTTTCCCTTTCATCACTTTAAATATGTCCTGCCACTCCCTTCTGGCTTACAGAGTTTCTGCTGAAAGATCAGCTGTTAACCTTATGCGGATTCCCTTGTATGTTATTTGTTGTTTTTCCCTTGCTGCTTTTAATATCTTTTCTTTGTATTTAATTCTTGATAGTTTGAGTAATATGTGTCTTGGCATGTTTCTCCTTGAATTTATCCTGTATGGGATTCTCTGTGCCTCCTGAACTTGACTGTGTATTTCCTTTCCCATGTTAGGGAAGTTTTCAACTATAATCTCTTCAAATATTTTCTCAGATCCTTACTTTCCTCTTCTTCTTCTGGGACCCGTATAATTCGAATGTTGGTGTGTTTAATGTTGTCCCAGAGGTCTCTGAGTCTGTCCTCAATTCTTTTTATTCTTTATTCTGCTCTGCAGCAGTTATTTCCACTGTTGTGTCTTCCAGGTCACTTATCCATTCTTCTGCCTCAGTTATTCTGCTATTAATTCCTTCTAGAGAATTTTTAATTTCATTTATTGTGTTGTTCATCATTGTTTTCTCTTTAGTTCTTCTAAGTCCTTGTTAAATGTTTCTTGTATTTTCTCCATTCTATTTCTAAGATTTTGGATCATCTTTACTATCATTATTCTGAATTCTTATTCAGGTCCACTGCCTATTTCCTCTTTATCTGTTTGGTCTGGTAGATTTTTACCTTGTTCCTTCATCTGCTGCATATTTCTCTGTCTTCTCATTTTGTTTAACTTACTGTGTTTGGGGTCTCCTTTTCACAGGCTACAGGTTCGTAGTTCCTGTTGTTTTTGGTGTCTGCCCCCACTGGTGAGTTTGGTTCAGTGGGTTGTGTAGGCTTCCTGGTGAATGGGACTGATGCCTGTGTTCTGGTGGGTGGGACTGGATCTTGTCTTTCTTGTGGGTAGGGCTGCATCCGTTTGGGGTGTCTGTGAACTTTGTACGATTTTAGGCAAACTCTCTGCTAATGAGTGGCATTGTGTTCCTGTCTTGCCACTTGTTTGGCATGGGGCATCCAGCACTAGAGCTTGCTGGCCATTGGGTGGAGCTGAGTCTTAGTGTTGAGACGGAGATCTCTGGGAGAACCCTTGCCAATTGATATTACGTGGAGCTGGGAGGTCTCTGGTGGTCCAATATCCTGGACTTGTTTCTCCTACCACGGAGGCTCAGGCCTGACACCCGGCTGGAGCACCAAGACCCTGTCAGCCACATGGCTCAGAAGAAAAGGGAGAAAAAAAAAGAAAGCAAATAAAACAAAGTAAAAGAATTCAAAAATGATAAAATAAAAAATAATAAAAATAAATAAATAAAAGAGAGCAACCAAACCAATAAACAAATCCACCAATGATCACAAGCACTAAAAACTAAGCTAGACATAAAAATCAGAAACAGATCAATTGCAGACATCAAACCCCCAAGTCCACAGTTGATCCCAAAGTCCACCACCTCAATTTTGAGAACATTTGTTGTCTGTTCAGGTATTCCACAGATGCAGGGTTCATCAGGTTGCTTGTGGGGATTTAATCTACTGCTCCTGAGGCTGCTGGGAGAGATTTCCCTTTCTCTTCTTTGTTCGCACAGCTCCCAGGGGCTCAGCTTTGGATTTGGCCCCGAGTCTGCCTGTAGGTTGCCTGAGGGCGTCTGTTCCCCACCCAGACAGGAGGGGGTTAAAACAGAGGCTGATTAAGCCTCTCTTGCTTTCTCAGGCTGGGGAGAGGGAGGGGTCTGGTAGTCATAATTGGAATGTGGGGTGAGCCTGTGGTGGCAGATGCTGGCGTGACGTTGCACCAGCCTGAGGCATGCTGTGTGTTCTCCCGGGGAAGTTGTCCCTGGATCTCGGGACCCTGGCAGTGGTGTGGCTGCACAGGCTCCCGGGGTGGGGTGTGGGTAGTGAGCTGTGCTTGCACACAGACTTCTTGGTGGCAGCAGCAGCAACATTAACGTTTCATGCCTGTCTCTGGGGTCCGAGTTGATAGCTGCGGCTTGTACCCGTCTCTGGAGCTGGCTTAGGTGGTGCTCTGCCTTCTACGGGCACACTGGGAAGGAATCCCCTCTCCTCCTGCACCCCGAAACAGTGGTCTCTTGCCTTTTCAGCAGTTCCAGACTTTTTCCCGGACTCCCTCCTGGCTAGCTGTGGTGCAGTAGCCCCCTTCAGGCTGTCTTCATGCAGCCAACCCCAGTCCTCTCCCTGGGGTCTGATCTCCAAAGCCCGAGCCTCAGCTCCCAGCCCCCGCCCACCCCGGCGGGTGAGCAGACGAGCCTCTCGGGCTGGTGAGTGCTGGTCATCACCGATCCTCTGTGCGGGAATCTCTCTGCTTTGCCCTCCGCACCCCTGTTGCTGCGCTCTCCTCCATGGCTCTGAAGCTTCTTTCCCCCTCCGGCACCCGCAGTCTCCGCCCGCGAAGGGGCTTCCTAGTGTGTGGAAACTTTTCCTGCTTCACAGCTCCCTCCCACTGGTGCAGGTCCCGTCCCTATCCTTTTGTCTCTGTTTATTCTTGTTTCTCTTGCCCTACCCAGGTATGTGGGGAGTTTCTTGCCTTTGGGGATGTCTGAGGTCTTCTGCCAGCGTTCAGTAGGTGTTCTGTTAAGAGTTGTTCCACACGTAGATGTATTTTTGATGTATTTGTGGGGACGAAGGTGATCTCCACATCTTACTCCTCCGCCATCTTGAAGACACCCCTTAGTGTTTTAATTTTAATGTGTGGGTAGCTGATCAGTAAGAGGTGGGGTCAGGGAAACATGGCTTACTCCTCAGCTCTGGTCTCCTACTTCTCACCTTGCATCTGTGCCAGTTGGTGGTAGCAGGATGGGTGATGGAGACCATAATATTTGCGATCATTTGTTGGATACCTGCCATGTGCCAGGTCTTGTACGTAGTGTCTCACTAGTCTTTACAATAATTCTGTAGGAAAGAGCACTGGTATCTTCTTTTTAAAGATGAAGAAAATGAGGCTTCACAAGATTATGTAACTCTTCCCCAAGTCAAATGACCTTTAATACATTTAATAAGTACTAGAGTCAGAGGACAAGAGCAATGAAAAAGCCTACCTGAGTTCCCTTCTTCTGTGATGAAACAGGGGAGTGAAAGAGAACCTCAGGGGTTTGTATAATTCCAGACCCAAACCTCCCCGGAAAATAGAAAGCTCAGAATATTGAAGTAGAGGACCAAGTACAGAACAATTTGGGATAAACAGAATCTGAGGTTTTTGGTGAGAGAAATCAATCAGAAAAGCTTGAGAAAGTGTAGAGCCCCATTTAATTTATATTTCATTGACTACCAGGAGAATGGTTATTGTGACTTAAAACTTGCCCTTTGTTAGTCACGTTTATACTCTATTTCCCCGTCATGACTAGTAGTCACAACCATTAGAATACTTTGCTTATTCCAGGGAGAGAGAAAAAGGGAAGAAGACTGTATTCTTTTGTACAATTAGCTGAGATGGACAGACAGTCTGGTCAGAGGCAGTAGTTGATTTCAGTGCACTAGACAGCCAGCAGTCCCTGTCCCTGGGAATTTATACCAGATGAAGGCCTTAGATTCTTCCAGGGAAAACAGGGAGGGGCAGAGTACGAGGCAAGGAAGCTACTTTAGGACATTAGCACTAATTATTGCAGTGCCGCTCCCTTATTCTCATTCCTCCATTCCACTAACATTTTTTCTCTAGCCTATATTCTAAATCCTTTCTAGAGTACTAGTTGCTACCTCTCCTCATCCCAGGTCCCTTCTGGAACCCTCTCAGTTTGAATTTACGTATTTGGAAGGATGCCAAGGATCAGCCCCGCTAGTAGATGGAGTTCTGTAAGAGTTAAACTAGTGGAGGGAGACTTTTACTTACACCTGTGGAGTCTTCTCAAAATCTGAAGAATGTGCAGAGTCCAGAGCTGAGTCTGGGAAGCCTGAGAAAAGAGGCATATGAACATATTGCCAAAACTGAAGGCTCCAGAAATAGGTCTCAAATTACCAGGAATCCAAGAGTTTGGGAAAGGGAAAAGAGAAGTAGTTCTAGAGTAAAAGGGGAGCCGTCCTGGGAATTACCAAGAACCAGCATTATTGTTTGACAGCAGCAGAGTAATGGGGTGTTGCGTGTGTTTAGATAGACCAGCAAAGAGGCAGAGTTCCTGTTGCTCGTCAGGTTGGGGACAGAGTAAATAAGAGAAAGAGATGTATTCCTGACATCTCTAGTTGAGACCCATAATACCTTTCTCTCTAGAAAAATAATATATGTTAGGTTAGTTAGATTTCTAGGCTAGCCTGCTAAGATAGAGTTACCTCATAATGAACTTGAAATATAGGCTCTGTCATGAAAAAAACCATCTTGGTGGAAAATAATGGTTCTTCAAATGAACTTTTGAATTAGGTTCCATTGATAAGTGGGGAACTACCTGTAAATTAGAATTAAAGTTAGCCAAATTTTGAGATGTTATCATGGTTTACAGATATTCATTAAAAATATAATTTACTCTTAATTTTTAAAAAGTTAAAAAATGACAGTGATACTTTTGAAGAGTACTGATCAGTTATTTTGTAGAATGTGCCTCAATTTTGGCTTAACTTATGTTTTCTCATGATTGGAATGAGGTTATGCATTTTTGGCAAGAAAACAACCAAATGCTGTTATGTCCTTTTTAGTGTGTCATATCAAGGAACTTATATTGTTGATATGTGTTATGACTAGTGATATTTATTTGATCATTTGGTTAAGTTTGTGTCTGCAAGGAAAAACTCTCACATTTGGAGACTAAGTAGGAATACAATATGGGTCCTGGATAGGATCTTAGAAAAAAAATGTTAGTGGAAAAAAATTGATGAAATATAAATAAAGTCTGTCATTTGGTTAACAATATTGTACCAATGTTCATTTCCTGTTCTTGATAATTGTGCTATGGTAATATAAGATGTTAACATTAGGGGAAGGGAAGTGATGGCGATAAGGATACCTGTACTATTTTTGCAACTTTCTGTAAATCTAAAATTAACTCAGAAAGTTAAAAATTAACATAATGATATCTAATATTTACATAGTGCCTACTGTGCGCCAGACTCTATATCTATTAACTCTTTGATTCTTCTCAACCCAGTGAGGGGAACTATTATTATCACCATTGACAGATGAGGAAACTGGTTACAGAGAAGTAAGAAACACGTCCATTGTCACATAGTTATTAAGTGATCACATAGCTAGAAAGTGGCTGAGTTGGGATTTGAACTGAGGCATTCTGGATCCAGAAATCCATTATGTTATACTGGCTTTCATTGTGATGTGTGTGTGTGTATGCACACACACACACACACAGTTTAAAAATAATTCAGACATACAAAAAACAGGTCTACCTTACCCTGAGGCAATCTCTGTTACTAAGGTTTTCATTGTTGTTTGTTTGTTTGTTTGTTTTAAACCTTCAGAGAAGAATTTACTCTTGAACTTTGATAACAGCCCATTTTGGTTTTTATCCATAATATTCAGAGTTGCGCTGTCTCAGTGTTTTGTTCTCTCTTCAGAAGCTTCTCATGGTATGCTGACTATTAGAGATAGCAACTGTATTGGAAACTTAGGGAATCCCTTCTGAGATGGTTGGACAGGAAACCTTTATGAATAAGGTGCTAATTACTCATAATTACAAGGTGCATTCTGTATGATAAGATTAAGTAGAACCAAACTTAGTTCGGAATTTAGCCAAGAAGTTCTGCTGTTGCTCTCATGAATGCTTTAATTAGTATAAATGTCTTTTTTATCTTAGTATTGAGATTATTTATTTATATTTTAAAAACCCCAACTTGGTAGCCATTGTAACAATAGCTTTGTTTGTATTTGAAAATAAAGAAAGATTATTATATATGGAATACTGTAGATAGGCCCTTTGGGAGTCTGCATGAATTACTTGAGTCTGGTTACCAGATAAGGTAGAGACTGAACCTGAGCTTCCTGTAATGGCTAGAGGTACAGGGTTCCACAAAGAACAAATTACTCTGAAGAAAGATTTTATCTTTGAGTGAAAGAGAAAGTTGATAAAATACATATATTAACAGTTACTGACTCCCTGAGCTTCATAATTCTAGGAATTAATCATTGCTGATGCATATGTCTAAAGAAATTCATTTCTATCTTTCACCTTGGTCAAAAAGAAAAGAAACTAGTTATTTAAAAGGTGATAAAAAGAGTAGGAATTTCCTGCCTATTTATGTACATATAGTCTTTGCTGCAGAAACAACTAGTGTTTGTCTTTCTTTCCATGGTTAGGGCATTTTTTCCTGTGTTTTGAATTAAATTTGTAAACAGCAGCAATAGTGACTTCTTTCCTGTTAGCTTTGTATTCCTGGTGCAGGGGAAGACTCTCATAGCAGATATTTGCTTTGGAAAGTCCAAAGGTCAAAGTTCTCTTAATTTTCTTCGTGTCTTTCCTTCCCTTTCTCTTGCTTTTATTTCAAAATTTATTTGTATCTCTATCTTTCTTAATCCTGACTTTTTAATTGATTGTAATATGGAATTAATTTTTTTTAATATCTGTAAAATTTATTTTTAAAAAGTTATTTCTTGAAAAAAAGTTATTTATGTGTTTTAAATTTAAAAGATTGTGAGTTGATCCTTTCTTATTTCTCTAAAAACTTGGATTAAGTGGCTTTTTACTTATATTCTCAATTGTTCTCAATTGATTTTTCCCCTTTTAGGGAAAAAGAAATGTCTTTTACTTGCCTCTCAGTACTCTCATTACATATTCAGGCCATTCCAAATTGTGTGAATAACTAAATTAAACTACTAAGTGACTTCGACAATTTAGAGAAATGAATGTGTGTGAAGTGCAGTAGCATTAAGGGCAAGGGAATTAAGAGAATAGACTATAGACATATGAGCTGGAGAACTACTATGTTTGTGCATGTATGACAAAGAGAGATGAAGGACACCATTCATCTCTCACCAAAATAAACCATTAGCTAAATATGAGTTAAATGTGCATCACTAACATTTATAAAATTAGGAAGAGGGTTGTTGATGGGCTGATATTCAAGATATCTGTGAGATATTGGTTAGGAAATCAGAACCTACTGTCCTATAGATGTTAAAATGATGGTGGTGATTGTTAAACTTGAGAGGTCCTTCCAGGGCAGGAACCTTGTCTGATTTATTTTTTGTCTCCTATTTATTTGCCTTGCATAAAGTAAAGTGTGTGTGTGTGTGTATAAATAATTGAGATTTCAGGTGTAAAACATAATGATTTGATATCTGTATGTACTGCAAAATGATCACCACAATAAGTCTAGTGAACATCTGTCACCATACATAGTTACAGAGTTTTTTTCTTGTGATGAAAAATTTTAAGATTTACTCTCTCTGGAACTTTCAAATATGCCGTACAGTATTATTATTAGCTATAGTCACCATGCTGTGAATTAGATCCCTGGGACTTATTTATTTT
Organism: Stenella coeruleoalba; assembly: GCF_951394435.1. Lineage (NCBI taxonomy): Eukaryota > Metazoa > Chordata > Mammalia > Artiodactyla > Delphinidae > Stenella > Stenella coeruleoalba. The sequence continues at coordinate 103,799,113 of NC_137149.1, forward strand.
ATAACTGGAAGTTTGTATATGTTGACTCTCTTCACCCATTTTGCCCATTGTTCCCCCCCTGCCACCCTGGGCAGCCAGTCTGTTCTCTGTATCTATGAGCTTGGTTTTTTTAGATTACAAATATAATTGAGATCAAGTAAAGTCTTAATAAATATATTTATGTAATCCTTGGCCTCCAAAATGTAGTTAACTTTTAAAGTACTTTTAAATTCAAGCCCAAAAGTACTACAGAACTTAGCCATTATATAATAATAATGTCTTTGGAAGTTGTTGTAAGGTGTTGCCACAACTTCCTTCTCTCCTTACGTCATTTTTCTGGCCACTAGCCACTGCATACCTGTACCCGCACCTAGCCTAGGGCAAGAAAGAGTAAATTGGGACAGCTTTGATCTCAGGAAAACTTATTATATGCAATGGATAGAGAAGGGGAGGTGTGAAGAAGCGGGAAACCTCAGAATCCTGTGCTGTGTTTCTGGGTTGGAAAACAGAACCTTTCTGGTTTGTCAACCAGTCTACTGATGCTGAGGTGGTGTGTAAAGGATGTACCATAATAATCAGTTACGCTAATTAGATGCATTAGGATTAACCCACGTGGGAATCCTGCGTTACAGAATCAAGTATCTATTTCCAAAACTTATTAGCATTGTCATATATTCTAAGGCTTTCATGGATACACAAAAAGTCTTCATTCATTCTAATCCTGTATACGTTTAGGAAGGAAGCCTCTTAAATTAAAAAAATTGATTAACCATCTACTTCAGAGACTGGTATTGACAGTGTGAAACAACTAGGGCATCTATAAATGTAAACAGAAACCAAAAAACCCAGCAGCTGCGTTGAGACAATGCATCAGTTTAAAAGGTGATGCTATTCTTTAATAGCATGGAGTGAGGAGCAGGGTTTGGGACAGACACTACAACAGTCTTTCCAGCCCATCTTGAGATATGTTTTGACAGGATTGTTCTTTATTTTAAAGTATTATGGGTTCCTGGTTATCAGTCATAAACCAAATTCAGATGTTAAGATACTTTGAAAATGAAATATATTCCAAAAACAAATGAGTTTTGAATTATCCACTGTCGGATTGATTGTCTATGGAATATGTTTCCCTTCATTCAAAAGATAATTTAAAATTGGCTATATGGTACTCATAATAATTGCCTCAATTATCTCTGTCATGTAAAATCACTGAATAAAAGGGGAGGAAAGAGACTGTGTCCCATCTTCCTGCAGTCCTTCCACCTCTCCTTCCTTTATTTCTCCCTCCCTTTATCTCTGTGGGGCTGAACTTTGAATTTTACCTGGGCAAGAGAGGATGACTGAGTATGTCAACTTGACAAAGAGTTAGGTTCCAGGTCTTTCTTCCAATTGTTTCCCAGTTAAGCAGTCTTTCCTTTGAATACGAAGTGTAGGATGCTGTGCTGAGATACTGATGCGTAACAGCTTTAGTAGGGGTGGGGGGGTGGGGAGTGGCTGGGGGTGGCAACTTATTTTCTGGTTGCAAGAGCCAGAACAATCAACAGCCTAATTTAGGGTTTAGTGAAGGCTTCTCTTAGAATGGATTATGATTTAAGGACTTGGAGAACCTTCAGAAGTATGGCATTAAAATAGCCAGAAGTTTGGTGAAAGACTAAAGTAGTAGAGGTGATTTAATTAAAAAGGAAAAGCTGAGGCAAGTAATTGTCATCAGGCAAATGAGTGTATGAAAAGAGTATTGGCCTGTGTATTGGGAATTATGGGTTTAATCTAGATTTTACTAGTTAACTAGTGTATTACCTGAATCCTAATTCCATAATTTGGGAACTAATGGGGCACTGGATGATGTCTCAGTTCCCTTTAAACTCTGATAGTCTGTGAATTGGTGTCTATCAGCAGCATTTTGTACTTTTGAACTCCTCCTCCTTGAAATTCTCTTCCTTTGGTGTCTGTGATACTGTACTCATGGTTTTCCTCCTGCCTCTCTTGCTCTTCCTTCTTTGCAGGCTCATCTTCTTCCTCTCCCTGATAATTAACTGTTGTGTATATCTTCAAGATTTAGGCCTAGGCAGTCTTTTATCACTTTCTATCCTATATCTTCCATCCTATAACACTAGCTGTATCTTAGGCAGAGTAGTCGATGATCGTACTTCAGTAATTACGTATATATGTCAGTGGTTCCCAAATTATATTTCCAATCTAGACCTCTTCTCTGAGTTCTAGACCTGTGTATAAACTGCTTACTCAGCATCCCTATTTGAGTAGCTGAGAGACACCTCAAACTCAACATATCCAAAACCAAACTCATAAAATCTTTCCCTGTACAGTGTCCCTAATCTGAGTGTATGGCACCATCACCCATCAGTTACAACCAGTTGTGCAAGCCAGAAACATGGGAGTCTGCAGTAGTCTCTTAATAGATCAACCGCATCCGTTCTGTTTTCCCCCTAGTCTAGTCTCTACAGTGGAGCCAGAGGGATTTTTTTTAAGGCAGATCTAATCTTGTGTCTCTGTGTTACTCTTAAAATATTCCAACAGCCTTTAAGATTAAGACCCAATTCATTATCATGGCCCTGCCTGCCTCCCCAGCTTCATCTTCCACCATTCTACGCTTTGTTATTTCAACACCAACCACACTAACCTTCTTTCATTTCCTCAGGTATGCCATAGCCCTCCCACACATCCCACAGGGTATTTGCCTTGCTCTTCCTTGTGCCCAGAATATTACCCATCCCCTTCCCCATTGCACATACTACTTGTTCTTCTGTTTTGAGCTCAGTAGTAACTTTCTTTTAGAGTAGTCTTCCCTGACCCCCTCCAATCTAGATCAGGTTCCTTTATTAAATATTCTCTTAGAAGTATGTTCTTTTCTTTCATAGCACTTATCTCAGTTTATTTTTATATAATCCTTCCTGATTATTTAATTAGTTCTGCCTCCCCCACTAGACCGTAAGTACTATAAGGGCAAGGACAGTTTCTGGTTTTTGCTCACTGTTACAAGATTCTTATATAGTGCCTGTCACATGATAAGTAGTTAAGAATTATTTGTAGAGGGAATGACTTCAATAGCTGTGCGTTGTAACTTTTATTTTTCAGTTTTCATCAAGATCAGGGCAGAAGCTAAAAGTGGAACAGTAGAATCAATCTTCAACCTCTCCCTTTCTCTGAGCTTTTTCCTGTTTAACGTATTATCTTGTTCAAGCCATTCTTAGCTTTGGACTAGTAAAAACAAGAGAAAAGCAAACGAAAGAACAAAAAACCTTCCTCATCTTCATATTCTCACCTGGCTTCTGTCTTATTTGTTTCCGTTCCATTACAGCTATTTAAAAAGTAGAGATAGCATTGTGTTTGAAAACATGGGCTTAAGCTAAAAGACCAGGATTCAAGTTTCAGCTCTGCCACTTGTAGATGTATGATTTTGCTTCAGCTTTTCAAATGATAAAATGAGAGAAATAATGGTTCTTTATAGGCTTGCTTTGAGGATCAAATGACAATACATGTGAAATGTTTAGTACTATGCCTGGCATACAGTAAGCACTCCATAAATGTTAGCAGCGATCATTATTGTCATCATCGTCATCATCGTAGTTTTAAGCTGAGTTGTGTCCTCTCATAATTTATAGCTTGAAGCCCTAAAACCCATTGTGACTGTATTTGGAGATCGGGCCTTTAAGGAGATAATTGAGGTTAAATGAGGTTATAAGACTGGAGGCCCTAATCCAATAGGAACAGTGTCCTTGCAAGAAAAGGAAGAGGCACCAGGGGCATGTGCACAAAAAAAAAGGCCCTGTGAGGACATAGAGAAAATGTGGCCATCTGCAAGCCAAGGAGAGAGGCCTCAGGAGAAATAAAACCTGTTGGCACCTTGATCTTGGACTTCCAGCCTCCAGGACTGTGAGAAAATAAATTTCCGTTGTTTAGGCCACCCAGTGTGTACTATTTGTCATGGCAGCACGAGTGGATTAACACCACCGCCACCACTACCACCATCATCATCGTCATCCCATTCTTTCAGTAAGGATCCCATCCTTTCTCCCATTTTCTCCTTAATCTACTGATGTCAGAATTCCTTCTGTTGTGGAACTGTCATAAGTTACTGGTTACTCTTATATAACCAAGTTCAAAAGACTCTTTTTGTGTCTTATATAGCTTGACTTTGTGGTCCTTGAAAGTCAACTTTTCCTCCCTCATAACATCTCTCTTCTTTTTTTATTGAAGTACAGTTGTTTTACAATATTTTGTTAGTTTCAGGTGTACAGCAAAGTGATTCAGTTATGTATATATATTTTCAGATTATTTTCCATTATAGGTTGTTATAAGGTATTGAATATTGTTCCCTGTGTTACATAGTAAATCCTTATTGCCTATGTATTTTATATATAGTAGTAGTGTATCTGTTAATCCCATGTTGCTAATTTGTCCCTCCCCCTCCTACCTTTTCCCTTTGGTAACCATAAGTTTGTTTTCTATGTCTGTGAGTCTGTTTCTATTTTTTAAATAGATTCATTTGTATTATTTTGTATTTTTTAATTTTTATTTTATTTTTTTGGCCATGCAGCATGTGGGATCTTAGTTCCCTGACTAGGGATCAAACCTGTGCCCCTCTCAGTGGAAGCGCAGAGTCTCAACCACTGGACCACCAGGGAATTCCCTGTATTATTTTTTAGATTCCACATGTAAGTGATATCATATAATATTTGTCTTTGTCTGACTGACTTCACTTAGTATGATATTCTCTAGGTCATCCATGTTGCTGCAAATGGCAATCTTTCATTTTTTATGGCATTATTTCATGCTTTTTATGACTGTAATATTCCGTTGTATATATGTGCCACATCTTCTTTATCCATTCATCTGTTGATGGACACTTATGTTCCTTCCATGTCTTGGCTATTGTAAATAGTGCTGCTGTGAACATTGGGGTGCATATATCTTTTTGAATTAGAGTTTTCATCTTTTCCGGATATGTGCCCAGGAGTGGGATTGCTGGATCATATGGTAGCTCTAAAAAATCTCTCTTCTTGAAACTTCTGCTTAGTCTCCTTCTTAATTTCCATCTTGAACCTTGTCTCCAGCTGCACCTAAGTACCAGTGTTTTCTAGGGCATTATCCCCTGCATTCAAGTCTACCACACCATTTGGCTGATATGATAGGCAGAATAATGCCCGCCCCCCGGATGTCCATGCTCTACTCTTTTGAAGCTGTGAATATGGCAAAAGGAACCTTGCAGTTGGAGTTATGGTTATGCACCTTAAAATATATACATACATATATTAAGTGGAACCAGTATAATCACATGGGTGCTTAAGAATAAAAGAGAAGACAGAATAGTTAGAGAGATACAGCAAAAGAAGAGGAAGGGGGGACTCGAGTGTGAGAGGGACTCCACCTGCTGTTGTTGGCTTTGAAGAGGGAGGAAAGGGGCCAGAAACCAAGGAATGTGGTGTCCTATAGAAACTGGAAATAGCTCTCAGCCGACAGCCAGCAAAGAAATAGGGATTTCAGTCCTACATCTATCTACAAGGAACAGAAATCTGCCAACAACCTGATGAGAAAAGAAATGGATTCTCCCCTAGAGCCTCTAGAAAGGATGTCGAGTCACATATAAGAAAGCTACCAGACCCGTTCATGTAATCATTAGCTTCTCTCATCCCCTTAAGGGACCAGCCCTTTTAGTTTTGCTTTCCTTTTTTGAAAAGCTAAGATTTTCTGTTCCAGAAGAGAGTAAGCTGAAATTGAAAAGCATTAGGTTATCTTCAGTTTTCTTTTAAGTTTGAATGATGTTCCAACAGTAGTTGCTTCATGGGGGTTTCCAGCTTTGACAAAAAAGTTAATAACTAAACTCTTGATTACAACATTAGCCATGCCTAGGGACAGAATTCTTCTCTATTCTTCATGTTATATAAAATGCTCACCTTTTTAATAATGTTCCTATGCATTTTTTAAAAATGTACAGGCTTGAAAGTAAACATTATTCTTCCTATTTTGCCCTTCTTATTTAGGAATGCGTAACTTCCACAGGAGTTTCCAATCAGTAAATCAGATCCTGTTTACCCTTATTTTGTGTCCTCAGTCCACAAGATCCCACACAATTTTGGGCATCTTGTAGCTGATAAGTGAATGAAAATAGCTTATTTTCCATCTGATTTAAAAAGCTTTTTTTCTTTCTAAATCTATGTTAATCAATTTTGTATTGTATGGAGAAAAAAATGCAGATGAAGATATGGCTATTGCTTCAGCTGCACTTGAAATTTTTTAAATAAAAAAAGTCTTAATAAGCCCCCCCTACCCCCGCAGTCTCCCACCCTGAGGAGAAGGACTGAACAAAATGGGAGGTTCCCATTTCTTCAGGGAGAGAGAGGGTGAGTGCTGCCCTGGATCAGGGATCCTTCCCCTAGGTTTAAAAGGTGTATGAGCACCTACATGACATGGACCCTTTACCTCTCTGACCTCATCATCTGCTGTAGTTTTCACTCACTCACCATCAGCCAGCCACAATTACCTTTCCTCAGACATAGGAGGAAGGCTCCCTGTTCTAGCTCAGTGTTGTCCAAAAGAAATATAAAGCAAACCACATGAGCAAGTTAACATTTTCTAGCAGCAAGGGGGACTTCCCTGGTGGTCCATAGGTTAAGACTCCACGTTTCCAGTGCATGGGGCATGGGTTCACTCCCTGGTTGGGGAACTAAGATCCCTCATGCAGCACAGTGTGGCCAAAAAAAATAAATAAATAAAAAGGAAGTAAGTAAATAGATAAATAAATTAAACTTTCTAGCAGTACCATTAAAAAAGATTAAAAGAAGCAAGTGAAATTAGTTTTATTAATGAATTATTTAACCCAATATATCTAAATAAGAAGTTTTACTATTTCTTCTCCTACTTTGTGTTTGAAATCTGTATTTTACGCTGACAGCACATTTCACTTGGACACTGAATTTTCATCAGAGTTACTTGATCTGTATTTAGATTTATAAAGTTTACAGTTGAAGCATAGAACCACATATCCTAGTTATTCTAAACATAACTTAAATTTTTTCAAATAAATCCAGTATCAGCTTTTAAGTTTAAATTAAATAAGTTGAAACACAGTAAAAACAATTCAGTTCTTTAGCCACCAGGTCACATTTCAAGTGTTCAGTAGGCATAGTTGTTACTGGACAGTGCAGTTCTAACTATTCTCTCTCTGTAAAGAATGCTTTCCTACAGATAACGGCTTGGTTAACTCCCTTCCCTCCTTAAGTATTTTTCTCAAATCTCACCTTCTCAGTGAGGCCTGCCAACCATTCTACTTAATACTACAATCTGCCCATAAGTCACCATACTCCATACTTCTAATCTGCCGTACTCCACCCTACTTCATCTCTCTTCACTGTATAGTTGCTAATTTATTATTTTCATGGTCAGTTGCTTCCCTCCCTTTCTCCTGCTACTTGCTAGATGGAAGCTTCCTGAAGGCAGAGATCTTTGTTTTGTTCACTGATATATCCCAATACCTAGAATAGTGCTTGGCCTATAACAGGTACTCAGTAAACATTTAGATCAAATTTATTAAATGAATGAATCATTATAAAAACTTGTTGAAATTATTAATAAATACATATTAGGTTCTAGATATAATTCAGACAGAGTTAAAAAGCATTATGGACCAAATTCTGCTTAAATATATCTTGAATATATCTTTGTACCTTATATTGTTTTAATCTGGGAGTCATGGGAAGAGAAATGAGGAGTACAAAAGAAGTTTATAATCTAGTTAGGAAAGTTGATTCACAGAAAAGAGAAAATATGAAAAATGATGCATTCTGCTGCAAACATTAGAGAATTGACTTGAAATATGGTACCTCTAGCTGTGCTGCATATATTCCTTTGAGAATTTCTCAATATATACTTAAGTATTTATGTGTTTATCATTTGACAAGACTTGAACACAACAGATAGAAAAACTAAAAGTATTATAAAACCTACACTTGAAAACTAGATAGAACAATGACAAAGAGAATAATTTCAGTTCTAAAAACTGAATTTAGCAAAAATAATCTTTTAAAGAAATGTTGTTGGAACAACTAGACATAGACATGCAAAAGAATGAATCTAGTCTCAGACCTTATACCATTCACAAAAATTAACTCAAAATATATCACAAACCTAAATATGAAATGTAAAACTATAAAACTAGAAGGTAACATAAGGAAAAACCTAGATAGCCTTGGGTATGGTGATGAGTTTTTGGCTATAACACTAAAGGGCACAATCTATGAAAGAAATAATTGTTAAGTTGGACTTAGTTAAAATTAAAAAGTTCTGCTCTGTGAAGGATAATGTTAAGAGAATAAGAAGACAAGCCACAGACTGGGAGAAAATATTTGCAAAGACACATCTGATAAAGGACTGTTACCCAAAATATACAAAGAAATCTTAAAACTCAACAATAAGAAAACAAAAAACCTGGTTAAAAATGGGGCAAAGACCTTAATAGACATCTCACTAAAGAAGATATACAAATGGCAAATAAAGCGCATGAAAAGATGCTCCACATCATCTGTCATCAGATGCAAATTAACACAACTATGAAATATCATTAGACACCTATTAGAATGGCCAAATCTAGAAGACTGATGACAACAAATGCTGGTGCAAAAATGTGGAGCAACAGAAACTCTCATTAATTGCTGATGGAAATGCAAAATTATGCAACCACTTTGGAAGACAGTTTGGGGGGTTCTTACAAAACTAAATATACAACATGGTCCATCAGTCACACTCCTTGGTATTTACCCAAATGAATTGAAAACTCAGGTCCACACAGAAACCTGCACATGGATATTTATTGCAGCTTTAACCATAACTGCCAGAACTGGGAAGCAACCAAGATGTCCTTCAGTAGGTGAATGGATAAATAAACTGGGATACATCCAGACAATGGAATATTCCTCCCTAAAAAGAAATGAGTTATCATGCTTTGAAAAGACATGGGGGAAGACTAAAATTAGACTTCAAGAACAAGCACAGAATAGATTTCAATCAATAAAATTGGAAACAGAAATACATTAGAGATATGATGGAGGCATTATTTCTCCTAAGAGCAACATCAAAGTCCCTGGGAAACTCAAGAAAAAATAAAAAAATTGTAATGATCCAAATATGAAACAGACCAAAATGGGGCATGATTTCAAGTGATTAGTGGAGTATATTCCACTAGAAAGGATTTTACATTTGATCTTAACACTAAAATGCTTTACTTTGTGTGTGATAGTGATCTTGACATTGGAACAGAGCAGCAGAGATGGAAGTACAATCCTAGGTGTTTCTTGGCTTTATCCTAAAGAATATTTATGTGGTTTCAATGTTATAAACAATATTTTTGGGTTTTGTTGTTTTTATTGAAGTATAGTTGATTTACAGTATTAGTTTCAGGTGTATGACATAGTGATTCAATATTTTTATAGATTATACTCCATTTAAAGTTACTGGAGAATAATGGCTTACTTCCACTGTGCTATACAATATATCCTTTTTGCTTATCTATTTTATACATAGTAGTTTGTATCTCTTAATCTCATACCCCTATCATGCCTCTACCCTTGGTAACCACTAGTTTGTCCTCTATGCCTGTGAATCTGTTTCTGTTATATACATTTGTTTATTTTTTAGATTCCACATATAAGTGATAACATAGAGTATTTGTCTTTATCTGGCTTATTTCGCTAAGGATAATAATCTGTCGGTCCATCCACATTGTTGCAAATGGCAGAATATCATTCCTTTTTATGACTGAGTAATATTCCATTGTCTATGTATACCATATCTTCTTTACCCATTCATCTGTTCATGGATTCTTAGGTTTGCTTTCATATCTTGGCTGTTGTAAATAATGCTGCTCTGAACATTGGGGTGCATTTATCTTTTCAAATTAGTGTTTTTGTTTTCTTTGGATGTAGACCCAGGAGTGGAATTGCTGAATCATATGGTAGTTCTAGTTTTAGTGTTTTGAAGACCTGCTGTACTTTTTTCCACAGCGGCTGCACCAACTTACATTCCCATCAACAGTTACAAGGATTCTCTTTTATGTACATCCTCATCAGCATTTGTTATTTGTAGACTTCTTGATGTAGCCATTCTGACAGGTGTGAAGAGATATCTCATCATGGTTTTGATTTGCATTTCTCTGATGATTAGTGATGTGGAGCATCTTTTCATGTGCCTCTTGGCCATCTGGATGTCTTCTTTTTTTTTTTTTTCAGTACGCAGGCCTCTCACTGTTGTGGCCTCTCCCATTGTAGAGCACAGGCTCTGGACGTGCAGGCTCAGCGGCCATGGCTCACAGGCCCAGCCACTCCGTGGCGTGTGGGATCTTCCCGGACCAGGGCACGAACCCGTGTCCCCTGCATTGGCAGGCGGACTCTCAACCACTGCGCCACCAGGGAAGCCCTGTATGTCTTCTTTGGAGAAATGTCTATTCAGGTCTTCTGCCCATTTGGTTATGGGTTTCTTTTGATATTGAGTTGTATGAGCTCTTTATATATTTTGAATATCAACCCCTTATTGGTGATATCATTTGCAAATATTTTCTCCCATTTGGTAGGATGTTTTTTCTTTTGTTGATGATTTTCTTTGGTATGCAAAAGTTTTATGTTTAATTAGGTCCTGTTTGTCTACTTTTGCTTTTATTTCTTTTGCCTTAGGAGACAGATCCAAAAAACTATTGCTATAATTTATGTTGGAGACTGTTTTCCCTATGTTTTCTTCCTAGCTTTATGGTTTCCAGTCTTACATTGATACCTGTAATCCATTTTGAGTTTGGTTTTGTATATGGTGTGAGGAAATGTTCTAATCTAACTCTTTTACATGTATCTGCCAGTTTTCCCAGCACCACTTATTGATGAGTCTTTTCTCCATTGTGTATTCTTGACTCCTTTTTGTAGATTAATTGACTATAAGTGCATGGGTTTATTTCTGGACTCTCTATTCTGTTCCATTGATCTATGTGTCTGTTTTTTGCCAGTACCATGCTGTTTCATTACTGTAGTTTTGTAGTGTAGTCTGAAGTCAGGGAGGGTGATACCACCAGCTTTGTTCTTTTTCTCAAGATCGTTTTGGCAATTAGGGGTCTTTTGGGGTTCCCTATAAATTTTAGGATTATTTGTTGTAGTCTTATGAAAAATGCCATGGGTATTTTGATGAGGATTGTGTTAAATCTGTAGATTGCCTTGGTTAGTATGGACATTTTAGTAATATTAATCCTTCCAATCCAAGAACATAGAATATCTTTCTATTTCTTTGTATCATTTTCACATTCCTTCATCAGTGTTTTATAGTTTTCAGGGTATAGGTCTTTCACCTCTTTGTTTATGTTTATTCCTAGGTATTTTATTCTCTTTGATGCAATTGTAAATGGGATTGTTTTCTTGAATTCTCTGTTGATTCATTGTTAGTGTATAGAAAAGCAACGGATTTCTGTGCATTAATCTTATATCCTGCAACTTACTGAATTCATTTATTCTAATATTTTTTTCTTGGAGACTTTGGGTTTTCTCTATGTAGTATCATGTCATCTGCAGATCTGAAGATTACTTCTTCCCTTACAGTTTGGATGCCTTTTATTTAGTTTTTTCTTTGTTTGTTTTTTTGTTTGCTGTGGCTAGGACTTCCAATACTGTGTTAAATGGAAGTGGCAAGAGCGGGTACCTTGTCTTGTTCCTGATTTTAGAGGAAAGGTTTTCAGCTTTTCATCATTGAGTATGATGTTAGCTGTTAGGTTGTCATAAATGGTGTTTATTATGTTGAAGTATGTTCCCTCTATACTGATTTTGATGAGAGTTTTTATCATAAATGGGTGTTGAATTTTGTCAAATGCTTTTTTCTGTGTCTCTTGAGATGATCATGTGATTTTTATCCTTCCTTTGGTTAATGTGGTGTATCACATTGATTGATTTGCAAATATTGAACTATCTTTGCATCCCTGAAATAAATCGCTCTTGGGAATGGTGTATGTTCCTTTTCATATACTGTTGAATTTAATTTGCTAAGATTTTGTTGAGTTTTACATCTACATTCATCAGAGATATTGGCCTGTAATTTTCTTTTTTTGTAAGTGTCTTTGTCTAGTTTTGGTATCAGGGTAAAGGTAGCTTCATAGAATGAATTTGGGAGTATTCCTTTCTGTTTAATTTTTTGGAATAAGTTTGAGAAGGATAGGTGTTAGCTCTTGTTTATATGTTCAGTAGAATTCCCCAGTGAAGTCATCCAGTCCTGGATTTTTGTTTGCTGGGAATTTTTAAATTATAAATTCAGTTTCACTACTAGTGAATAGTCTGTTCAGCTTGTCTATTTCTTTTTATTCAGTCTTGGCAGATTGTATGTTTCTAGGAATTTGTCAGTTTTTTCTAGGTTGTCATTTTGTTGGCATACAACTGTTTGTAGTGTTCTCTATGAGTTTTATGTATTTCTGTGGTGTTAGGTGTGATTTCTCTTCTTTCATTTCTTACTTCATTTATTTGGGTCCTCTCTCTTTTTTTCTTAATGAGTGAGGCTAAAGCTTAATCAATTTTGTTTATCTTTTCCAAAAAACAGCTCTTGGTTTCATTGATCTTCTCTTTTTTTTCCTTCTTTTTTTTTTGTCTCTATTTATTTCCTCTTTGATCATTATTATTTCTTTCCTTCTGCTGAATTTGGATTTTGGTGTTTTTCAAATTCCTTTAGATGGTAGGTTAGGTTTTTAATTTGAGATTTTTCTTGTTTTTTGAGATAAACCTGTATTGCTGTAAACTTCCCTCTTAGAACTGCTTTTGCTGCATCCCATAGATTTTGAAAGTTGTGTTTTCATTTTCATTTGTCTCAAGGTATTTTCTGGCTTCCTCTTTGATTTCTTTATTGACACATTGGTTTTTTAGTAGCATGTTATTTAGTCTCCATGTGTTTGTGCTTTTCCATTTTTCTTCCTGTAATTGATTTCTAGTTATATTGTTGTTGTCAGAGAAAATGCTTGATACAATTTCTATCCTCTTAAATTTGTTGAGACTTATTTTGTGGCCTAGCATGAGATCTATCCTGAAGAATGTTCCATGTGCACTTGAAAAGAATATGTATTCTGCTGTTTTTGGATGGAATATCTTGTAGCTATCTATTAAATCCGACTGCTCTATTGTGTCATTTAAGAATACTGTTGCCTTATTGATTTTCTGTCTGAATGATCTCTCCATTGATATAAGTGGGCTGTTAAAATCCCTTATTGTTATTATATTATTGTCAGTTTCTCCATTTATGTCTGTTAATGTTTGCTTTATATGTTTAGCTGTTCCTGTATTGGGTTAATAATATATTGGGTTGGCCAAAAAGTGCCTTCAGTTTTTAAGTAAAAATAAAAGACACATTTTTTGTTTTCACCAAGAACTTTATTGAACAACGTATTCACCCTTTTGTTCCACTACCTTCTGCCATTTTTCAGACAACTTCATAATTCCACCTTCCCAAAACTTTTAATCTTTTTGAGCAAAGAACTGTTCTGGGTGCCTTTTACAGTCTTCCAGGGAATTGAAATTTTTTCCACTAAGAGAATTTTGTAAAGACCGAAATAAATGGAAATCTGAAGGTGCAATGTCTGGTGAATACAGCGGTTGAATCAGAACTTCCCAGCCAAGCTGTAACAGTTTTTGTCTGGTCATCAAAGAAACATGCTGTCTTGTGTCATTCTGATGGAAGATTATTCGTTTTCTGTTGACTAATTCTGGACACTTTTCATCGAGTGCTGCTTTCAGTTGGTCTAACTGGGAGCAGTACTTGTTGGAATTAATCGTTTGGTTTTCTGGAAGGAGCTCATAATAGAGGACTCCCTTCCAATCCCACCATATACACAACATCACCGTCTTTGGATGAAGACTGGCCTTTGGTGTGGTTGGTGGTGGTTCATTTCGCTTGCCCGACAATCTCTTCCATTCCACATTATTGTACAACATCCACTTTTCATCGCCGGTCACAATTTGTTTAAAAACAGAACGTTTTCATTACATTTAAGTAGAGAATCACATGCGGAAATACAGTCAAGAGGTTGTTTTCACTTGTGTGGAACCCAATGTCAAAGCGAGTCACATAACCAAGCTGGTGCAAATGATTTTCAGCGCCTGATTTGGATATCCTGAGTATGTCGGCTATCTCCTGCGTGGTATAATGTTGATTGCTCTCAATTAATGTCTTGATTTGATCACTATCAACTTCAACTGGTCTGCCCAACTGTGGAGCATCATCCAGCGAGAAAACTCCAGCACAAAACTTCGCAAACCGCTTTTGACATGTTCCATCACAGCACTTTCTCCATACACTGCACAAATCTTTTTTTGTGTGTTTCAGTTGTGTTTTATCTTCCTTGAAATAATAAAGCATAATATGCTGAAAATGTTGCTTTTTTTCTTCCATCTTAAAAGGGATACACAAAAATTAACCAATTTTGATGTTTTTTTTAAATGCACGCTGATATGACAGTTGTCACACACAGTCTAACAATATTGTTTCAAATGAAGTTAAAGACAACTAAGTGCTACTAGAGCCATCTTACGGAAAAGCTGAATGAACCTTTTGGCCAACCCAATATAATGAGTGTAATATCCTCTTCTTGTATTGACCCCTTTGTCGTTATGTAATGCCCTTCCTTTGTCTTTTGTTATAGAGTTGTTTTAGAGTCTATTTTGTCTGATCTGAGTATTGCTACCCCACTTTCTTGTCATTTCCATTTGAATGAAATATCTTTTCCCATCCCCTTATTTCAGTCTCTGTGTCTTTAGCTCTGAAGTGAGTCTCTTGCAAGCACATAGATGGATTTTTTAAAAAAAATTTTAGAATAGACCTATAATCAAAATATGGAAGATTTTATTATGGCTGTAGACTAGAAAGGAAATATTATTAAATTTTAACAATGTAAAGATAAAAGAATTACTGACAGGAATTGGAAGGTAGAAGGCAGTAAAGAGATGAAGGGAAGGATAGGAGTGCTAATGTCCTCCTATTATAAAATGAGTTCCAGAAAGAGAATGTTGAAAGCTGATTCTTTTAAATATACTAAAGCTACTTTTAAAATTATCAGTCTTGGGAGGAAGAAGGGAGTTGGAATAGTGTAAAATTTTTGTCTATAATAGTAAGAAGTCAGTAGGTTTATTTTCAAGTTGATATACTAGTAGTATAAACAGAAGAACTTGAAATAGAAGTGATTATTTCTGGGAACAAATGGAGCACGGGCTCTTGTTTATCATTTATACAGCCTCTGAAATATTTGATGTTTAAGCTGTATGTATTACTTGTATAAAATTTAACTTAAAAAGTTAACTTTATGGGGCCTTGGATAATAGACACTTTGAAATTGATGTATTCAGAAGAGAGGATCATTATAAGGCAATATCCTTTGGAGGAAAACCAAATTATATATCTGTAAGAAAGAGAAATTCTTCTTATCAAGACTTCTCTGTTCCTTCCTAGTGATATTATGATCCTAAACTTCTTCATCTTAAATCTGTTACCATCACCAGATGGTATCTTGAGGCCAAGGACTCTCTTAAAATTTTTAGTATCCTTCACCTGACTTAACACATAGTACTCAATAAATATTTAATGTTTGTGTAAACCTTGTATGCACTTAAGGTTCAGATTACGCTATTCAGAGGCAGAGTGAGGTATAGAGGTGTCACATCCACTTGGCCTTAGTTTCCATCCAGCACCTAGGAGAATACTCAACAGATAACTCAGTGCTTCCCATTGACAAGTGTTTCTATCACAGTGGTGAAGAAAATTAAGTTAATTTACAAATATTAGAACATTGACATTGAACGCTATAGTCTGGCATATAGTAGACACCTCAAGTGTTTTTGTTTTTTGTTTTTTGAGTAAGTATTTGAGTGAATGAACAAATGAATAAATGAACGACTACCTTTGCTGAATCATATGGATACAGAGAATCCCACAAAAATATAATCTCTGGAGTTACCTGTGTAATCAGTCACTCAGGAATGGGCCCTTGCCTGGAGAAGAATTCTGATGTAGTTGACTCCTGTGTACTGTGTTCTTGCATCTCCCTTTTCTAGAGAGTATCTCTTAAGTGTCGTCTCCTAGATTATTGATACCTTTTCTCATTCTTTTAAAGTACTTCATGAGCTCAAAGCAATCTCTAATTTTACTAACGTCATATTTCATTTTTTGCTTTTCTACTTTAGTATCCATATTGTTCTTAGTCAGAAGTTCCATTTACAGTCCATTGTCCCAGAATCTTGGTTTGCAAGTTTTAGAAGTCTTCTGAAAGGATGGAATGCAAGGGGAAATTGTCATACGCCCTTATTTCTTTTCCTCGGAGGTGCTTTACTATCCAAGTCAGTGATTAGTATATGAGAAACCAAATCCTCAGCAGTTACCATGGGTTCATTCATACTTGGTTGAGTGATGTCTGCCTACGACATTTTGGGTGCTCAGTAAAACGATTCTCTAAACAGTTTTTTTTTTAATTATGCCACAGTAGTCTCAGTTACTCTTTTTCCATGGTGATTGTTTGTGGGCTGGACTCTGGAGTTTTACTCTGCAAGAAAGACAGTTGCTAATAACTTCATGATCTTGGTCTAGATTTCTTGACAACCAGCCAAATTATCTGATGTAAATAATCAAATAAAGGCTGCCTGTAGATTTCAGTGTACTAAAAAAAATTCCTGGGGTGATTCCTAGTACTGCAAGAGAGATTTGTAAGACCATAACAGGTTAGCTAGGTACAGTCACAGTTCACTTGGCTTTAGCCTCCTTCCAGCATGTAGGAAAATACTCACCAGATAGCTTAGTGCTTCCCACTTGCAAGTGCTCCTATCACAGTGGTGAAGAAAATAAAGTTAATTTGCAAATATTAGAGCACTGACATTGAACTCTATGGCCTGGAACATAGTTTTATATGTGAACTTGCGACTGAGTGTGTCTGTGTGTGTAATAGGTATAAATAAATAGTACAAGGGCTTCCCTGGTGGGGCAGTGATTGGGAGTCCGCCTGCCGAAGCGGGGGACACAGGTTCGTGCCCCGGTCCGGGAGGATCCTGCATGCTGAGGAGCGGCTGGGCCCGTGAGCCATGGCCGCTGAGCCTGCGCGTCCGGAGCCTGGGCTCCGCAACAGGAGAGGACCGCGTACCAAAAAAAAAAAAAAAAAAAAAAATCGTACAAGTCTGCTGAAGTATATGGTTTCAAGTCATAGTTCATCTAAGTGTTCATTGAAGCCTAAATTGTAAGTCCAGCTAACCAAAACCAGGACAAATTAATACTTTTACTGGGAAGTCCCTATGAGTAAAGCTTCTTCCCCAAAGTAGGCACATTAGATCTAGTTACAAAAACTAAAGAGTTTCACTTAGTGTCTAAAGATGTTGATACTGTTACTGCTAATGTTCATCCTGGAAATCTCATTAAGCTTAGTAAGGCTTTCTTTCCTCTCTCTCTCCTTCCTTCTCTTTCCTTGTTTCATAAACATTTTTGAAGCTCTCACAGTGTAAAAGACATATACTAAGGAGAATTCTAGGAGATTCGAAGATAAGTTAACATATATCATGAAGGACATGTGAAAAATATCTGAAGGCATTTAAAAACAATACTGTGTCTCTCACACTGTAATATAACCCACTCCATTCATACACATAAACACTTTTATTTTATTTTTAACATCTTTATTGGAGTATAATTGCTTTACAACGGTGTGTTAGTTTCTGCTTTACAACAAAATGAATCAGTTATATATATACATATGTTCCCATATCTCTTCCCTCTTGCGTCTCCCTCCCTCCCACCCTCCCTATCCCACCCCTCTAGGCGGTCACAAAGCACCGAGCTGATCTCCCTGTGCTATGCGGCTGCTTCCCACTAGCTATCTACCTTACATTTGGTAGTGTATATGTGTCCATGCCTCTCTCTTGCTTTGTCACAGCTTACCCTTCCCCCTCCCCATATCCTCAAGTCCATTCTCTAGTAGGTCTGTGTCTTTATTCCTGTCTTACCCCTAGGTTCTTCATGACATTTTTTTTTCTTAAATTCCATATATATGTGTTAGCATACGGTATTTGTCTCTCTCTTTCTGACTCATACACACAAGCACTTTTAAATCATTGCCATAGAGATCCATTATCCTCGATAAGAATGTGTCTCTAGTTGTAGTAGAAAAAAAAGTTGAGAATTAAAGCCTAGAGGCTTAAAATTTACCAACAGAAACATGTCTACAAATATAATAATATATTTTAATCATTGTATATTGAATGTTATAGGGGTAATATTCTGGATTATTTTGAAAATACTAAGTAAATATGCTTTCATTCCCTCTGTAGATTCTGTTCTGTCTGTTCACTAAACACCTTTAAGATTAAGTCATTAGGGCTTCCCTGGTGGCGCAGTGGTTGAGAGTCCGCCTGCCGATACAGGGGACACGGGTTCGTGCCCCGGTGCGGGAAGATCCCACATGCCGCGGAGCGGCTGGGCCCGTGAGCCATGGCCGCTGAGCCTGCGCGTCCGGAGCCTGTGCTCCGCAGCGGGAGAGGCCACAGCAGTGAGAGGCCCTCATACCGCAAAAAAAAAAAAAAGATTAAGTCATTATAGTAGTCCAAGGGAAGGAAAAGGTAGAAAATGCAGAACAAGGAGGTTCATAGGCTAGAGGAGGAGGAAATAGCATGTAGGAAGTACCCTACAGGAACTGGGAGTAGAAGAGTAAAACAGAAAGAGAAGGAAAAGGGGAAGATTAGACTCCTGTGTCCTGGCTCCTCTGACCGAAACTCTGGAAAGGGCTGGTGTAGGAGTTCAGAAACAACCTGTTTCAGGGACTTCTGGCACAGTAGCGATCGTTTTCTTTTGCCTCTCCTTGGGCAAACTGGGCCATTTTCAAGGTCTCTTAGAAAACCATCCTGTATGACATGAGACCACCCAAGCAATAAGTTGGAAATAGCAAGGTAACAGAATGAGTTGGGAACAGACGAAGGTTTCTTCTCTCCAGTTTTCTACAAAATCAAAGTTGTTATGGTGGAAGTCCTAGGTTTCCCTTTGGGCCTATGAAGGTAACTGGGGCACAAACCAGCTATAATCTTCTGTAAGAAGATGCCCAGCAAGGCCGAGGAAGCGCATCTAGAGTTTGTGAGAGGACCACCCAATACAGGTGAGAGGACATAGAAATTGTTCTTTAGAATCCCCAGTGCCAGGAGGCTGTAATGGGGGGATTTACTGGTGGGGGGATTGACCGACAGGGCACCCAACAATCTGTAGAAAATACTAAGTCATTAAACCAGCAATTAAATGTCACCATTGCTGGAGACCATACCAACAGCTAGAGCCAGCAGAGAACAGAGTACACTTTTCCCCAACAGCAGAGTGCCACAATGTAGATGGGCAACCATGTGCAAAAAGGAAACCGTATTTGTCTATATTGGAAATAAACATAATTCACAAACTCTCATGTCCACTAATGGTAGAACATTAATCTTGCCAGTTAAAATTTAGTTACTTCTGAGTTGAAGCAGTCTTCTTTAGGTAAAAATTTAGTTAAATTCGGAATTATTTTCTCCCCTTCTCTTTGTCCTTCCCAAGAGCAAGCTAAGCCCTGCCATTGTGGTGCGAGGTAACTTGTTCTGGTGCTGACCTCTAGTGGTCTCTGGCCTTCACTGAAGTGTCTGATCCTGCTGGTCTTTGGATGATGGTCATTTGTAATTTACTTTCTCTGCTTAATACCCTGCCTTGGGCTCCAGTCTCTAAGATAACATGTCCTTTGCATTATCTGATCACAGCCCTGAGCTGCTTTGGATTTCCCAGCTCTCTTTCAAGCCCCTTCCTTTGGCCATTGCAACATTACGGATGCTTTCCAATAGTAGTCTTCAGATTGGGACACATATAAGTCTGGAGGTCATGAAAACATTCCAGGGAGTATGTGGGCAAGGTTGTTGTTGTTATTGTTATTTTTAAAAATTAACCGTATTTATGTATGATTTATATAAATAAAATTCATCAATCTTAAGTGTACAGTTCTATGACCCTTAACAAATGTGCATCATCATGTAACTACCAATACAATCATAATATAAAACATTTCGTCACCCCACAAGGTTTGTAGTCAGTCTCCTCCCTCCATCCAAGGCCCTGGCAGTCACTGACCTGCTTTCTGTCACTACATTTTTGTCTTTTCTGGAATGACGAAGTTCTAGAATGGCAAAGTTTCTGTACGGTGTTACGGAAAAACCCAAACGAACTTTTTGGCCGACCCAATATTATCATACTTAGTGTAATGCTTTTCAGATTCATCCGTGTTATTTGTATCAGCAGTTCATTCCTCTTTTTAAAAACAGCTTTACTGAGATTTAATTCAGATACCATGTAATTCACGTATTTAAAGTATATGATTCAGGGAATTTGCGGGCGGTCTGGTGGTTAGGACTCTGCCCTCTCACTGCCGAGGGCCCGGGTTCAATCCCTGGTCGGGGAACTAACATCCTGCACACTGTGCAGCGCAGCCACAAAAATAAATAAATAAGATAAATAAATAAAGTATACAATTCATTGGTCTTTGGTACATTCACAGAATTGTGAAACCATCACTGTAGTTAGTTTTAGAACTATTGATGCGTGCAACAACAGGGGTGGATTTCAAAGCGTTATGCTAAGAACCCAGTCACAACCTCACTGCCTTTATTGCTGCCATCTTGGTTCAAGCCACCATAGTCTCTGCTGGCATTATCGTAATAACCTGTAAACTGGTTGACTTTCACTCTATAGACTATTCTTAGCATAACAGCCAGGGTCGTCATCTTAAAAAATAAGTCAAATCTTTTCATGATTCCATTCAAACCTTGTGATTTGCTCCCTTTCTCTTAGAGTAAAATCCAAGATTCTTAAAACAGCCTACAAAGACTTATCTTCCCACTACCACCCTTACCTTGCTGACCTTATCTCCTACAACTCTTCCCTTACTTAATGACTCTTCTGTTCCAGCCATATCAGCCTCTTCTATTCCTTCTGCCTGACCACTCTTCCACCACATGGCTTATCTCCCTCATCTCCTTCAAGTTTTTGCTTATATATCTCATTTTCAGGGTTCCCCCCAACCATCCAACTTAAATGACAAACTCTCCATGTACTCCCAGTCTCTCTTGTATTACTTTTTTAAACACGTAACCTTACTATATTCTAACATTCTTATAGAATTTACTTATTTATTTCAGTTGTTATTTGACTGCCCCCCTCCCACAAAATGCATTTGACAAGGGCAAGATGTTTATTTTGTTCACTGATATACCTCCAGTATCTAAAACAGTTCCTGGAACATTTTGAGGACTCAAATATTTGTTGAATGAATGAAATCAAGAGTTAAAAACTGGAGGTTCCAGTTCAAGATAGCGACATAAGAAGATCCTGAAGTCACCTCCTCCCATGGGCATACGAAATCTACAGCCATGTATGGAACAGTTTCCTCTGGGTAAAAGCTAAAAACAGGTGGAGCAATCCTTCACATTAGACAAATGGGAAGGAAACTACATTTAAGTGGGTAGGAAAGGCTGAGGCACAGTCTTGCCATAAATTCCACCTCTGATGCTGCAACCCACAATTGGAAGGTAGCTCAGAACTTGGAGCTTTGCTTTGAGGAGTAAAGGGTTCTTACTGCACACTGGGCACCCCAACTTTAAAGACAGTCACCTGAGAGACAAGCCCTCAAAACACCTGGGTCTAAAGACCAACAGGGCTCACATACACGAGACCTGTGGGGCTGAGGCAAACCGAGGTGCAGTTCTTAAAGGGACTGTGTGCAGACTCACCTGCTCGAGGGTGCAGCGCAGAAGCAGCCCTTGAAAATCGCCCACACTTATCTGCAGAAGACTCACTTGCTGATTTTAAAGCAATTGGTCCGAGGAGCAGGGGCCTGCTGGAATATTCTCCTGGGACGGAGGCTAGTGGGTGCCGTCATCATGCCCTCCCTCTCCTTTGCTGAAGCCCACGGGCGCCATCTTTTCTTCTTTCTTTTTTCCCCCCTTCCGATGGGTGTCATCTTTATGCTCCGGTCAGTGGGCGCCATTTTTCACAATTCCTTTCTGTCTTGCTGAAACCAGCGGGAGCCGTCTCCCCCGACTTCTAAAAAATTTGTTTCTTTGTTTTTCCTTTTTTTGGCAGATGCCATTTTGTGCTCTCCCTCTGCTGCACTCCAGAGCACCCGTATTTCTCCGAGAGGAGTTTCTGTACACATCTGGTGCCCTGGTTTTCATATTTGGTGACCCAGTTTTTGCAGCTACCACCTGGGGGAATCACCTGGCTTTGGAGGCCAAGAGGACTTGTGCTCTTGGGTTTCACGGGACCGTAACAATCGGAGATTCAGTCCTTGGCAGACCACCGCTCCTAGGGCACTGCGCAGAGAGCAGACTAAAACACACTTCTAGTCTTTCTGACGAAGAGACCTATTTGCTTGTCCAGGAGCTTTGGCCTGAGGGACAGACTTCTGGTTTGGCATACTTATAGGGGCTTATAGAGCTGCTCTCAGGGAATCAGGTAGACTCCGTCTTTGTGCTCTCCCTCTGCTTTATTCCAGCTCGCTGCTATCTTCCAGAAAGGAGCTTATACCCTTCTCTGGTGCCCTGAGTTTTGCAGATGCTACCAGGGGACACCTCTACATCACTTGGCTCTGGTGGCCAGCCAGGCTTAGCTTGTGGGCCCCACGAGACCATAACCAATGAGAAAGAGTTCTTAAAACAGCTACTACCCCCAGGGCACAGCAGGAGGTAACAGACTCAGGAGCTCAATGTTTTTGTGAAAAATGCCTATTAGCTTATCATTATTGCTGCAACATGAGGAACAGACTTCTAATTAAACACACAGCTAAGGGCTGACTGTAAACCTTTCCTGAGAACTCGGAGGGCAGGCATTATCTTCCCCTTCTCCTGCTGGACCCCAGAGCTTTCGAAAGGGAGCTCTTATAAGTGTCTGGGGTCCCAGTTTTTGCATCTGGTGCCCTGGTTTTTGCAGCTGCTGACCCGGGAATATCCCTTGGTTGCCTGACTCTGGTGGTTGCGGGGGATGACGTTCCTAGGTCCCACAGGATTGTAACAATTAGAGAGAGAGTTCTTGGAAGGCTACCATCCCCAGGGCACTGCACAGACAGTGGACTAAAACACTCCCCTAGTCTTTCTGTGAAAGAGGCCTACTTCCTAGTCCTGGAACTTTGGCCACAGGGACAGGCCTCAGGTATGAAACATGTTCAGAGGCTACAGAGGTGCTCTCAGGGAATGTAGGCTGGGGAATACCATCTTTTTGTCCTCTCTCTGCCTTGCAATATGTTACTGGTATCTCCCAGAAAGGAGCTTACACACTAATCTGGAGCCCTGATTTTTATGATTGCTGCCCAGGGGATACCTCCAGATCACTTGGCTCTGGGGCCCAGCAGGGCTTGCACTTGTGGTCTGACAAAACTGTTTATTTTGTATTTTTAAAAGCTGCCGCCTGAGGGAGCTTTTTTTAAAAGTCTGGCTTCTAATCAGCCTGAACTAGATGCTGAGTGAGATCCTTCCCTTTGGGACACTAACTAGTCTTAGCGCACCCTCAGCTACTGGGAGCTATTAAATATAAAATAGGCTCCTTGGATAATCACAAACATGTTGAGAAA
Source organism: Stenella coeruleoalba (assembly GCF_951394435.1). Classification (NCBI taxonomy): domain Eukaryota; kingdom Metazoa; phylum Chordata; class Mammalia; order Artiodactyla; family Delphinidae; genus Stenella; species Stenella coeruleoalba. The sequence continues at coordinate 103,822,703 of NC_137149.1, forward strand.
CAACCAAGAGTGCTAGGGCAGGGTTGAAGGATGAGGTTTGTGTCCTACACAGGGCCAACCCTTCAGAACTGGGAGAAGCAGCTCTTTCATCTAATGCATAGAAACTAACAGAGAGAGTCAAGCAGAGTGAAGAAACAGAGGAGTGTGTTCCAAATGAAAGAACAAGATAAAACCTCAGGAAAAAATCTTAATAAAATAGAGATAAGTAACTAACCCGATAAAGGGTTCAAAGGTAGTGGTCATAAAAATGCTCACTGTGCAAGAGGGAGGAGATATGGGGATATATGTATATGTATAGCTGATTCACTTTGTTATAAAGCAGAAACTAACACACCACTGTAAAGAAATGACACTCCATTAAAGGTGCTAAAAACATAAAAAAATAATAATAATTTGAAAAAAAATTGCTCACTGAACTCAGAAGAGGAGTGGATGAACACAGTGAGAACTTCAGCAAAGACATAGAAAATATTTAAAAGTTGTGAACAGAAGTCACAGAGCAAAGACTATGGTAACTGAACTGAAAAATACACTAGTGGGATTCAATAGCAGACTAGATGAAACAGAAGAAAGGGTCAGTGGACTCAAAGACAGGGTAGAAGAACTCACCAAGTCAGAGTAGCAAAAAAGGAAAAAAGAGTGCAGAAAAGTGAAGATAGCATAAGGAACTTATGGGGCAACATCAAGTGGACTAACATTTGTATTATAGGAGTCCCAGAAGGACAGGAGAGAGAGAAAGGGGAGACAATTTATTGGAATAAATGATGGTTGAAACTTCCCTAACCTGGGGAAGGAAACAGACATCCAGATCCAGGAAACCCAGAGAGTTCCAAATAAGATGAACCTAAAGAGACCCACGATAACACTCATTATAATTAAAATGTCAAAAATTAAAGACAAGGAGGGACTCTTAAAACAGAAAGAGAAAAACAACTTGTTATGTATAGGGGAACGCCCATAAGACCAGCAGCAGATTTTTCAGCAGAAACTTTGCAGACCAGAAGGGAGTAGCAAGGGAAGGAAAAAAACCTACCACCGAGAATACTCTACCTGCAAAGTTATCATTAAGAACTGAAGGAGAGATGAGAGTTTCCAGACAAGCAAAAGCTAAAGGAGTGCATCACCACTAAACTGTCGTTACAAGAAATGTTAAAGGGACATATTTAAGCTGAAAAGAAAGGACACTAATTAGTAACAACAAACCATATGAAAGTATAAAACTCACTGCTAGGGCTTCCCTGGTGGCACAGTGGTTGAGAGTCTGCCTGCTGATGCAGGGGACACGGGTTCGTGCACCGGTCTGGGAAAATCCCACATGCCGCGGAGCGGCTGGGCCCGTGAGCCATGGCCGCTGCACCTGCGCGTCCTGAGCCTGTGCTCCGCAATGGGAGAGGCCACAATGGTGAGAGGCCCGCGTACTAAAAAAAAAACAAACAAAAAAACCCTCACTGCTAAAGATAAATATATGAGCATACTTCAGAGATATGGTGGCTTGGTTCCAGACCACCACAAAAAAGTGAATATCACAATAGAGCAAGTCACATGAATTTTTTGGTTTCCCAATGCATGTAAAAGTTATGTTTATTCTGTGCTATAGACTATTAAGTATGCAATAGCATATGCCTAAAAAACCAGTATGCATACCTTAATTTAAAAATACTTTATTGCTAAAAAATGCTAACCATTATCTGAGCCTTCAGCAAGCTGTATAGTAGTACCATCAAAGATCACAGATCACCACGACATAATAATTTAAAAGTTTGAAATTTTTCAAGAATTACCAAAATATGACAGAGAGACATGAAGTGAGCAAATGCTGTTGGAAAAATAGCACCTACAGAATGGGTCAGGGCAAGGTTGCCACAAACCTTTGATTTGTAAAAAAAAAAAAATGTAATATCTATGAAGCACAATAAAGTGCAATAAAATAAGGTATTCCTGTATGGTAAACATAGTAGATTAGTCACTTTTAAAGCTAGTATGAAGGTTAAAAGACAGAGTAGTGAAAGTAACCATAACTACCATAATTAGTTAAGGAATACACACTATTAAAAGATGTAAAATGTGACATCGAAAACATAAGATACAGGGGATGGGAGAATAAAAATGTAGAACTTTAGAATACATTCAAAGTTAAGTTGTTATCGACTTAAAATAGACTACTACAAGCTGTTATATGTAAGCTTCATGATAACCACAAAGCAAAAACCTATATTAGATACACAAAAGGAAATGAGAAAGGAATATGAGATAGCACTAAAGAAACTCATCAACCACAAAGGAAGAGACCAAGAGAAGAAGAAAGGAACAGAGGAACTACAAAGCAGCCAGAAAACAATTAACAAAATGGCAATAAGAACATACCTTTCAATAATCACTTTAAATGTAAAATGAACTAAATTTTCCAATCAAAAGATATAGAATGATTGAGTGACAAAAACAAGACCCATCTATATGCTGCCTACAGAAGACTCACTTCAGACTTAAGGACACACACAGGTTAAAAGTGAAGGGATGGGGACTTCCCTGGCAGTCCAGTGGTTAAGACTCTGCCTTCCAGTGCAGCGGGTGCGGGTTCCATTCCTGGTTGGGGAGCTAAGATCCCACAGGCCTCGTGGCCAAAAACCAAAACATAAAACAGAAGAAATATTGTAACAAATCAATAAAGACTTTAAAAATGGTCCACATCAAAAAAAAAAAAAACTTAAAAAAAAAAAGTGAAGGGATGGAAAAATATATTCCATGCAAATAGAAACCAAAAGAAAGCTGGGGTAGCTATACTTATGTTACGAACGCAAGTCCATTTTCCTGATGCACAGTGAGGCCAAATAATACCAAAACGTCAGAGTTTCGTTTATTGCAGGGCCATGCAAGGAGATGGGTGGCTCATGCCTTAAAAAAACCCAAACTCCCCCGAAACTTTCAGCAAAGCCCTTTTGTAGGAAAGGTAAGGGAGGGGCATGGTTAGTTGTTGCAGACTTCTTGGTGTCAGATCCTTTGTTCTTGAGGTCAGGTCATGGTCAGGTCACAATGTTCCTATAAACCACCAAAACAAATGTTATTCTCTGTTCTAACAAGAAAGGGCAAGGTGTCAAGTCTCAACTTTCACCCACCAAGTTCCTGGTCCTGGCTAAGAGAAGGGGATCCCTACACAGGTGGGTTACCCTGCCCGGGAGCATTCACCCAGCACCCAGCCTGGGTCCTCCCACCAGTGCCCAGGCCCAGTTGAAGAGGCAGATCTCAGCTGGCGGCACCCTCAGGGCCAGGTTCCCAAACCCTGCCCAGCCATCATCACTAAGGGAGCAAGGCGCCCAGGATCCAGCCAGCTCTCAGGCTTTTCATTGAAACTGGAGAGGCTCTGAGGCCTCCGTGGCCTGCGACCCATGGAGACTGCTGTTACCTTAATGGCAGTGTCCGTATACTCCAGTTGCTGAGGGCTCCCTGGGCTGCAACCCATGGAGACTGCTGCCACCATTAGGTTGCAGAGGTGCAGATGGAGGAGAGGTTCACTGCTGCTTCAAGGCCTGGGGCCAGCCAGTGGGCGGCTGTAGCGAGGGCTCTGGAGGTCCGCAGGACACAGCCCTCAGCCTGAGGCCAGCAGACCTGGAGGGCCTGGAGAAGGCTGCTATCTGCCTCTCACCACACTCTGCCCCAGGACCACTCTTCGGCTGACTGTTGGTGGAGCTGGACCTCTAACTGCCATGTGCTAATGGTCACGAGCTACTGGCTGTGTGCCTGCCCTGCCCCTGTTACAGCGGCAGGTACATCTGCAGGTCAGGTTCTCATGGCCAAGTGGACACAGGCGTGTGCCACCTCCTTGCCCTCTTCCTGGCTGCCTGCTTCACCTTCCTGTCATAGTCGTCCCAACAGGGAGTCCAGCAGGAGTCAGGGACTGCCAGGCCAGGCCAGGCTGGGGGCAGCGCGGTGGCATGAGGCGGGGCAGCACTGGGCAAGCTGGCTCCAGCGGATGTGGTGTGCGAAGCCACGGCTCATATCCTGCCGCCTGCCAGGCTTGCAGCAGAGCCCTGGCCTGGGACCTGGCACCACTTCCATCTGGAGCCCCCATGTATCTGACGTTCTGGTATTGTTTGGCCTCACTGTGCGTCAAGCATACAGAGTTGCGTTTGGTAACACTTATATCAGACAAAATATACTTTAAAACAAAGACTGTGATAAGGGACAAAGAAGGGGATTATATAGTGATAAAGGGGTCAGTCCAACAAGAGCATGTAACATTTGTAAATGTTTATGCACCCAAAATAGGAGCACATAAATATATAAAGCAAATATTAACAGACCTAAAGGGAGAAATAGACAACAGTACAACAATAGTAGGGGACTTTAATACCCCACTTACATCAGTGGATAGATCATCCAGATAATAAATAAGGAAACATTGGCCTTAAATGCCACATTAGACGAGATGGACTTAACAGAAATACACAGGACATTCCATCCAAAATCAATAGAATACACGTTCTTCTCAAGTACACATGGAACATTCTCTACGATAGATCATACGTTAGGCCACAAAACAGGTCTTAACAAATTTAATAAAATTGAAATCAAATCAAGCATCTTTTCCAGTCACAGTGGCATAAAACTAGAAATCAGTTATAAGAAGAAAACTGGAAAATTCATAAATATGTGAAGATTAAACAGCATGCTCCTGTACAGCCAATATGTCAGAGAAAAAATTGAAAGCAAAATCAAAAAATACCTTGAGACAAACAAAAATGGAAACATAACATACCAAAATTCATGGGCTTCAGTAAAAGCAGTTCTAAGAGGAAAGTTCATAGCGATAAATGCCTACTGCAAGAAACAAAGAAAAATATCAAATAAACAACCTAACTTTATACCTCGAAGAACTAGAAAGAGAAGAATAAATAAAGCCTGAAGTTAATAGAAGGAAAGAAATAACCAAGATCATAGTAGAAATAAATGAAAAGAAACAAAGACAATAGAGAAGATCAGTGAAACCAAGGGCTGTTATTTTAAAATAAACAAAATCAACAAACCTTTAGCTAGACTCACTAAGAAAAGAAGAGAGGACTCAAATAAATAAAATCAGAAATGAAAGAGAAGACATTACAGATGATACCACAGAAACATAAAGGATCATAAGAGACTACTACAAATAAAGTATATACCAACAAATTGGGCAACCTAGAAGAAATGGATAAATTCCTAGAAACAAACAACCTTCCAGGAGTGAATCAGGAAGAAACAGAAAATCTGAACAGACTGATTATTAGTAAGTAGATTGAATCAGTAGTTTAAAACTTCCCCCAAATAAAAGTCCAGATGGCGTCACTGGCAAATTCTACTAAACATTTGAAAAGAGTTAACACCAATCCTTCTCAAACTCTTCCAAGAAATAGAAGAGGAGGGAACACTTCCGAGCTCACAACTCAGTTTATGGTCAGCATTATCCTGATACCAAAACCAGACAAAGACACTACAAAAAATGAGAATTACAGACTAGTATCCCTGAGGAACATAGATGCAAAAATCCTTAAAATATTAGCAAACTGAGTTCAACAATACATTGAAAGGATTATACACCATGATCAATTGGGATTTATTCCAGGGATGCAAAGATGGTTCGATATTCACAAATCAATCAGTGAGATATTCCAGATTAACAAAATGAAGGATAAAAATCATGTGATCATCACAAAAGATGCAGAAAAAGCACTTGACAAAATTTAACAGGCACTTTTGATAAAAAATTCTCAACAAAGTCAGTATAGAGGGAATGTGCCTCGACATAGTAAAGGCTATCTATGAGAGCCCACAGCTAATATGCTCAGTGGTGAAAAGCTGAAAGCTTTTCCTCTAAAATCATGTTCAAACAAGGATGGCTACTCTTATCACTTCTGTTCAACATAGTATTAGAAGTCCTAGCCAGAGCAATCCAGCAAGGAAAAGAAATTAAGACATCTGAATTGGAAAGGAAGAAGTAAAACTGTCATTTGCAGATGACATGATATTATATACAGAAAGCCCTGAAGACTCCTCCCCAAACCAGAACTAATAAATTCAGTGAAGTTGCAGGCTGCAAAAACAATACACAGAAATCTGTTGTGTTTCTATACACCAATAATGAATTATCAGAAACAGAAATAAAGAAAATAACCCCATTTATAATTGCACCAAAAATAATAAAATACTTGTGAATAAATTTAACCAAGGAGGTGAAAAACCTGTATGCTGAAAATTGTAGACATTGATGAAAAATGGTGAAGAAGACTCAGATGAATAGAAGGATAGTCCATGCTCATGGATTGGAAGAATCCATATTGTTAAAATGTCCATACTACCCAAAGCAATCTACATAGTTAATGCAATCCCTTTCAAAATTCCAATAGCATTTTTCACAGAAATAGGACCAAAAAATTCCTAAAACTTGTATGGAACCACAAAAACCCCCAAGCAATCTTGAGAAAGAAGAACAAAGCTGAAGGCATTGTGCTCCATGATTTCAAACTATATTATAAAGCTATAGTAATCAAAACAGTATGGTATTGGCATAAAAACAGACACATAGATCAGTGAAATAGAATGGCAAGCCCAGAAATAAACTCATGTGTATATGATCAATTAACTTATGACAAAGGAGCCAGTGTACAGTGGGGAAAGGACAGTCTCTTTAGTAAATGGTATTTGGAAAACTGAACAGCCACAGGCAAAAGAATGAAACTGGACCACTATCTTACATCATACCTAAGAATTAACTCAAAATGTATTAAAGACTTGAATGTATTGGGTTGGCCAAAAAGTTTGTTTGGGTTTTTCCAAAACATCTTATGGGAAAACCTGAGTGAACTTTTTGGCCAACCCATAAGACCTGAACCATAAAACTCCTAGAGGAAACATAAGTGGTAAGCACCTTGACATTGGTCTTGGCAGTGATTTTTTGGATATGAGACCAAAAGCAAAAGCAACAAAAGCAAAAATCAACAAGTGGGACTATACCAAACTAAGAAGTTTCTGCACAGCAAAGGAAACCATCTAAAAATGAAAATACAGGGGACTTCCCTGGTGGCACAGTGGTTAGGAGTCCACCTACCAATGGACTCGAGCCCTGGTTCGGGAAGATCCCACATGCCATGGAGCAGCTAAGCCCGTGTGCCACAGCTACTGAGCCTGCATTCTAGAGCCCACGAGCCACAACTGCTGAAGCCCCCATGCCTAGAGCCCATGCTCTGCAACAGGAGAAGCCACCACAGTGAGAAGCCCGCGCACCGCAATGAAGAGTAGCCCCCACTCGCCGCAACTAGAGAAAAGCCCACATGCAGCAATGAAGACCCACTGCAGCCAAAAATAAATAATATAAATAAATAAATTAATTTTTTAAAAAGGCCCCCAGGGACTTACCTGGTTAAAAGAAAAAAAAAAAAAAGAAAATACAGCCTGATTGGGAGATAATATGCAAATCATACATATGATAAAGTGTTAATATCCAAAATATATAAAGAACTCATACAACTCAATAGGAAAAAAACAATCTATATAAAAAATGGGCAAAGACCTGAATAGGTATTTTTTCAAATAAGATATACAGATGGCCAGCAGACACATGGAAAGATCAACATCACTAATCATCAAGAAAATGCAAATCAAAACCACAATGAGAAGGACTTCCCTGGCCGTCCAGTGGTTAGGACTCTGTGCTTCCACTGCAGGGGGCATGGGTTCAATCCCTGGTCAGGGAACTGAGATCCCACATGCTGTGCAGTGCGGCCAAGAAATAAAAAAATAAAAAAAAACACAGTGAGATATCACCTTACACCTGTTAGAATGGCTATTATCAAAAAGACAAGAAATAACAAATGTTAGGATATGAAGAAGGAAACCTTTGTACACTACTGGTGGGAATGTAAATTGGTGCAGTCACTATGAAAAACAGTATGAGGATTCCTCAAAAAATTAAAAATAGAACTTCTATATGATCCAACAATTTCACTTCTGGGTATTTACCCAAAGAAAATGAAAACAGTTGGAAAGATTTCTGCACCTCCATGTTCTTTGTGGCATTATTTACAGTAGCCAAGGTATGGAAGCCACCTAAGTGTCCATCAACAGATGAATGGATAAAGAAGATGTGGCACCTATATACAATGGAATATCACTCAGCCATAAAAAGAATGAAATAATGTCATTTGCAACAACATGGATGGATCTTGAGGGCATCTTGCCAAGTGAAATAAGTTAGATGGAGAAAAACAAATAACGTATGATCTCACTTATATGTGGAATCTAAAAACAAAAGCAACCACCAAGCTCATAGATACAGAGAACAGATTGGTGCCTGCCAGAGATGGGGGTGGGGGTTGAGCAGAATCGGTGAAGAGAGTCAAAATGCACAAACTTCCAGTTACAAAGTAAGTAAGTCATGGGGATCTAATTGGCAACTAGAGTTCATAATACTATATTGCACATATGCGAGTTGCCAAGAGACTAAATCCTAAAAGCTCTCATCACACACAAAACTATTTTGTAACTGTGTGTGGTAATGGATGTTAATTAGACTTAATTGTGGTGATCATGTCACAGTATATACAAATATCAAGTCACTATGTTTTCTTGAAAGAAAACAAGAATGGAGCAAAAGCATGCTGGGAATAAATAAGGTCAAACTTGCTTTGAGCTTCATGCAGTGTTTGTTATGCTCTTTTTGGTAGACTCAGTCTTTTGTGTGATTCATTGATGAATCTGATAGGCTTTAGGGGGCCAAATACAGGAAAATCCCACTACTTCATTCCCTGTAGGCCCACATGCCTGGGCCTAAAATGCTGGTCATTGTGAGCCTAAGGACTGAAAACATGTGCAAACTTTTTCCTTTCTAACTAAACTCTATTTTTTAAAATGATACAATTACTGAGAGCCTATTCAGTGTATTTACTCTTAAATTGCTTAGCCAGTGAGGTGGGTAGAGGCTAGACGTCTGGAAGAGTCTGAGGAGGAGAGATGGGTTTTGTAAAAGTAGGTTCACTTCATGACAGTTTAAAATGTTTCATTGAGTAAATATGTATGTACACACACAGAGAGAAAAATACATTTAAGTATGTAATAGCTTGGTGAATTTTCATAAACAATATATCAGTGTAATCGAGACCCAGAACCAAAAACAGAACCTAACTAGCATCCCAGATGCTCCCCTTGTGCCTCTTCCAGTTACTACCTCCCACTCAGGGTACTGTTCTGACATCTGATGCCATAGAAGTGTTTTGCCTGATCTTGTACTTTATACTAATTAAATCATTCAGTGTGTAGATGTTTGTATCTGTTCATAGGTTTAAAATTTGTGGTATTTATGCACATACATGTAGTTAAGAGTTTCTTAATTTTCAATACTATACAAAATTCCATGGTATAAATACACCACAATTTATCCATTCTACTATTTATAGGCATTTGGATGGTTTGTAGTTTGGGGCTTTTATGAATAGTGCTACTTTCTAAATATTCTATTAATTTTGATACACATATGCATGAATTTCCTAGGACATTTCACGGTTTTATATCCATAGTCAGTGAATTCTTAAGTATTCTTCAGCACTGCAGTCAATATATTTACTAGGTGTACTTTACTCAAGTGAGAGCTATAGTTCTAGATATTACCAAATCCTTCCCTTCTTAGTGTTCTCACTGGGCTTTGCCTGTACCTAAGATTCTTAACATGTATTCTGGTTAAGTATGCATATTCATGTCTTTTGTTAGTTGGAGTGCTTTTCAGCTTTATTTCACTTAACTTGTGTGTCCCAGCACCCGGCACAGTACCTAAAATACCGTAAGCCAGTTGAGTGAATGGTGACAGCCATCACCATTGCCAGTGATTAACACAGCAAGTCCCCTGAGTTATGTGAACCATTTAGCTAGGGTAAAATCCTTGCTTCAGTCTGACATCTCAGAGTCAAAGGGTCAAAGGGTCAGAGGGTTAGGAATGGGAAGTGATCACTCTCTGAGAAGCCCAGAACTGAGGGCTCAGAGCTGAACGTGCTGTGTGGTTAGAGGAAACTGCTGTGGCTTCACAAGCCTCTTGGAGATTTCATGTGTTAACAGTAACGATTCCAAGGGAGAGTCTGGGGGGCAGATATAAATAGCAGAACACAAATGAGGTAATGTGCCACTGCCAAGCTATTGCTGGGGATGTTTATAAAAAGAAAAGCATTCCCTTCTCAGCGCTCAGTGTCAACAGCCTCCTATCCTGAAGACACGCTCACCACCACTGAGAGACTGGGGAAACGGTTTGAGACCTAGCATCGTTTAAACCTCCACAGGCAGAAAAGCCAGGTAAACATTTTGACTTATTTACACTCAGACTATGGAAGTGAAGAATTTTCAAGAAAATCCTGATTCAGAGCTTGCTTGGTACATACTGCCTTGTGACAGTTATCTGTCAAGGATTATTTTCCAAATCTTTTTTTTAAAGGGAAGCTTCACACAAGAGTGGCATGTTTGTACTATCTTTTGATATCTTTAGTGAAAGCAACTGCTCCTGAATAAAGATGGGGATCTGGGGTCAAAGGGAAGACTATCTTCTTTCCCCTGTGCTGTTCTTCCCCATTTTCAGATGCCATAATATGGTGATTGGTAGGATAAAAAAAGAGATTTCAGTTCAGTTCCAGCCATGTCAACTTTATTGTAGGTATGTGGAAGGAACTGTAAACCAGTCTTTAATTGAATCAGTTAATGGCTCTGGGACAGCTTCAGCCCTTGATGGCCTCTTACCCTCCTGTTTACCTGCTCCTGTCTCATGAACTTTGGGATGAATATTGGGCATTCAGCCAATAGAATTATATAATCTTACTAGAATTGCTTCCTACCCATTTCCTTCTCATTCCTGCCTTCAGAAAGTTATGCAAGACACTTGTTTTATCCTTGGCTTCTCTTAAATGTGACTATTTGGGAGAAGCAGACTGCCTCGGATAACCTTCTGGTGTTTACCACTACTGGCCTCCATCCTAGCCAAATGGGCATGACTTGGTTTGCAAAGAGGGTCAAAGAATGGATGATATGCGTGGATACTAACTCCTGGAGAATTCTTGGAGACTGGGATCTAGGGGACCAATTTGAAACGGTTGTTTTTTAGTTTGTGATTTCCTATGTATGCTGAGGGGAGATTTAGAGATAGGAATTAAAAATGACTACCAGTGACTATGGTGGGAGAGACGACATGTCTAAAAGAGAATGGAAATGGACAGATTTAATCTTGAGCAAACTGCTGAAGTTCTCTGAGCTTTGGTTTCCTCTTCTGTAGAATGAGGGTGTTAGACCACCAGACAAAGTCTAATGACCCTTCCAGCCATTGGAAATTTATTAATAATCACTTCCTAACCATTATGATACCCACTCTTTCCCAGAATGAAAAAATATATATAGTGTGTCATCCTGTTCTACTTCCCTAAACCTTTTCTTTAAGTCTACTAAATTGGAATTTTTTCTTTTTAATTTAGAAGAGAAAAATGAAGGCAGGACATTTTGAAATGGTCACCATGCTGCTGGCACCTATGATTCTAATGGACATCTTCCAGGTAATGTTAGGAATGGGAAGCATGTGGTCACTGGAATGGGAACTCTTGATATAAGGTTGCCTGAGGCATTTGTGTGGGTTGATGATAGAAATGAGAACAGAGAGAGTAGGTAAATTAGTTTTTTACAAGTAGATCTTATCTTTTACACACTGATATGTGTTAACTGTAGAAAATTGAAAAATTAAAATTAATCAAAAAGAGGAAAGTAAAAATCATCCACAATCTTCCACCCAGAGGGAAAGACTCAGTCTGTTGGTGTGTATTCTTCTCAGCTTTCTTCTGTGTGTTTATGTTTGTAATTTACAAAAATGGATTCACACTATACATAGTATTTTTTTTACCTTTTTAAGTTAATATTGTGCTACAGATGTCTGTCCATGGCATCAGATATTCTAAAAATATGTATTTTTCTTCAGCTAAGATGACACTGCAATGTTTATCTACATGTTTTCCATTAAACTATATAGTGACTATTTTCCCACATTCAGTATTCTTTTGTTTTCTGATAGAGAGTTTATGATTTTATTTTTTACAATTGAATCTTTAAACATTCTGTATCATATTTTTTTTTAAATTTTATTTATTTTTGGCTGCGTTGGGTCTTTGTTGCTGTGCGCGGGCTTTCTCTAGTTGTGGGGGCTACTCTTCGTTGCGGTGCACGGGCTTCTCAGCATGGTGGCTTCTGTTGTTGCGGAGCATAGGCTCTAGGCGCACAGGCTTCAGTAGTTGTGGCACATGGGCTCAGTAGTTGTGGCTCGCGGGCTCTAGAACGCGGGCTCAGTAGTTGTGGTGCACGGGCTTAGTTGCTCCACGGCATGTGGGATCTTCCCGGACCAGGGCTCGAACCTGTGTCCCCTGCATTAGCAGGCAGGTTCTCAACCACTGCGCCACCAGGGAAGTCCCTATCATATTTTTTTTTTTTTTTTTTTTTTTGCGGTACACGGGCCTCTCACTGTTGTGGCCTCTCCCGTTGCGGAGCACAGGTTCCGGACGCGCAGGCTCAGCGGCCATGGCTCACGGGCCCAGCTGCTTCGCAGCATGTGGGATCCTCCCGGACCGGGGCACGAACCCGTGTCCCCTGCATCGGCAGGCGGACTCTCAACCACTGCGCCACCAGAGAAGCCCCTTACCATATTTTTATGTAAAATATGAGCCAGGTGCCTCACCTGATATTTCCCGCCACATTGTTAGCTCTCACATCACTACTGAATGAGTATTCATCCACTGATTTAAGTACGTTCTTTAAAATGTGTTAAGTTCTTAAAATTTTACCCATTTTTAAATTTAATATTCTGATATATTGTTTATAGAATCATTGTATATTCTGTTACCTGGTCTGCAGTGTGACTTTTTAAAAATTGAAGTATAATTCACATATAAAAATATACCATTTTACTTAAAAAAATTTTTTTTTAATTTATTTCAGCTGTGTTGGGTCTTCTTTGCTGCACGTGGGCTTTCTCTAGTTGCAGCGAGTGGGGGCTACTCTTTGTTGCGGTGCACAGGCTTCTCATTGTGGTGGCTTCTCGTTGCGGAGCACGGGCTCTAGGCATGTGAGCTTCGGTAGTTGTGGCACACAAGCTCAGTAGTTGTGATGCACGGGCTTAGTTGTTCCGAGGTATGTGGGATCTTCCCAGACCAGAGGTCAAATCTGTGTCTCGTGTCTCCTGCCTTGGCAGGCGAATTCTTAACCACTGCGCCGCCAGGGAAGCCCCTATTTTCCTTTTACTTCCTTATCTTTATAGCCATCCTAATGGGTGTGAGGTGGTATCTCACTGTGGTTTTGATTTGCCTTTTTAATATTCTTCTGCAACATAAATTTGATGTATTTGTTTTATGAATGTTTCGTAATTTGTTTAACCAATTTCTTTTTTTAACCATTTAGGTCATTTTTACATTTTTGTAATAAACCTTTGGTAATTGAATTTCATCCATATAGGATTTTGTTTCAATGGATAACTCAGAGGAAGAAAATATAATCAGTGTGTTCACCTAGCCTTTGTACCTGTTCCTTGTCCATTCAGTTTCCCCTGAATTGTGGTGGCATTTGTGGGCTTTTTCAGTGCTCAAGGTACTCACTATACAGAACACACAATCAGCGGTGGCCTTTGGCCAGAAAGAATTAATGTCTAAAATTAGACATGCCAGAGACTAGTTAGAGGCACAGGGGGAAAGACAGGATCATATTGGATCAACCCTTGATATGGTGTGAGGAATGTGGGGTGGTGGTTTCAGGGTGTGATGTCTTATAAGATGTTGAAGTCTTGAACATAAATTAGGCATTGGCGCCCAAGATGCACTCTGGTACATTCTGTGCTGTGGACGAAAGTGCATTTCTTGGCTAGGAGATGGCAATGATTTGATCTCATGAAGCTTAAATTCCCACTTCAGGAAAGTGACCTACAGACCCAGGAGTTCAGGGTCTCAGTGACTTCCCCAGCAGAATATTCTGTGGCTGGTAATCAAGACCGTTTCTGATGCCAACACAATTCCTACATTCGTAAAACGGTGTTGTGAATTGCCTGCCCAGCCTTTCATAAGGGTTGTTATGAGGACAAAATTAAACTCTTTTTTTAAAAAGTGCTACATAAATGTCAGTGATCTTCATCATCAGAAACATAACACTTTGGTTAAGAGAACGAACACTGGAGCCAGATTGCCTGGGTTCAAATATCAATTCCAAACAAGTTAATCTCTCTGTGCCTTAGTTTCCTCACCCTTAAAAAAGGAACGAATAATAGTACCTACCTACCTCACAGGGTTACCATGTAGATTAAATGAATTAATATATATGAACACTTAGTGCTTCACATACAGAAAGCACTCTGGAGAAGTTTGTTAGGCCTTAAGGATGAAGTGGCCACAGGGGGTGACTGAGAAGGAGAAATCTAAGAAAATTTCACAAATGAATAGATGGTTTTATATAAGGACTAGGTTGATGGTAGTTGTAGGCAGTAAGATTATAAGTTTGGTCTTGGCTTAGATTGTTTTGTTTGAAGGGTCTTTGAGCAATTCAAGTGGAGTTATTAAGGAGGCAGTTGCTATACAGATCTTGCACTTACAGGACAGGTCAGAGGTATTTAGATGATAACTGAAACTATGGGTCTTATATAATTGCCTAAGGGTAGAACTGAGAGTTGGAAAATAAGTAGCCTTGAGAAACACCAACGTTTAATGGCCAACGAAAATATGCTAGGTCTGCAAAGGAGTCTAAGAAGAAATGTTTCCTTAGTGAGAGCTATTTGGATGGAGGAATGGGGGTGGGAGACCGGATTGAAGAGAGTTGGGATATGAGTGGAAATGAAACGGAGATGGCAAAGATAGATGTCTTTTTGAAGAAGTTTGACTATGAGGGGAGAAGAGAGATAGTGAGAAGGAGATAGTGTGGGATATGGAATCAAGTTATGTTCTGCTTGCTTAAGTTGGTTCCCTGCACCGCCTCTTCCTTTCCACACACATACTCACACTCTTTAAGAATCATTCACATGGAGCCTGCAACTTTAAGAGATCCTGGCTAAGTGTTTCTATAAAGTCTCCAACTGAGGTTGCAACTATATACTCTATAGTTGCATATAGTTGTATATAGTCTATAGCAACTATAGCAACTATATACTCTATACAAGTATAGAGTAGTGGAAAGAGACAATGATATGGAGGGCATTACCCTTTTACTTGTAGAAACCCTTAGATGGTGTCTCTGGGCAGATGTGCTCATCCTGTGTTTTGATCCATAGGCCTGAGCACAGGGTTCTTACTTAGTTCACTTGAACTAAATATTTTGCCAGTTGCTCTGCTAGGTGCTTGGAATTCAGAAGATAAATATGATACATGTCGTGCCTTTGAGGAACTTATAGTATAATACAGTTTGCCCTCTGTATCCATACATGTGTGACCCTGCAGATAGAGAGGGCCCACTGCATTCATTGTACTGTGCCTTTTTTTTTTTTTTCTGGCTGCACCACGTGGCATGCAGGATCTTAGTTCCCCGACCAGGGTTCAAACCAGCACCCCTGGTTTGTGCCACCGCGGAGCCTTAACCACTGGACCGCCGGGGAAGGCGGTACTATGCCAGTTTTAAAAGGAACTTGAGCATTTGTGGATTTTGGTGTTTGCGGGGGCTCCTGGAACCAATCCCCCATGGGTACTGAGGGAAGACTGTACATATATTCCTATTACGAAATGATAAGAATAACCACAGCTCGTTGAAGGCTTGATATATGCCTTGGGGCTAAGGCATGGGGCTGAGGACTTTGCATATATTCATTATATCATTTAATCCTCACAACAATCCTGCAATTAAGATATTATTTCCTCACGTTATCCCCATTCTTTAGGTGAAAAAAATTGAAGCTCAGAAATGGCAAGTAACTTTCCCATGAGTAATTAGTACCTAGTTAGTAACAGAAATGGAATTTGAACCCAGATCTATCTGATTCAAAGCTAGTAGTGTTCGTTACGCTACACTGCCCTGCTTCTTACGTTATGTGTGTCATTTAAAGATGCTTAGTCCTTTTCCAGTTACTTGTAATGGAAAGACAATTCAAACCAGCTCAGATAAATAGGGAATTTACTGATTCTTATGACTGAAGTAACATACAGTTTCCAGGTAAAGCTAGACTCAGGCCTGAAGTAATGTTATCAGGTCCTCATCTCTCTCTTCACCTCTCAGCTCTGCAAACCTTCCTTTGTTGGCTTTATTTGTAGACAGGATTCTCCATGGGACTAAATGGATAACTATTGGCTGCCACAAGCCAATATTATCCTTAGAGCTTATGGTTATAGGGAAAGAAAGCCTTTTGTTTTTCTGGGAGTGCTCTGGTTTTTAAGCCTGCATCGTTGCTTATCATAGGGGCTGAAGATGCAGAATCAGTCCTAGCTGAACCACACAGACAAGGGGGAGGGGTCGTCCTCAAAGCAAAAGGGGTAATGTTTGCCTTTATATATTTATCCTTCATGTAAAGTGTTTCACACAAGATATTTCAAATTCACCCAACAGTCTTGAGTGGTTGAGGAAATTAGCTAAGAATATTGTTCAAAGCCAGGACTGCCACCCATTTTCTTCAGTTTCACCCTCATTGTTCTTTCCTCTGTACCACAGGGTTCAAACGAATGAGTTGCAGGCGTGGTCATTTACTCTTTCATACAAATATGTGAGAAAAGTTATCATTAGCAGTGGAAGATACTTCCTACGTAAAAACATATCCAAAGTTGATTGTAAGCAAGGGAGAGAGTCTGGGCATGAGGGGGTGGATGCGATAAACTGAGAGAAATGATGTACACCAAGTATCTTTATTTCAAGAGTATTAATGTCCTTTTCCTTTGAAGGTACAAGCTGAAATGTTAGATATGGCAGACAATGCATTTGATGACGAATACCTGAAATGCACTGACAGGATGGAACTCAAATATGTTCCCCAGCTGCTCAAGGAGGAAAAAGCAAGCCTCCAGCTCTTAGAAGATGTGTGGGAAAATGCAGAAGCCAAGTGGGAAGCTCGGAAGACTCAGCTCTCTCTCCCTATGGGTTTTAAGGATAACCATGGAATAGCCCTGATGGCATATGTTTCTGAAGCTCAAGAGCAAACTTCCTTTTACCATCTGTTCAATGAAGCTGGGAAAATGGCCGGCCAGTCTCGAAAAGATTATGTCTATGGCTTCCAGTTCAAAGCTTTTCATTTCTACCTGACGAAAGCTCTGCAGTTGCTGAGAAGACCTTGTGAGAACAGCTACAAAAACGTGGTGTATAGCGTAAGGCAGACTACTTTATCTACATCTGGAGGACTAAACCAAGTCCGATTTGGCCATTTTACCTTGGCATATTCAACCAAACCTCAAGTTGCCAATGACCAAGACGTTCTGTTAACCATCAACACGTGCTTTGGAATTGCCATTGAAAAATTTTTTGATAAAGAAAGTGAAAGAATTATTTTAATACCCCTGAATGAGGTTTTTCATGTGACACAGGATGGGACTGGCAATAACCTTATCCTGCAAAGCACAAACAAGACCTGCAGCCATTATGAGTGTGCATTTCTAGGTGGTAAGTGTCTCTGTTCTGTCTGTGCATGTCTGGGAAAGAAGGAGTGAGACTCTTAGGCCCAGGGAGAGGTCAGGAAGGAAATTGGGAGGTTTTAAAAGGAGACAAAACGTTGGTGGTCTCTCATCTAGCTCTTTTCATACTGTTAGTTTCTTTTTTCATAATTTAATTGTATCAAAATAATACATTTACGGTATTACTGAAAGTTAAAAAACCAAAATACTAATATAAGGTAATGGTTCTCAACTAGCAGTTTTGCCCACTAGGGTCAGTTGACCGTAGCTGGAAACATTTTTAATTGTCACGACTACCTTTAGTTGCTGCTAGCATCTAGTGGGTATAGGCCAAGGAACAAAACCTGCCTGGTGGCTCTCATTTAATTGCAAGTCTAGAGGTGGGCTGTCCAGAGTTGGTACAGGGGCTCAACTACATCATGAGTAACTCAGACTCTTTGTCGTCCACCAATTTGAGCATGTTGGTTTGTTGATTCATGTTTTCAGTGTGACTGTTGGCAGCTGTAGGCGTCAAACCACGTTCAAGACAAAAAGAGAGGATAGGAGGATGGCAGCCAAATCTGCCTGTTTAATCAGGAGGGTAAAAGCTTTCCGAGAAGTTCTGAGTAGACTTCTGATTGCATATCATCGACCAGAACAGCTACTTGATCGTCTGTAACTACAAGAAAATCTTGCAAAGAGGGTAATTAGCTTTTCCAGACCCTGTCTTGTAGGGAGGCAGGGGAGAAGGGAATTAGAAGAATCTGATCACCACCACCCTCCTCAACATTTGTGCCTTTCCCCTTCCCATTGTCCCAGTGTAGTAAAGACTGGTACCGTTTTGTTTTGAAGTACTACTTTTACCTCAGAGTTACTAGTTGTATGATTTTCTGTTTCCTTAGCTTTTTATATCCCATCAGTAATTCACCCCTGAATCCTTAGAAATATAAATCTCCTCTTAATACATTTAGGTATATCAGATACTCTTTTTTTTTTCTGGATATACTCCTGGATTCCATCATCTTGCTTTATGAAAATATCCTGAAATCTCTCCTCACTACTATTCTGAGACTTTCTTTTGCTTCTCCCCTATGAGGAATCCCCTATATCTTAGATTTCCTTCTCTTTCTTGAATTACTCCTTAGTTTGGAAGGGGTAGGGATTCTTCAGAAGTTTTCTGAGAAAAGAGATATTGAGGCAAATTTTCTGAGACTTTATATACCTGAAAAATCTATCTCTGAGACCTTGAATAATAGTTTGTAGATTTGTATTTTTGTCTTGGAAATTATTTTCCTTGGAATTTTGGAGATGTTCCTTCATTGTCTTTTAGTTTCTGATGCTGCTGTTAAAAAGGGTGAAGCCATTCTAATTACTAAAACTTTGAATGAGACTTGTTTTGCCCTCTGGGAGGTTTTAGGATATTTTCTTTATCGCCAGCGTTCTGAAATTTTATGGTATTGTGCTTTGGGGTATATGAGTAAAGGGTTAACAAAACCCTTTCTCCTTCCTCTTACGAAAATGGTCTCTTGTTGATCTTCTTCTAGCACTATTTCTCTGTAATCTACTAAAGGTGGAATGACAACTGTATAACCATACAACACTGCCTAATGGTAAACATAACCGTTGATCGTTACAGTGCATCTGAGCTGCGAGGTTGTGAATGAAGTATAAATACCTGGAGGGAAGCCATAGCTTTGGGCATTCCTGAATGTGGTGTGACGTACTGAGGTTTTCTTCTTGCTGAGTCCTGGAGTACTCATGGCATGATTGATATAAGAGATGCTGTCTTCTATGTGTGGCATGAGGCTACTAAGCTAGGATAGTTCCTGCACCCACCTGTGTAACCTTGTTTTCTTGTATTTGAGATGTCATTCTGGGGACTGAAGGACAGCCCTGGACTGCTGTGAGGACTTGCATTGAAGGTGTATCACTCATGCTACCCTTTAATAGGTATGCTGTGTTCCTGCCCTTCATTCTTGTGCAAAACTGAGTAAACTGGTGAGGGGATGCCTTTTGGGGTCTTATGAGTATGATTGTCTAGGTGAACCCCAAACTATAGCTGCTGGTCAAACAGAGCGAGTATTGAAGTAGGGCCTTGGAAGTGGGATAGACTTTTAGACCTTGACTCAAATGTGCCAGTGCATTATGAGATAAAAAAGAACAGGTAGAGAAGTGCTGATGAGATGATACCTGTGAGATGGAGTGGGGAGGGGAGCTGGTCCACTTTTGATTTAATGGCAGAAGCTATGTGGCCATTGAGATCCCTGGGGCACAAAATTTAAGGACGTCTTCATGCTTAGGGTCATATACTTGCACAACCTTCACCTGCATGATCCTAAGAGCGAATGCCTCCTTAAATTTTGCACTCTAAACACCTCATTTGCCTCACCTTAGTCCTGGCCCTGAGTTGGAAGTTAGACCAACTAGCGAGCAAATTTATGTTGAGAGGAAGAGTGCCCATTTCCCTCGCCTAACCATACACTGGACCTGACCAAAAACGAAGCCAGTTGGAGCCAGTTCATTCCAGCTTACGGGAGCTGACTGTGGGCATATATCTCCTGGCAATTCCTCATACATCACGATGGCTTGAAATTGGCCGTGGATGAGAGTTATACCATGGACATCAGCAAACCCTACAAGTCAGAACCCCCGTTCTCCACCCCAGAACCTGTTCAATTTTACCAGCACATTATAGCCAGAAACCCAGTTGCAGCTGGGCTGACAAAATGACACCACTTTTGGTGCTTCTAATGCACTCAGACAAATGCTATTTCTGGAGCCATTGGTTCTGCAGAAACCCTGGCTACGGTAGCTGCAGTAGGCCAGATCCGTCACTCGTATCTGGTTGATGAACAGAGGTGGGCAGTGGAGCCCCCAGAGTTCATGTTTGTGAGTAGCATTATGATGAACAAAAGGGGTGGAGCCGCTGGGTTGATTCAGAATGAGCCAAGTCTTGGACCTACATGGGGAAGTGTGTTATGAGCCCAGCGTGAGGAAAGGGGAGGAGAGTGGGCAAACTTCTGCGGGCCTGCCCAGAAAGGCAGGCAGAGGCTACACAGCAGGTTAATGTTCAAACCAGCCACAAGGGGAAACCTCCGTGGGGGCTCACCTGTGCTATTTGTTTGGAGAGCTCTGGCAAAGTCAGGCCACTGCACTTGATTGTGTTGCTTTACCTCTAAGCCGGAGTCTGACCAGTGTCCTCTGCTGCCATCTGGAGGTAACTAATGGGAACTCAGGATCAAAGACACCCTGAAGTGATCATTAAAGCTAGGCTGTTCGAAGCACTATGAAGGATAATAACCAGGGGTTTTAAAAGCTCAAGCCACGAGGATATAATCAGAACCTTGTTCCACTGTGACTGAATAGACCTCTGGATGTAAAAAGGCAGCATTTATGAAAGTGATTAAAAAATTATACTGTGCTAAATGTAGTGTGCTAACACAGTCCTGTGCTGTTACTTTAAACTTGCTTGTGATTTTCAAGATAAAAATGTATGTGGGCCTTACAAAAGCTAGTTAGTTAAAGAAAATAGTTCAGTTGGTTAGGAAGTGGAGAGGGTAATTCCTGGTGGTCAAAGATACTCGTATTAATCCAAGATAATGGGAGTAAGTAAATGGTAACAAAACCCTTGATCCGTCCTAATGGGAAAATTACCGCAGGTTAACCCTCTTTTATACTGTTTTTCTAGAAAACTCGATAAAAGTAGAATGTCAGCTGTGTAATCAGGCTACATTCCTCATCGTTTAAATGAGGACTATAGATGAATTATAAATACCTGGTAGGAAGCCATAGCTTTGAGATTTCATGCACCTTACAGTGTAGATATAATATGATTTATTGGAAGAAAACTTATAAGCAGAGAAATAGTAGAGTACACCTCATCCCCTGACCTCTCATTATTTTACTGAACAGGCTGGTCATAGATCATCTGGTATTTTGGACAGTATTTACATAGAGAGGGACCAGGCAGTATATATGTAAATATATTTTATATATTAATAGAGTCATGCGGGCAGGGAATATCAGTGTTCCCTGACTGCAAAAGTAATCTTGTTAGAAAGGAAGAGCCCCTGAACTCCAGTGGCTGGTGTCAGTCTATTTTGTTGAGCTTGCTCAGACCTGTTGAGGCAACTCTCTGCTAAGCCATCAAAAGGGGGAAAGAAGATGAACCTACAGGGCTATCCAGATTTATTTTTTATAAATCCACCCTAGCGCTTGAGGGTTCATCAGATGTAAGTACCTTCATTCGTTCTGATAGACACTCTTTTAGCCTTCCTTGGGAGTAGCGAAGTTTCTGTGTTGTTGTCTGGGATTGGGGATTCAACAAGATTCCGTATAGATAAACCAGATAGGAAGTGACATATCACATATCTATCACCTCGAGAAATTCACATTATGAATCAATGCCTAGAACATTTGGAAGGCTGTTCAGACTGTTTATTCCATATTTATAGGAAAAAGGAGAACTCTTCATTACCAACCCCCTCCAGACTTTCACCCACCAGACTTGTTCATGCTGATTGTATCAGTCAAGGTTTCCAACCAGAGAAACAGAATCGGTTGTAAGGAATTGGCTTACATTATTGTATGGGCTAGCAAGACAAGTCTGAAATCCATAGGTCAGGCTGTCAGGAAGGGCAGGCTGGAATTCTTGGGTATGAACTGAAGCTCTGCCCACAGGCAGAATTTCTTCTTTTGGGAAGCCTAAGCGCTTAAGGCCTTTCTATTCATTGTGTCAGGCCCACCAGATTATCTTGGATAATCTCCCTTATATAAAGGTAACTGATTATAGATTTTAATCCCATCTACAAAATACCTTCAAGGCAACAACTTAGATTAATGTTTGATTGAATAACTAGGGACTGTATCCTAGACAAGTTGATACATAAAACTGACCCTCACACCTGTATTAGTTATCCATCACTGCATAACAAATTACTCCAAAATTTAGTGGCTAAAAACAACATTTATTGTCTCATAGTTGCTGTGTCAGGAAACTGGGTTCAGTGTACCTGGGTCTTTTGACTAGGGATCTCTCACAAGGCTGCAGTCATCATAATACTTGACTGGGAAAGATGTACTTCCCAGCTCACTCACGTGGTTGATGGCAGGACTCAGTTCCTAGTGGGTTGTTGACTAAGGCCTTATTTCCTCATGAGTTGTTGGCTGGAGGCCTCCCTTGTTCCTACCTACATAGGCCTCTCCATAGACTGTCACAGCATGGCAGCTGTCTTTTCAGGTGTGAAGTCTTACAGGTAAGGCCCCCATTGAGCCAATAGTTTGGATAAAGTAGTAGGTGAGGCTTTGTACTGTCTAATGCAGAGGTTCTCAGACTTTCTTGGTTCATGGTGTCCTTAGTGTTGTCATAATTTTTTCAGAGTGTCCCTAGGCTAAAATAAATGCCTAAAAATTCCATTTATTAAGTAAACTCAAACAACTCAATAAGTATTTATGTCCTAATATCTCAGTAGCTGTTTTCTAAGAAGTAATATATATAAAAAGTTTTAAGAACTATTATTTCATTTTTAACCACAGCGACTTGCTAATGGGATGTATGTGCCTGTTGGACACTGACTGCACAGCTTCTCAAACCTTGGTGTCAGATTAGATACCACCTTATTTCCTGATCCACACTGATTTTTCACATATACTTGCTTTTTTCCACAACAATTGCTAAAAACCCAGCTTTGCAAATATATGATGTTATCGAATAGAATGTAACATAACTTTGAAACTGTGTTCTATCTAAAGCTAGTAGTTCATGCAGTGTCTGAAAGATATCAAGTCGGGCTGTGTTTGTCTTGAAATTTTAACATATCCCTTGGTACCCCTGTGAATTTGCTAGAGCGTGCAGGGACACCTCTACCACTGTTTGGAAACTGCAGGTCTAATGGATGGGCAGCCATTTATTTGCGGAAGTGGCTAAGGCTTTAGGAGCCAGGCTTGGCCCTTAACTGGAGGTAAAATTTCCATGTGACAGTGGAACTTTTGGGGGTTTGTCCTACTTCATGGGAATTTAGTTCAAAGAGAACCCATGGCACAATAAGATATTATGTTGGAGAATCATGACTTTTCTTTTTTTTTTTTTTTTTTTTGCGGTACGCGGGCCTCTCACTGCTGTGGCCTCTCCCGTTGCGGAGCACAGGCTCCGGACGCGCAGGCTCAGCGGCCATGGCTCACGGGCCCAGCCGCTCCGCGGCATGTGGGATCTTCCCGGACCGGGGCATGAACCCGTGTCCCCTGCATCGGCAGACGGACTCTCAACCACTGCGCCACCAGGGAAGCCCCCTGACTTTTCTTTTAGTGAGACAGTCTGTCTCATTAGGCCCAGTAACAGGCTAGCAGTAGCAGGGGCTACAAAGGGAGGAGTCCTTGTGTCCAAAAGTGCAGTGGCCAACAAATACTGCTGTAGTCTTGTTGCCAAAAATTCCAGTCAGCTCTGAGTTTGGTCACAGACATCTGTAATTTCTTGAGATCTGAAGGAGATAGGAACTCCTGGGAGGGCTTTATTTACTGTTGTCTGAACTGCTTCCAAGGCTTCTTACTGTAGAGCTCCCTGTTAAAATAACAACTTATAAGGTTTTCCAGTGTGGCTGGTAGGAATAGTCACTATTCTTCATCCTTTGAGTTCTTTCCCTGGCCTTGGGTAGTTTCCTTAGACAAGTATAAACTGATCAGTATTTTGCTGAGTACTGGAAACGCTTTGAAGATCTCTGGGGTTCTCTGTGCAGCTCCTTTCTCTTTAGTACTCTGTAAAAACCAAACTATCCTGGTATTTTTCATTGTGGAAAAAGTTTAAACTGCTTAATAGTTATAATACCATGTGAGTTTTCTGTTTATTCTTGAGTTATTTTTGATAAGTTACATTTTTCTAGGAATTGTCCATTTGTCTTATATTTCAAATTTATTGGCATAAAGCTAGTCACAGTAATCTCATGTCTTTTTACACCTGCTGAATCCATGGTTATATTCCCTTTTTCAATCCCTATCTATATTTGTGTCTTCTCCCGTTTATTTCTGGATCAATCTCTTACCCATTTTTAATCCTCCTACTTTTTTTTTTTTTGAAATATAGTTGATTTACGATATTGTGTTAGGTTCAGGTGTACAGCCAAGTGATTCAGTTATATATATATTTTTTTCAGATTATTTTCCATTATAGGTTATACAGGACATTATGAATATAGTTCCTTATGTTATACAGTAAATCCTTATTGCTTCTCTATTTTATATATAGTAGTTTGTATCTGTTAATCGCATATTCCTAATTTATCCCTACCCCCTCCTCCCTTTCCCCTTTGGTAACCATAAGTTTGTTTTCTGTGTCTATGAATCTGTTTGTTTTGTATATAGATTCATTTGTATTATTTTTTAGTTTCTACATATAAGAGATATTATATAATATTTGTATTTCTCTGTTTGACTTACTTCACTTAGTATGATGTTCTCTATGTCCATCCATGTTGTCGCAAATGACAATATTTCATTCTTTTTTATGGCTGAGTAATATTCCATTGTGTTTATACATATACATACACAATGGAATATTATATATATAATATACTATAATGCATGTATGTGGTATATAGATATATATACCACATCTTCTTAAGCCAGTCACCTATTGATGGGCACTTAGGTTGTTTCCATGTCTTGGCTATTCTAAGTAGTGCTGCTATGAACATTGAGGTGCATGTATCTTTTTGAATTAGGTTTTTCATCTTTTCTGGATATATGCTCAGGAGTGGGATTGCTGGATCATATGGTAGCTCTATTTTTAGTTTCTTAAGGAACCTCCATACTGTTTTCCATAGTGGCTGCACCAATTTACATTCCCACCAGCAGTGTAGGAGGGTTTCCTTTTCTCTACACTCTCTCCAGCATTTATTGTTTGCACACTTTTTGATGATAGACATTCTGATAGGTGTGAGGTGATACCTCATTGTAGTTTTGATTTACTTGTCTCTAATAATTATGATGTTGAGCATCTTTTCATGTGCCTGTTGGCCATCTGTATGTCTTCTTTGGAAAAAGATCTATTTAAGTTTTCTTTCTGTTTTTTTTTTGGATTGTTTGGTTTTTTGCTGTTGAGTTGTATGAGCTGTTTGTATATTTTGGATATTAACTCCTGTCAGTTGCATTCCGTAGGTTGTCTTTTTTTGTTGTTGATTGTTTCCTTTGCTGTACAAAAGCTTTTATGTTTGTTTAGGTCCCATTTGCTTATTTTTGCTTTAATTTTTTCTTTTTTTTGGCCTTGGGAGACTGATCTAAGAAAATACTGCTACAATTTATGTCAGAGAATGTTTTGCCTGTGTTCTCTTCTAGGAATTTTATGGAATTATGTCTTATATTTAGGTCTTTAAACCATTTGAGTTTATTTTTGTATATGCTATGGGAGAGTGTTCTAATTTCATTGATTTTTATGTAGCTATCCAGCTTTCCCAACACCACTTGTTGAAGAGACTGTCTTTTCTCCATTGTATGTTCTTGTCTCCTTTGTTGTAGATTAATTGACTATAGATGTGTTGGTTTATTTCTGGACTCTCTGTTCTGTTCCATTGATCTATTTGTTTTTGTGCCAATTCCACGCTATTTTGATTACTGTAGCTTTGTAGTATTGTCTGAAATCTTGGGAGGGTTATGCCTCCAGCTTTGTTCTTTTTCCTCAGGATTGCTTTGGCAATTCTGGGTCTTCCATGGTTCCATATAAATTTTAGGATTATTAGTTCTAGTATTGTGAAAATGGAATGGATATTTTGATAGGGATTACATTAACCTGTAGATTGCTTCGGGTAGTATGACCATTTTAATAATATTAATTTTTCTAATCCAAGAGCATGGGATACCTTTCCATTTCTTTAAATCATCTTCAGTCTCTTTATCAGTGTTTTATAGTTTTCAATGTATAGGTCTTTCACCTCCTTGCTTAAAAGTTTTTTCCAATTTTTTTGACATGATTTTAAATGGGATTTTTTTTCTTTTACTTTCTGATATTTCATTGTTAGTGTAAAGAAATACAACAGATTTCTGTATGTCAATCTTATATCCTGCTACCTTGCTGAGTTCATTTATTAGTTCTAATAGTTTTTGTGTGGAGTCTTTAGAGTTCTCTGTGTAGAGTATCATGTCATCTGCAAATAGTGACAGTTTTACCTCTTCCCTTCAAATTTGGATACCTTTTGTTTTTCTTGTCTGACTGCTGTGCTAGGATTTCTAATACTGTGTTGAATAGAAGTGGTGAGAGTGAGCATCCTTGTCTTATTCCTGAATTTAGCAGGAAGGCTTTCAGCTTTTTCTGTTGAGTATGATGCTGGGTGTGGGTTTGTTGTAAATGGCTTTTATTGTGTTGAGTTATATTCCCTCTATGCCCACTTGGGTGAGAGTTTTTTTCTTGAATGGATGATGAATTTTATCAAATGCTTTTTCTGCATCTATTGAGATGGTCATGTGGTTTTGTCTTTTCTTTTGTTGATGTGGTGTATCACATTGATTGATTTATTTATTTGAACCATCCTTGTGACCCTGGAATGAGTACAACTTAAACATTCTGCATGACCCTTTTTAGGTATTTTTAGATTAGGTTTGCTAATATTTTGTTGAGGATTTTTGATCTATATTCGTCAAAGATGTTGGCCTGTAATTTTCATTTTTTGTAGTGTTTTTGTCTGGTTTTGGTATCAGGGTGATGGTGGCTTCATAAGAATTTGGGAGCATTCCCTCCTCTTCAGTCTCTTGGAGTAGTTTGAGAAGGATAGGTATAAGTTCTTCTTTATATGTTTGGTAGAATTCCCCACTGAAGCCGTCCATTCCTAGACTTCTGTTTGCAGGGAATTTTTAAATTATGGATTTTATTTCACTTCTAATGATTGGTTTGTTCAAATTATCTTTCTTTTTGACTCAATTTTGGCAGGCTATATGTTTCTAGAAACTTTTCCATTTCTTCTAAGTTGTCCAATTTGTTGGCATATAACTGTTCATAGTATTCTCTTATGATTTTTTGTATTTCTGCACTATTGGTTGTTATTTCTCCTCTTTCATTTCTTATTTTGTTTATTTGGGTCCTCCTTCTTTTCTTCTTGGTGAGCCTGGCCAGAGGTTTGTCAATTTCATTTATCTTTTAAAAATACCAACTCTTGGTTTTATTGATCTTTTCTATTGTTTTTTATCTCTATTTTTATTTAGTTCCTCTCTGATCTTTATTATTTCCTTCCTTCTGCTGACTTTGGGTTTTGTTTGGTCTTTTTCTAATTCTTTTAGGTGACAGTTTGTTTATTTGAGACTTGTTTCTTAAGGAAGGCCTGTATTGCTATTACCTTCTCTCTTAGAACTGCTTTTTGCTATATCCCATAGATTTTGTAAGGCTGTATTTTCATTGTCATTTGTTTCAAGGTGTTCTCTGATTTCCTCTTTGAATTCATCATCAACCCATTGTTCTTTTTAGTAGCATGTTGTTTAGTCTCCATGTGATCGGTTTCTACCTTTTTTTTCTTTTCGTGGTTGATTTCTAGTTTCATACTGTGGTGGTCAGAAAAGATGCTTGAAATAATTTCTATCCTCTTAAAATTGTTGAGGCTTGTTTTGTGTCCTAGTATGTGGTCTGTTCTAGAGAATGGTCCATGCACCCTTGCAAAGAATGTGCATTCTGGGTTTTTTGGATGTAATGTCCTGTAGATATCAATTAAATTCAACTGGTCTATTGTGTCATTTAGAATCTTTGTTGCCTTGTTAATTTCACCCGGAATATCTGTCTATTGACGTCAGTAGAGTGTTAAAGTCTCTTACTATTACTGTATTCCTGTCAGTTTCTCCTTCTATGTCTGTTCGTATTTGTTTTATATATCTAGGTGCTTCTGTACTGGGTGAATATGCTAATGAGTGTAATATCCTCTTCTTGTATTGATCCCTTTATCATTATATAGTGTCCTTCTTTGTTTTTCCTTATGGACTTTGTTTTAGTCTGTATTGTCTGATATGGATATTGCTACCCCCACTTTCTTGTTGTTTTCATTTGCATGAAATACCTTTTTCCATCCCCTCACTTTCAATCTATGTATGTCTTTTGCCCTAAAGTGAGTCTCTTGTAAGCAGCATATTGTAGGTTCTTTTTCTTTTTTTAATCTGCCATTCTGTGTCTTTTGATTGGAGCATTTAGTCCATTGACATTTAAAGTAATTATTGACAAATATATGTTTATTGCCATTTTAAACCTTGTTTTCAAGGTGATTTTGTAGTTCTTCCTTGTTCATTTCTTCTTTTTGTTTTTCTTTTTGTGGTTTTCTTTTGTATTATGCTTGAATTGCTTTCTTTTTGTTTTTGGTGAATCTATCGTATGGTTTTGACTTGTGGTTACCCTTGTTTTCAAGTATGTTAACCCATAACTACTTACTTTAGACTGGTAGTCATATAAGTTCAAACACATTCTAAAAGATCTACAATTTTAATCCCCTCCCTCATATTTCATGATTTTGATGTCCTGTTTTACATCTTAATGTTTATGTTTTTGCTGTTAATTGTAGTTATAAACACTTTTACAAAATTTTTCTGATTTTTTTTAATCTGTGTACTGGCTTATTTAAGTGGTCTTCAATCCTTTTATACATTTGCCATTCCTATTGTGACTTTCCCTTTCTTATAGATTCTTGATTCTTTTCTATTTAGAGAAGACCTTTCAATATTTCTTTTAGGTTAGGTTTAGTATTGCTGTATTCTTTTAGTTTTTGCTTGTCTGAGACATCCTTTATCTCTTCTTCTAGCCTAAAGGATAGTCTTGCTGGGTAGAGTATCCTAGGTTGCAGATTTTTCCCTTTCATGACTTTGTTTAACAGTGTTTCTGCAGAGAAATTAGCTAAGAGCTTTATGGGGGTTCCTTTGTAACGGACTCTTTGTTTCTTTTTTGCTGCCTTTAGATTCCTCTCTTTATCTTGAACTTTTTCCATTTTAATTATAATATGTCTTGGTGTTGATCTGTTTAGGTTCATCTTATTTGGGACCCTCTATGCTTCCTGTACCTAGATATCTGTTTCCTTCTTTAGGTTTGGGAAGGTTTCAGCCATAATTTCTTCAAATATATATATATATTTTTTGGCCTTGCCATGCAGCTTGTGGGACCTTAAATTTGGCACGTTTTATATCATCCCATAGACCTCGTATATTGCTTTCATTTTTTTTTTTCATTTTTCTTTCTGTTTTTTGTTCTGATTGGGTGATTTCCATTATTCTATCTTCCAGATCACTTATTCGTTCTTCTACATTATTTAGTGTGCTATTCATTGCTTCTAGATTGGTTTTTATCTTGGTAATTGAGTTGTTTTTGATTGGCTCCTCTTTATAGTTTCTAATTCCTTGTTACAGTGATTCTGCATTTCTATCAATAATCGTTCTTAATTCATTTAGCATTTTTACTACCTCCTTTTTGAACTCAGGGTCAAGTAGAGTGGAGAGGTCTGTTTCATTCTTTGTTCTTTCAGAGAATTTCTCTCGTTTTTTAATTTATTTAAAAATTTTTATAACTTAAAAAAATTATTTATTTAATTTATTTATTGTTGGCTTCATTGGGTCTTCATTGCTGCACGCAGGCTTTCTCTAGTTGCAGTGTGCAGGCTTCTCATTGTGGTGGCTTCTCTTGTTGCTGAGCATGGGCTCTAGGTGCGTGGGCTTCAGTAGTAGTGGCGCGCTGGCTCAGTAACTGCGGTTCGTGGGTTCTAGAGCGCAGGCTAAGTAGTTGTGGTGCACGGACTTAGTTGCTCCGCCGCATGTGGGATCTTCCTGGACCAGGGCTCGAACCTGTGTCCCCTGCGTTGGCAGGTGGATTCTTAACTTCTGTGCCACCAGGGAAGCCCCTCTCTTGTTTTTTTAACTGGGACCAGTTCCTGTGCTTTTTAAATTTTACTTAAATTTGTGTCTCTATAAATTTAGGAGAAACAGTTATCTACTGTGGTCTTGAAGGGCTGTTTTTGATGTGGGAGCATTCCCGAGTAGACTGTATGAGTCCAATAATTTTGGTGCAATGGCTGCTTTTGGTATGGATGCTAGCCACATCTTTCCTCAGAGCGTTAGCTCCAGACAGACAGGGCATGTGATTGGTGTTGTGGTGACCAGAGCCTGCACTGGATTTGGGTGGGGCCTCCTCTTTGCTCCATGGAGTCCCATCCCTTTCTTGCCTAGTACTAGGCTGGTGCTGGGGGCTGGGGTGTTGTGACTGCAGGAATCGAGGTGATTGCGTTGCCACCTGGGCCTGGGGCTGCCTCTATGGTAGGGCTCTCCCAGGACCTCTCTGTCCCAAATCCGGCTCCAGGCTGCTGTGTGAGGTGGGCAGAACTGGAGCCCTTCTGCCAGGAAAGGAACATCTGAGTACTCCTCACGTGTGATTCTCTGATGCTGCCTGTCACCCACTGTGCACACCAACAGAGACGACTGCTGGAGCCAAGCCCTGCCATGCACGCTGACAATGAGCTCTGGTTTGGCCCAGATCACACCCCAGGCCCTCTGGGCTGTTTCTGCACAGCTACACAGAGTCCTCTCCCAGGGTCCATCTCCCTGAGTTTCAGTGCCTAGCCACTGCAAATACTAGCAGCCCCGCCCAGCAGGCCTTTCAGGCTGGGAAGTGCAGCAAGGTGGAAGCTGTGAGCACCAGACTCTCTCCACCCTGATTGCTAGCAAGCCATAGTAAAGGGTTAGGTTAACTGTTGAGGAGGACATTTAGTACCTGAAGAGAGAATTCGTTAAACAGACTGATAAATTTTCTCCTAATTTTTTCAGACTAATCATATAATCATAAAGTGTTAGCTTGTGGGGGCAGAGTCAAGATGGCAGTGTGGGAAGATGCCGAGTTAGGTCTCCCCACAACTAGGGCGCCTGCTGGCTGCGGATGGGGGACGCTGATGGCCAAGGAGATGGGAGGAACCCCCAGGTGAACAGGTAGGACGTGGGGGGACTGAGGAGGGAGGAGAAGTGGAGGCCAGATTGGCACCCCTGAGGCCAGGGAGATCAGGAGAGGCAGGCAGAGGGGCCCTCCAGGAGGATTGGGAGAGGAGCAGAGGGCAATTGCCCACCCACTCAGGCCCGAGGAGCCTGCTGAGCTCCCAGGCCAGTCCCCTGCCCTCCAAGCCCCCCCCCCGCCCCCGACTGCATTGGTCCTGGGGGCATAGGAAGGAGGCCGGGGAGATCAGGAGAGGCAGGCAGGAGGGGCCCTCCAGGACCAGAGGAGCGGGAGAGGAGAGGAAGGCGTTTGTCCCTCTCACTCAAGCCCAGGAAACCTGCTGGGCTCCCAGGTGAGGTCCTCCACGCTCTGAGACCAGGGGTGGGGGGCACACCTGGGCCCCTTCTGTTCCGTTGAGCCTAAGCCCCACCTCCTACAGACCCCAGGGCCTTTTCCAGCCCTGTGGGTCCTGAGCACTGGCCCCACCCAACACCCAAACCTTGCCCTTGCTTAGGCCCCATCCTCCAGAGGCAAGGCGTTTACACCCCCTTTTTTTTTTGCTTTTTTCTTCTTTTCCCTCCTCCCCTCTTTTACTATTGTGATACTGTTGTACCTTCTGGTTGTTGTTTCATCTATATGTTAATTTTTATATTCTTTCTAACATATCTGTTAGTTTCCTAGTCTAATTTTATTTTTTACTTTGCTACTGTTCTCTTTTTTTTTTTTTTTTTTTTTTGCCACCCCACGTGGCTTGCGGGATCTTGGTTCATGAGCTGGGGGTTGGGCGACAGCTCCTGTGGTGGGAGCTCTGAGTCCTAACCACTGGGATAACAGAAACCTCAGACACCTCAGAGAATATTCATCAGAGTGAGGTCTCACGGAGGTCCTCAACTCACCACCAAGACACAGCTCTACGCAACAGTCTACAAACTCCAGTGTTGGAAGCCTCAGGCCATACAACCAGTAAGACAGGAACACAATCACACTCATTAAAAAAAAAAAAAAAAAAAAAGGCAAAACATAGTCACAGATGAAGGAGCAAGGTGAAAACCTACAAGACCAAATAAATGAAGAGGAAATAGGCAATCTACCTGAAAAAGAATTCAGAGTAATCATAGTAAAGATGATCCAGAATCTCGGAAATAGAATGGAGGCATGGATTGAGAAAATACAAGAAATGTTTAACAAAGATGTAGAAGAACAAACAAACAATGATGAGCAACACAGTAACTGAAATGAAAAATACACTAGAAGGAATCAATAACAGAATAACAGAGGCAGGAGAATGAATAAGTGAGCTGGAGGACAAAACGGTGGAAATAACTACCAAAGAGCAGAATAAAGAAAAAGAATGAAGAGAATTGAAGACAATCTCAGAGACCTCTGGAAAACAATAAACGCACCAACATTCAAAGTATAGGGGTCCCAGAAGAAGAAGAGAAAAAGAAAGGGTCTGAGAAAATATTTGAAGAAATTATAGTGGAAAACTTCCCTAACATGGGAAAGGAAATAGTCACCCAAGTCCAGGAAGCACAGAGAGTCCCATACAGGATGAACCCTAGGAGAAGCATACCAAGACACATATTAATCAAACTAATAAAAATTAAATTCAAAGAAAAAATATTAAAAGCAGCAAGGGAAAAACAAAAAAAAAAAACATACAAAGGAATCCCCATAAGGTTATCAGCTGATTTTTCAGCAGAAACTCTACAGGCCAGAGGGAGTGGCAGGATATACTTAAAGTGATGAAAGAGACAAACCTACAACCAAGATTACTCTACCCAGCAAGGATCTCATTCAGATTCAAAGGAGAAATCAGAAACTTCTCAGACAAGCAAAAGCTAAGAGAATTCAGCACCACCAAAGAAACTTCTCTAGGCGGGAAACACAAGAGAAGAAAAAGACCCACAAAACCAAACCCAGAACAATTAAGAAAATGGTAATAGGAACATACATATTGATAATAACCTTGAATGTAAGTGGATTAAATGCCCCAACCAAAAGACACAGACTGGCTGAATGGATACAAAAACAAGACCCATATATATGCTGTCTATAAGAGACCCACTTCAGACCTAGAGACACAAACAGACTGAAAGTGAAGGGATGGGAAAAGATATTCCATGAAAATGGAAATCAAAAGAAAGCTGGAGTAGCAGTACTCGTATCAGATAAAGTAGACTTTAAAATAAAGACTGTTATAAGAGATAAGGAGGGACACTACCTAACAGTCAAAGGGTCAATCCAAGAAGAAGATATAACAATTGTAAATGTTTATTCACCCAACATAGGAGCACCTCAATACATGAGGCAAATGCTAACAACCATGAAAGGAGAAATCAACAGTAACACAATAATAGTAGGGGACTTTAACATGCTACTTACACCAATGGACAGATCACCCAAACAGAAAATAAGTAAGGAAACACAAGCTTTAAGTGACACAATAGACCAGATAGATTTAATTGGTATCTATAGAACGTTCCACCCGAAAGTGGCAGAATACACTTTCTTCTCAAATGCTCATGGAACGTTCTCCAGGATAGATCACATCTTGGGTCACAAATCAAGCCTCTGTAAATTTAAGAAAATTGAAATTGTATCAAGCATCTTTTCTGACCACAACGCTATGAGATTGGAAATCAATTACAGGAAAAAAAACTGTAAAAAACACAAATGCATGGAGGCTAAACAACCAAGAGATCAGTGAAGAAGTCAAAGAAGGAATAAAAAAATACATAGAATCAAATGACAACGAAAATACGATGACCCAAAACCTATAGGACACAGCAAAAGCAGTTCTAAGAAGGAAGTTTATAGCCATTCAATCTCACCTCAAGAAACAAGAAAAATCTCAAATAAACAATCTAACCCTACACTTAAAACATCTAGAGAAAGAAGAACAAAGAAAACCCAAAGTCAGTAGAAGGAAATAAATCATAAAGATCAGAGCAGAAATAAATGAAATAGAAATGAAGAAAACAATAGCAAAGATCAATAAAACTAAAATCTAAAATCTTTGAGACGATAAACAAAATTGATAAACCCTTAGCCAGCCTCATCAAGAAGAAAACAGAGAGGATGCAAATCAATAAAATTAGAAATGAAAAAGGAGAACTCACAACTGACACTGCAGAAATACAAAGGATTATAAGAGACTACTACAAACAACTATATGCCAATAAAATGGACAGCCACGAAGAAATGGACAAATTCTTAGAAAGATACAATTTTCCAAGACTGAACCAGGAAGAATTAGAAAATATAAACAGACCAATCACAAGTAATGAAATTGAAACGGTAATTAAAGCTCTTCCAACAAACAAAAGTCCAGGACCAGATGGCTTCACAGGTGAATTCTACCAAACATTTAGAGAAGAGCTAACACTGATCCTTCTCAAGAGTTTGATCCTTCTCAACCTCTTCCAAAAAATTGCAGAGGGAGAAACACTCCCAAATTCATTCTACGAAGTCACCATCACCCTGATACCAAAACCAGACAAAGATATCACAAAAGAAGAAAATTATAGACCAATATCACTGATGAACATAGATGCAAAACTCCTGAGCAACATACTAGCAAACAGAATCCAACAACATATTAAAAGGATCATACACCATGATCAAGTGGGATTTATCCCAGGGATGCAAGGATTCTTCAATATACGCCAATAAATCAATGTGATACACCACCATAACAAATTAAGGAATAAAAACCATATGATCATCTCAATAGATGCAGAAAACGCTTTTGACAAAATTCAACACCGATTTATGATAAAAACTCTCCAGAAAATGGGCATAGAGGGAACCTACCTCAACATAAAAAGGCCATATATGGCAAATCCACAGCAAGCATCATATTCAATGGTGAAAAACTGAAAGCATTTCCTCTAAGATCAGGAACAAGACAAGGATGTCCACTCTCACCACTCTTACTCAACATAGTTTTGGAAGTCCTAGCCATGGCCATCAGAGAAGAAAAAGAAGTAAAAGAATACAAATTGGAAAAGAAGTAGCAAACTGTCACTGTTTACGGATGACAGGATACTATACATAGAGAATCCTAAAGATGCCACCAGAAACCTACTAGAAAACAGTATGGAGGTTCCTTAAAAAACTAAAAATAGAACTACCATGTGACCCAGCAATCCCACTACTGGACATATACCCTGAGAAAACCGTAATTCAAGAAGAGTCATGTACCAAAATGTTCATTGCAGCACTATTTACAATAGCCAAGGCATGGAGCCTACGAAAATGTCCATCGACAGATGAATGGATAAAGAAGATGTGGCACATATATACAATGGAATGTTACTCAGTCATAAAAAGGAGCGAAATTGAGTTATTTGTAGTGAGATGGATAGACCTATAGTCTGTCATACAGAGTGAAGTAAGTCAGAAAGACAAAAACAAATATTGTATGCTAACACATATGTATGGAATCCAAAAAAAAATTGGTACTGGTGAACCTAGTTGCAGGGCAGGAATAAAGATGTAGACATAGAGAATGGACTTGAGGACACGGGGTGAGAGGGGGAAGCTGGGGTGAAGTGAGAGTAGCATCGACATATATACACTACCAAATGTAAAATAGTTAGCTAGTGGGAAGCAGCCGCATAGCACAGGGAGATCAGCTCGGTGCTCTGTGATGACCTAGAGGGGTGGGATAGGGAGGGTGGGAGGGAGGTTCAAGCGGGAGGGGATATGGGGAATATGTATATGTATAGCTTTTCACTTTGTTATACAGCAGAAACTAACACAGTATTGTGAAGCAATTATACTCTAATAAAGTTCTATTAAAAATAAATACATCAATAAATAAAGTGTTAGCTTTGGATGGGACTCTGGAGGTCATTTGAAGCAATCTCCCAATAAAAGATACACATAAGGGAACTGAATTCCAGAAAAGTTAGATGTTTTATCTAGAGCTACTGCTCTTTGGTGACTGTACTATGAATACAAAAATGTAATTTGCTTCCCACTAAATTATGAGTCTGATAGACTAGGAGCTGACAGATTAGATTACCAATAGGCACAGACCAATTTGAAATCTTTACTAAGGTAGATTGTGTCTAACTAATAAAACTTTATCTTTATGTTTCAGGACTAAAAACTGCAAATTGTGTTGAGAACATGGGTAAGATATGCTCTAGAGTATTATCTCTGCAATGGGAATTTTATCAGTGTTATTTCTCAGAGGAATAGGTCAGAGCCACCCCACTGTACTGTCGTACTGTCAGCCATTGTCTTCTCAAGGCTGAGTTGTGCTACTGCTACTACCTTTTCAGGGGGAGGGTACAGGACCCCACCCTAAGCCTATCCCAGCCTTGCCTGTGGCTGTTCTCTCAAGCATTGCATTTGCCTTGGGCAGGCAGGGACCATGCCACTCTGACCCTAGCCTATCATTACAGGACTTTGACTCCTGAATACCCCTCCATGACTCCTATGCACAGAGTTAGGCTTGTATTCCTTTGTTTTGACATCTTGGGAAGTAATATTTGGGAGACTGATGAAGGATTCCTTCCCTCATCAGGGGAAAGACTGGGGGGACAGAACGGTAATGTGGTCTGTTTCCTCTTCCTCAGGGAAAAATGGAGAATATAACAAAAATAGCCTCTCTTAGAGGACCATGGAGAAGATTTGGGAAGGTAAACAGGAATTCTAAGAGTAGTCAGGAACAACATTATCAAATTAGGCTCAAAAGATCTGAACCAAAGTTGACAGGAAATGCCTTGGACTGATGCATGCTTTGGGTGGATCCTTTTGAAGATTTATTTAAATAGCTTGAAAATAAGGGTCCATTTCTAGCTGTCTTCCTGGCTAGTTTTTCTTTGAATTCTTCTTAAAGTAATTAAAATGAATCTTTATCCATTTATTTTTGAGACTGAAATTTTATATTTCTCATATTGCCATATTTTGCCTGTATCTTGACCGAACCTGACATTCACATCTAAGTATAGTACTATGTAATGAAAACATGTTTGTATTTCAGAATATTTTCAACACATCAGTGTCTACAACTCTGGTAAGTATGCTCTATTTTTAAAAATAATGGATGTTTAATAGCTCTTTCCTGTTCAGCAAATTCAATTCTTAGCTGACAAAAAAGAGTACTTTGCGCATATGAAGGAGTAACCTGGCAGATATGCGGCGGAAAAAAGAATCCATTCTGGGGAAATTTACCCCCTTGCAACTGAGAGAGTTGGCTCTCTGGAGATCTGAACCATATGGAAACCATTCTAGGGAATAAGACTGGGCGGACCTGAAGGGCTAGGCACTCTTGACCAGGTCTGAGGCCTCTTATGTATAGCTCTATTCTCAGTCATTGAGATTAGCCTGTGTGACACCAAACAACCAGATGAAAGTAGAAAAAGTTAGTCATTTGCCTTTTTCAAGTAAGGTGATGTTTGGTATCGTTTGACTAAAACATCTGGGTGATTAGACGCTTTCCCCAGCCCCTAAGTTTCCACTTACGGTGATATGACCCAAATCACTTCTTTGCATTTAAGTTCCTTGTTATGTATTTGGCCCATGTAGCTACAATAAGTTTTTCTTTATTGAAGAGAGAAAAGTATCTAGCCTTCCCTTAAGTATGCAGTTTACCTGACGTTTGCAAGATATTTCCTGTCCTTGTGTGAAGCATTTCATGCCCCTGAGGACTTGCTTAGTAACACTTCTTATTGGCAGGGCAGCCACAAGTTTTACTGGTCACTTCACAGGGACTTCAGCTGACTCTTCAAGACAGACATTTTTCTAGCTTGTGGAGATCGCTAGGAGACTTACTGTGTATAACAGTTTCTCTTAGTAGGAGGGTCCAGAGGAATGTTCCAGCCCAATTAGCCAAGGTGCATTTAGACTGTGGCTGACACTTAAATTTAGTAGCATTAGCTTACTGGATATATCAGGTGCATCTTTATGGCCATAATTACCTGAAAATAGTTCTGCTCCAACTGTGGTAACTCCCAATTACTTTGTTCTATCATTAAAACTGGTAAGTTTCTTTTTGTAACTTAGGTGTGAAAAACCAGAAACTTGAAGACCCTGGTAAGACATTTTCATAAACTCTAGGGGCTTACATTTGTAAGACAGCTTCCTGAGGGTGGGAGTAGGTGGGCATGGTAAGGAAAAGTGGGAAGAAGGCAGAACCCACATTAGCTTACTAGTTTGGTATATAAGAGACGCTCCTGAGTTCCAGATATCCTTCTTTATAAGGACGACCCAGCAGCTCTGTCTGTCTCCTATCTAACAATCCATAGGTCATCCCAGCGGAGCAGTTAGAGACATGACATAAGAAACTAGTTCTAGAGAATTTACTATCTTCTGCTTTAGGCTAGCTGTTACATGGATAGAGGAAGGTGTGACTAATTATTCCACAAACTCTGTAACCTAGGGTGTTCATCAGGAGCATAAAAAATGGCATTTTTTCCTAAATTAAAATGATTTTATGTATGTATATATATTTCTGTTTCTAGCAATCTGAGTAACAAATGCTATTAGCTATATCCGTCTGATTATTTAGTATATTCCAAAGTATGACTCATTCCCCAATTTTTTTTGTCTTTCTTAAAAATGATATTCTTCAAGGGTGCTGGGACAGAAACACTCTCATAAATTACTGGTGAGATTATAAGTTGGAACTTTTCTGGAGGACAATTTCAATAGTATGTATCACTAGCCTTAAAAACGTCCATACCTTTTAACCTAGCTATAACACTTTTAGATATTTGTCCTAAGGGAATAAACATAAAAATTTGTGTACAAAATATGTACAGAAATGTTTATGCAGTGTTATGGTAGCCAAAATTTATAAATAACCTTAGTATCCAACAGTTGGGTATTGTTAAATAAATTATATCCATACTATGAAACACTCACCAATTTAAAAACCATGTTTTTGAAAAATATCTAAAGATATGAGAAAGTACTTATAATACAGTGACAATAAAAAAAGGATAAAAACAAACTCTACTCAGTACTCTGTAATGGCCTATATGGGAAAAGAATCTAAAAAAGAGTGGATATATGTATATATATATAACAGATTCACTTTGCTGTACACCTGAAACTAGAACATTGTAAATCAACTATACTCCAATAAAAATTTTTTAAAAGATAGGATAAAAACAGCATATGGAGTATACTATCAAATTTATTTTAAAATGTCAAACGGTACAAACTTCCAGTTATAAGATAAATAAGTACAGGGGATGTAATGTGCAACATGACTATAGTTAACAGCTGTGTGATGTATCTGAAAGCTGTTAAGAGAATAGATCCTACGAGTTCTCATCACAAGGAAAAAAAAACATTTTTTCCTTTTTTTTTTTGGTATCTGTATGAGATGCCGGATGTTAATTAAACTTATTGTGGTAATCCTGTCACAATATATGTAACTCAAGTCATTATGCTGTATACCATAAACTTATACAGTGTTTTATGTCAATTATATCTCAATAAAACTGAGAAAAATAGTAAAAAATGTATATGAGCATGTACATATATATATATATATATATATATATATAGCAAAGAGACAGGAAATATACCAAAATATTAAGACTGAATAGCTCTGATATCTGGGATTATGAAAGTTTCATTTTTAAAAATAAATCATGACAAATGTAGGTCAGAGTCTAAAAAAAAATCAACAAGAGATATTTTGCTTAATCTAGGAGAGTGCCTGGATCACTAGCCATAGTTCTCACAGTAAGTTAGGCACCAGTGGGTTAAATCTCTTTCCCTTTTCCCCCAAACTCTAACAGCTTTGAGAGTGGGTCATCTCTCAAAGCTTTTAGAGTTTTCCACTGTAAATAGCTATATAAATATAAGGTTAAATTTTCAAGCTTACTGCGTTTATCACTAAATGTTTCCTATTCTCATCTTCAGGAATGAAAAGCCAGGAGTCCACAGTCTTACCTGGTAAGTGATCTTCTACTTACTCTCAGCAAGATTAGAAGGAGGCATGAGGACTCCTAGAACTAAGGACGTTACTGGACATGGAGAGTTTGAGGAATAAGTTAAGTCAAAACAGAGGGACTCTAATTATTGAGAGATTATTATGTTCCATGCAGTAATGTACTGAACAGTTTTATAATGTATCACCTTTAATCACCACTTACTACAAACCTACAAGGTATTTCTTTTGCGTAAATAAGGAAATGAAGGTCAGAGGGATTAAGCCTGCGCAATCACAGAGCTAATAACTATAATGACAATAGAGCTAAACCAAGCAGAGTCTTAGACCCAGTACTATTTCATTTAAAAACCGACGTACTGGGACTGACTGCCTTATGAAGATAAGGTTGGTCAGATAATGAAGTTCTTGAACTCCACCATAAGGAGTCTGGGCTTTGTCCAGTTAGAGAATGAAGAGCAATTGAAAGGTGTTTTTGTTGTTACTGTTTTCTTTTTCCTTTTTTTGGGAGGGGAGTGGGATTGAAGATGGGGGAGGTATAGACCAAAGGGAGCATTAACAATGCAAGATAGTTGATTAACACTAACCAATATTCATTTCTGTCTTCAGGTGTGAAGAGCCAAGAAGCCACCCAAATACCTGGTAAGACAGCTTTGTTTACTTTCTTGGCCAAAGTATGAGAAGAGAAGGATCCCCCCGTGTATTAAAGAGAATATTGTCATGAGATTATTATTCATTAATATTTCGCTTACTGCCGCCTACCAGTCATTCTACAAAGATTTAGCTGGGGAAGAGAGTAGAAAAGTACCTTTCCTCCCTAGTGTTCATGCCTTCCTGGAGCAGGAAAGTTAGCTGTGCTGGGGGCATGGCTGAGGGCAAGGCTGCTGGGACCTGGATGCATGCAGTCCAGCCTTAGATTCTATAGCTAAAGGTACTCAAAAGAAACTTCAACTTCATGCAAAAGCTAACTGTTAGCTTTGGCTAATAACATCTCAGCATCTAGGATCGCCAGGTAACTAAGCATAGTACTCTCCTGGCATAGAGGCAGACTTAATGAGGCACCATGGCAGAAGGCTTCTCTGAGTTTGGCATGGATTTGCACAGTGAGGGTTCATGTAGCCAGAACTTTTAAGTAAAAAGCCAGAAACTACAGTGCAGTGGGACCTTTGGTGCTTGTATCTCTTGAGTTCATGAGACGAGAAGGAGTTTGGAAATTGTACTCACTGGAACAAACTGCAAGTCACTGAAAATTTCTTTCTCACGTAGGAATGAAAACTCCAGAACCTTTTCCACTACCTGGTAAGCAATGCTAGGCATGCTGGAGAGGAAGCTGCCAATCCGGGGAGCATAGATATAATTGTCACCATTAGATACGCAAGGGAGGCTAAGTACTTTGCACAACAAGATCACGTGAGTGAGTGAAGGACCCAAGTCTCTTACCTTATGACCAAGTACCTGTTTCTTAAAACTTGTGGTTCCTCTAGTGTTTTTCCAGTATACTTATCATGACACATTTAACCTACCTTCAAGATATAACCATGAAAGCAGGTATTTTAAAAGTATGAGGCTGTTGCTGAGGGTGGGGCCTTGAGTTTCTGTGGCCAGAGAAACTGAACAGTATGACCCCTGTCAAGTCAAAAGGGCCTCAGAACTCACGCTTACAGGGGAGGAAAAAAATGAAACGGCCCTCAAACTCAATTTTTTTCCTGAGACAAGAAGAAGTTAAAAAAAAAAAGTGGACATTATCTAATATTTTACCAGAGAGCTATGGACAATAATAAGACTTGTCTAGGCCTCAGAATTGTCGCCTTTCACAGGTGGCTAACACATGTCATGTTACCTTATAGGGATATCTGTAAGGACTATAAAAACACAAAATCTCAGGGCGCAAGCCCCTATCTAATGGTTCAATCCTGCTTCCGAGCTCATGTCGTGTTTTGCAAATAATTTGTGTTAGGTTCTGTTATTATGGAATGATCATCTGTTAAGGAAATTAGATTGTTGGCATCTGCTAAATGACATCCATCCGCACAGTACTGAGTTTGCCTCACATTGCTGCCTTTGGATAATGTGTGCTGTGTACAGAAACAGCCGTTCCCAGTTCATGATCTAAAGCACTTGGCAGACCCGGAGAGAGAGGTTCCAGCAATACTTTTATATCACCCAGATTGGAACTGTTGGACTTATTTGGCCGCGACTTTGAAGTGAACCTCTAATGACACTGATGACACACTTCGCGTGTCTACATCTCTTCAGCTCGCGGGACCTGAGTTTGCATAGTACTCTCGCTGGCACCTTAGTAGGCGCCCCGGCTGCCTGACAGGCAGCTGCTGAGCAGCATGTGGAGGGTGAACACGGTCTGGTCTGTGTGGACAGACAGACCCAACTTCATGAAGTCTCTCCTCTGCCGTTTTCCTCTGGGTAACTTTGTGTAGAGGTAACTTTATTTCACTTTTCTGCACCTCTGCTCCCATGTCTGTACAATGAAGAAAATTTCTGTCTTGCAAGACTGATTAAAGTCCTAATGAGATAAAAGTACCGGCAAAATGAATGGTGCTTTAAAATAGGAGTAAATGGTAGATGCCTTTATTATTATCTGAAAATCTTTTTTTTATTTGGGAATAAAAATGTTACAACCGGGTGAAAAACCTGGTAATAAATTCTTTTCTGGGGGCGGAGGCACCATGGGGTTCTGAGTCCTTTACCATAATCGTTCAGTTAGCTCCGTCTAAAGGGGGATGGGGAGAGGACACTTGAGCTGCACAGCTTCTGACACCCCAGGCTGCAAGCCAGAGGGGGAAATGTTGAGAACTCCCTTCAGTGTGTGCAGCAGACTGCTATTACGGTTCCCTGGGTCAGGCAGAGAAAAAGGCAGTTGACCTGAAACTGGGACAGTTGGCTTCCCGCTGCGCCTGTCTATTCCAGAATGGGACAGGAGGCTTCCCAGGGTGCGCAGGCTACCGTGAGAGAATCTGTGGTTACAGGAATAGCATCATCAAAGAGGTGTGTGTGAGAACCGTACAGTGTAGCGCCATCCATTCTGTGCCCTTTCTATGTCCTCCAACGAATAGGCCACTCAGTTTTGCTGGGACTGTTTTGTATTGTGCCCTCTCCTAGAAAGCTGTGTGTCGTGCAGGCTTTTTAAAAAGTGGTGTCAAAACATTTACACAGGATCTCATATAATCCAATAAAAGAAATATTGTTATCACCGTTTCAGAGATGGAAACATGGAATATGGGAAGTTAAGGAACCTGTCAAAGGCTAGGATGAGACAGTCAAGACCCAAACTTTTCAAGTTTTGTTCATTTTCTGTCACATGACACTTGTCTTCCAGCTAGATGTAGTTATAGAAAATACACCTCTAACCTGGGCTCCTAGAATTGGCATTTGGCTTCAAAGCCGTCAGAATATGGCAATATTGTAATATTTCAATGCTAACACACTTGGAGTTAGAATAGCATAGTAAGTAAGAGCAGATGGAGTTAGAATAGCATAGTAAGTAAGAGCAGATGGAGTTAGAATAGCATAGTACGTAAGAGCAGAGGGTTTGAAAGCAGGCATTGCTACCACTGATTACCTCTGTGATTTTATGCACGTTTGGGGGAACTTCTGTATAATATGGATAACTCTACTACCTACTAGGAGTGTAACAAGTAAAGGTAATAATGTACATAAAGCATTTGGTCAATGCGTGACACACAGTAAGCATTCAATAAATGATTAGTGTTATGGTTGTGCTTGGGAATCTGAGTTCAATATGTAGAAAAAAGACTTTTCTTTTTTAACAAAGTTTAACCTTTCTTTTAATGGAAACACACACACACACACACACACACACACACACACACACACACACACACACACACACACGGTAAAAAATTTCAAAGCACGCAAATGTTTAAACACTGAACCCTTTCCCCAGTCCCACCTATACCTCTAAAACTAATGCCCTGCCCCTCAGTCCCACACGCAGAGATCACCAAATTAGCTTAATCATTTAATCACATTTTTCTCTTTGGGATAAATCTGTGTACAATGCAGTTAACTCAAAATCTGTTTATATTTTAGAAGACAAAAGTCAAGATATCGACAGTCCTGGTAAGAAATATCTCATTTCCTTAGTTGATAAATGTCTGTTTCTGCAATACAGAAAAACTGAGAAATTTATTTTCTCTCAATAAAAGGAACAAAATCTCAAGAGTTTAAAGCATCATATATAACGTATAATGTCATAT
The DNA here is from genome assembly GCF_951394435.1 of Stenella coeruleoalba. NCBI lineage: Eukaryota > Metazoa > Chordata > Mammalia > Artiodactyla > Delphinidae > Stenella > Stenella coeruleoalba. Next base: position 103,867,346 of record NC_137149.1, read on the forward strand.
CCAAATGCTTGTATGTGCAAATGGGGGGGGCAACTTGATTTTGCTTCTTAAGCACTCATTTTCAACTATGTATATAGACTGTACTTTTTCGAGCAATGGTTCTCAACCCTGCAACCCAATTCTCTCTTTTTAGAACAAATATTTTATAAAGGTATCCTGAAATAAGATTCATAAATAAGTCCCACTTGCACCATAAGAAAATCAATATAATGTCCTAACTATATAACAAAATTATATACATTTCAATATGTAAATGCCTAGATTATTCTAGATGTCATGAAGTAGATTGTATTTATTTACACAGAGAAATCTGGATTTAAGAGAGAGGACTGGAAGCTATTCTTTACAAATATAAGAAAATGAAAGTGAAGAAATACCAGGGGCACTAGAATAGAAACCAGTGTTTATTAAAACTACCCCAAAATATTTTGCATATATGTAAAACTTAGGTTCTGGGTTTGAGCATTATAAACAGGTTTTTAACATATATATGTCTAGCAGTGCATTTGAAATTTATGTGCAAGTGGGTCGATTTTTCCTTGTGCAAGACTGTCGAGAGCACTGCAGGATACTAGCCCTCTACTTCCACCCCAGTGCCGTGACAATCAAAAATATACTCTGACAAATTTCCAAACTGCTTTAGGGGGCAATGCAGCCCCCTTGAGAACCACTGCTCTCTAGTAACAAACTAATGCATGAGTGCATCTGCTTGTCCATTTTCCCCATCTGTATACATATAACTGCACGTTTATAATCATGGCAAGTAAATTTATGAGTTGAAGGTTTTTATAACATTTACTAGTTATTTCTCTTGGTTTCACTTATGTGAGTGGTGATCCCATTTGGATATTTCCAATCAGTCTTCCCTTGTACAGTCTAAACCAAAACACAGCCAGAAGTCAGATATCTGAGTTAAGGGCAGTGTGAAACAGACCATCCTGAGATGGCTGGACTCCACTGTACCTCTCTCCACTAGTTCAGGTGAAAGGGAAGCAGTTTTCTCCAGAGTAGTGTTTTATGTATAGAGGGAAAAAATTTTTTTTATCAGCTTGCAGGGCTGTTTAAAAAATGCAATTTTTTACACTGTAAAATATTACACTGTATATTGGTAGAATATGCATATGAAATATACTATCTTGAAATAGAAAAGACACAGAATTTAACTTCATCTTGCATATACAGAAAATGAAAATTTTAAATTGCCAAGAAATTCTAGAGAACTTGAACAAAAAAACTACCCTGTCTACATAGATACTAAAAAGCCTGTGAAATCTTAGATAAAACCTAGATCAGCACACCCTGATGATATATATGAAAATATAGCCCCAAATCTGTAATGAACTATATTTATTTTACAGTTGTCCTGGTTAGAATTACTTCATGTAAAACTCAACCTGGATGTTCACATATTCAGGATATATGGTGTAGGTGGATGAAACTTGATACTAAAAATGACATGTGTCAATGACTATGTCTTCTCATTAACAGCTCCAGCTCCAGGTCCAGTTCCAGGTCCCAAAATCCATACCTCCGCATCATCTGGCAAAATGCTCCTTCCACCGTTTGGGACATTCATCATTTTAATCAGTGTTTCTGCTCTAAATCTCTGTTGCTCTGTAGTCTGATACATTCTTTTTAATTTTTGGGGGGCGGGGGCGCTGATTTATTTATTTATTAGACTCGAGTGCTTTAGTACAGAACGGTACCAGAGATGTTTGTGCTTCAATACTTTCAAACACTGAGATTCTGATAATTTCAAGGTAAACAAGTTTCAAGACAGACTAGCTTTTTGATACATTCTTTATTACTTGAAATATGCTACAGGCATCCCACAGAAATCATCAAAAGGAGTGATGTATTTTTCACTTGTTGGCCAAAGTCATTCGATAAAATGAGAATTACATATTAATGTAATTAACAAATTCAGGTAGCTGACCCAGATGTCACAGAATTCATTTTTCACTTATTTCTATATTAATCTTACGATTGCAAAAAACTGTATACTTTTGATTTAATTCAATAAGACTTTAAAATTATTAGCTATAATTTCAGTAGAATTGCTAGATATTAAAATGTCAGTAATGCTAATGGTTAACCTGAATTTAATTCCTAATTAGAATTTAAAGGTGTTCTACTTATCTTTAAAGGATCAAACTTTGACTTCTATTCAAATAGTGTATTCTTTCAGTCTCTTCATTTTCCTTCTATATATGAACACCTTATATTGTTATAAACACAACAGTTTACCAAGTATTTCACATACGTAGTCCCTAACTTGAACCTCATGTTAACCCAGGAAGGCAGACAGTACTGAATGAATATGTGGGCTCAATAAGCAAGGAAAATGAGTACAGTACAGTAGTCTTTTACCCCAGGTATTGTGGTGGTTGAAAAGTAATTGATTTAGGCATGGGCTTTGGTAACTGACACTTGTTTACACTGCCAGTGTTTCAAAAAAGGACTTAAGGCCACTTTCAGAGATTCAGAAAAACTACATGAAAGCTCAACTAGGTGTTTGTTAGGGGTTCAGTGTGCTTTAATTCTACCATTTACCTCTCTTCATGTTCAGAATTTTGAGTGGACTTACCACAAGAACCAGTTCACAGAACGTCTATAAATTGTGCTGGAGAACACAACTTAGTCCAGAGGCCAAGGTTGGTCTTTTCTTCTCATTTCCACCCAAATCTAGAACTTGGTTATCAGTTGCTTGGAACACAACTCAGGTACAGACCAAGTCCAGTTATCTAACCAGCTACATGAACAAGGACCACAGGCCTTGCCTTACACATGTAGTCACCAGCAGGATCAAAACTTAGGAGGCTAACTGGGCCTGTCTTTAAAAGGCAGACCCCGCGCCCTATCTAGGGCTTGTGAAATTAGAAACCTAACATACGAGAGGACAAAAATGAAAGGCTAGAGAAGTAAGCATGCTATGCATGATTAGCCATCTGCCCAACAGAGAATGTGGCTCAATGAGTAACAGGTCTCCTCTATTAGATCACCAGCTCTTCCTACAGTGAGCGGGTGTGCAGAAGAGGGGCAAACTCCTTCCACATTCGGCTACATGGATGAGCAAGATGAGAGGTGTTATAAGAAACAGCCCCGTGAACCTTGTTTGTGTCTCCTACACAACTGTTAGCTAGCTAGTCTGCATCCTGACAGATTCCTTCAGTGGGATCTCAGAGGGAGGCCTCTGGATGTACAGTGCATCACACTCCTTACTCCTTGCCATCCTCATAATAAACACAGTGGCACGGTTCATGGGGCTGTTTCTTTTAACACCTCTCATCATAAGACAAAGCATTACGCAGAAATGCAGAGTTAAAGCATTCCAAGAGGGGCCAAAATGATGCAGCCCAGGTGTGCAGTTTGTAGTCAGAAAAATTGTTTAAAATTATCTAGTTGTTAAAGAATCACTATTGCACATTATCATGTCTAATTCACATTTTCCAGTGTTTTCAGATACTAATGATGTATTAGAGAATTCTTTATCCTGGATGATATAGGAAGTAATTTTTATTTGCTGTACCCTAGTCAAAATATATCAGTACTGATATACTTTCCTTAGAGGGTAAAGTCAGACTTAAAGCCAGGTTAAAACTGAAATTCTTGAGCTGTGATTATGATTTAGTATTTGTGTGGACATGAATGGCCATTCTCCCAGAGCCAAATAAAGCACCAGACAGAATTATATAAAAGTAATTATAATCAAGAATTTATTTATAACTTTTCATCTTTTTTAGAAATAAAAAGGTTTAAAAAAAAGTTGTAAAAATGATAAAATGTAATTTTGTTATATCCTAATTGCTTAGGTGTGTTCTGTAAATTCCAAATAAGTAAAATAATATAAAAATATATTTTCAAATCTTTATAGAATGAAAAGAAAACCACATTAATCATTAAATACTCTTGGATTTTCTTTACTCCTCCCACAGATGAATTCACAAATATAAAAACTGACATACATTTACATTCTGAAGTACAAATCTCCAACAGCCAAGTAATTATACAGTTTGTTATGTGCAAAGTAGACATTTCCTATTTACTTGCTATGGAGAGCAGAGTAGAGGCTCAATGGAGAATAATCATTAAACAATGATTATTTTTAAGAAGAATGCTGTTGTAAAAATATACAATAGGAAATATTTTTGGTAATTATGTACTTCTTTTTTAAAGTAATTACAGCTTTTAGATGTAAATCTTTCAAAGGCTATCTCTGAAGAGCAGTGATGTGACAGTTATTTCAGATTTGATGAATAATAATTTGTCAGGAACCTTCTCAAAAACCAAGTCAGGAGAGAGGATTGTTTTCTTTCTTTTCCCCTCCACGTGGTCAGTTTCATTCTTAAGGAAGGTCTGATATAACAAGAAAATGTATTTCACAAACCTTTAACACAAGTTTGTGAACTGTCAACTGAAGACACCACCTCTGATGTGGATGGTTTCATTCAATCCATGTTCTACCAACTTGATATCTTCTAAGTCATCTTTTATGATGCTAATCAAGTGGCTAAGGCCTTCCTGTTGTTGTTTCAAATGCTAGAAGGAATTTAAAAAATATCAATGTATTTATTAAACTGCACGCTACTCACAGGAAAAAGGCTATTTTTCACTATTTTACCAGCAACACAGCACTTAGTGGCTGCTCTCATTATCTGCATGTTTAAACACTTGTACTATATGTTTTGCTAATACTTTTAAATACAGTAAAATACTACTGTAAAAAGCAATAAAATCAAATATACAATGAACAATATCTGTAACAGAAATTTTACAAAAGATGCAGAGTTTTAAAGATTCCTTTTATCAACCTTTGATAAAAAACAGGTATATTAAAATAATGCAAGAAGGTACTCAAATATAGATGACTAGCAAAATAATCATTCTGAAAACTGAGGATTTCCATGTTTTGAAGTACAAACTGATGATAATAGTGATATAACTACAATTGCTAGCATTTTAAAGAGTCCTTCCCAGATGTTAAGGCAGCTTGAAGAGTTTCATGGGTATTAACTCATTTAAAATCCCTTTGAGCACACACTTTGGGAGTACCATTATTACCTCTTCTCTACAGATAAAGAAACTGAGATACAGGTAATGAGCCATGATGCTTCAATTCCAAAACAATATACTGCTTTTCATCATCTTAGGTAGGTGTTTATATTATTCCCAATTTTACTGCATAAACCCTTTTATATAGTTCTTTATTCCAATATGCTGGAATCTTTCTCAGTTAATTTTATTGTAAATATGAATATAATCAAGTGTATGTATACTTTTCGAGATCCAGAAGCCAAACTAATTTTTAGATGCATATAATGGCAATATCTGTTGATGACATTTATAACTACCTAAAATCCTCAGGGTCATACCAACCTGCCACGCCAATTAATCCTACCTAATAGGTTCCACAAAGTTTACCGTCTTAATATATTTGTTTAGACACAGCTGATGGCGGGATAGCTTTTATTAAACCGATCTATGTTTATACTAATGAAACTAAGCTAGAGCAGTACGTCCCAACTTCATAGAAAGTGAGCCGTAGACAAGTGGTTGGAGGTTTCGGCTACCCCAGCCTACACCCAGGTCCCCTGAGGGCTGACGGGATCAGTAACTCTACATATTTATAACTGATATGTGGCATCATGTAAGTTGGGAATATGTGATACAGAGCAGTTACTTCTCAGACTTTGTGCATACAAATCACTCTGTGATCTTGAAAAATGTAGCTTTCGGAGTCTAGAGTACGGACTGAGCGTCTGCATTTCTAACGACCCCCCAGGTGCTGCTGCCGCTGCCCACACACGGCAGCAGGGTCTAGGGTACTTCGGTTGTCTGTATTACCTCAGAATTCATCGATGTGGGGGACAGGGGAAGAGAACGATTAACTTTCTTTTGGTGGGAAAATATACATATCATGTCCATTTTAACCATTTTATGTCCAGTCCAGCAGCACTGAGTAAATCATGTTGTGCAACAATCACTACCATCTATCTGTTGAACTTTTTCATCTTCTCAAACTGAAATTCTGTACCCATTAAACACTAGCTCCCCATTCCCCTTCCCCTCAGCCCCTGGCAACTACCATTCTACCCTCTATGAATTGGACTACTCTAGGTACCCCATATAAGTGGAATCATACAACTTTTGTCCTCTTAAACTGGCTTATTTCACATAATGTCTTCAAAATTCACCCATGTAGTGTGTGCATGTGAGAATTTCCTTCCTTTTTAAGGCTAATATTCCATTGTATATATGCCATATTTTGTTTATTCATCCACCTATGGACACTTCGATTGCTCCCACTTTGGCTACTGTGAATAACGCTTCTATGAACATGGCTATACAAATCATCTGTTTGAGTCCCTACACTCAATTCTTTTAGGTATGCACCCAGAAGCAGAATTGCTGGACTATATTGTAATTCTATGTTTAATATTTTGAGGAACCATTTTTCACAGTGGATGCATGCACCATTTTTACATTGCTGCTAGCAGTGCATGAGGGTTCCATTTTCTTCACATCCTCTAAACCCTTGTTATTTTCTGGGTTTTTTTTTTTTTTTTTTTTGGATAATAGCCATCCTAATGGATGTCAAGGGGTGAATTCACCTTTTTAAAAGGTGACTCTAGTGCAACACGTACCTGCTTGATTTCTCGTAACAGATCTGCATCTATGTAATATCTTTCTTCAGATTTGACTGCTCCAAAATGATTCTGCATCCTGATCTGGGACATCAGTTCATTCAGTCGGCCCTAAAAATAATACAGAGTTGAGGGACTTCCCTGGTGTCACGGTGGATAGGACTCGGCAATCCCAATGCAGGGGGCCCGGGTTCAATCCCTGGTCAGGGAACTAGATCCCACATGCATGCCGCAAATGAGAGTTTGCATGCCACAACTAAGGAGCCCGCCTGCTGCAACTAAGGAGCCAGCAAGCTGCAACTAAGGAGCCCGTCTGCCACAACTAAGACCCGGCACAACCAAATAAATAAATAAATAAATAAATAAAAATACTGAGGTGAATTACAACTGCTCACAACATTTCTAAAAGAGAATGTTTTATTTTAAAAGGATAGGTACTACTCTAATTAAAGGTGCCAATTCTCCCTTTGTACATTACTTGTAACACTAATACAAGCCCAAAACATCATGATTAAGAGTCTACATTAGAAACGAAGTTTTGATTAAAAAGAACAAATAATTAATAAAAAACAAGTATACAAAATTCCTCTTTTTGAAGACCAAGTAACATTTCTCTGCAGATACACCTGAAACAAATTCTAGCTTTATGGTCTTATAAGTGCTTACCTTAAACTGAGTAGGGGCATTTAGTTCACACTGAATTGTATCTAGCTGAACTCGCAACTGCTCTTCATCAGCTTGGATGGCATACCCACTCTTCCTCTGAATTTCCTGTTTGATGAGGACCTATACAAAGAAAAGCCACCAACAACGATAGAATCATCTCTTTTCAGTTATGCAAGTAATTTTATTACACATCAATTGTTGAAAGAAATTAGCTGAATACACTAACAATAGAATCATTAACAGTTCAAGATTTGAATTATGTTTGCCCATTTTTATTAGGCAAGTTACATTAATTTGTTTCTTTTAATGACTACATAATTTTCATGCATTATTAATAAACTCAAGTGTTCTTGAGGGGCATATATTTTATTTCTAGTCTTGACACTATGAACAATGCTGTAATAAACATTTTTGTATATATATCTTTATTTACTGGTATAGACCCCCAGGAATGAGATTGCTGGGTTTAAAAGTGTGTGTGTTCAATCTTTAGAAGCTGCTAGATTGCTTTCCCGAAGATCCTCCTGATGAGTATTAAAGAGATCATGCAAATTTTTTTAAAAACCTACATTCCCTTGAATGTATTTTTTTTTTTTTTTTGGCCGCGCCACTTGGCCTGTGGGATCGGCTAGCAGGATGTTAGTTCCCCGACCAGGGATCAAACCTGGACCCCCTGCAGTGGAAGCACAGAGTTATAACCACTGGACCACCAGGGAATTCCCCCCTTGAATGTTAAAGGACCATCTTTTAATGGTTAAGAACTACTTTGCATCTGTTCTTCTGTGAACTGCCTTTATACATTCTTTGCCCGTATTTCACTTGGGGTTTTTTAGGTCAAATTATAGGATCTCTGTATAATACAAACACTACAACTGAAATCAGTGCTGTTTGCAAATTCAGATTTTTCTTTTTCTGAAATCACTTTACTATTGACAAATGGCTTCTGTTACCTTTTACTATACAAAATTTTCTAATTCTTACATAGTCAGTTTTGTTTTACAGTTTCTGGCTTTCTAAGAAGCTAAAAGTCTCTCCAGTCCCTAGGTTGTACATGCAGCCTCATAAATTTCTTAAGAGTTAAGTCTTTAATACCCCTTATTTTTGTATATGGTGTGATACAGTGGTCTAATTTTATTTTCCAGATGGATAGCCAGTTACTCTAGCATTACTTATTAAATAAACCCACTGAATTGAAATACCACCTCTGTCATATTAAGATACGTGTGCGTCTATTTCTGGATTGTCTGTTCTTTTCTATGGATCTTTACATCCAATCCTACACCAATCCCATATTGATTTGATTACAAGAGCTTTAAATAGGTTCTAAAATTGGATAAGGCAAGTCCCCTTCACTATCTTTTTTGTTCCCCCCAGCAGCTATTCTCAAAACAATTATTTATGAACTGAAAGATTTCAATTTTTTTAAAGTTGTAATTCATTTTTAAATTTTATAAAGTAGATATTGTCTTCTCATCCAAGAATATGGTTTATCTGTCTCTCTATCTGTGAAAACCTTAATTCAGATTGTATATTTTCCTCAAATTTATTCCTAAGTATTTTACAGTTTTTTCATAATAGTGAATGAAATATTTTCCTATTTCCATTAATAGTATAAAGAAACACTGATTTTTGTACATTTACCTCATACTGAGCCATCTTGCCACATTAATTCTATAGTTTATTTCCTTGGGTTTTCTAGATATACAATCATGTCATCAGCGAAAAGAGATGATCTCTTTTCAATCTTTATACTAGTTAACTACCCTGCTCATTACATTTATGAAAACATATATTTTCCATGTGTTGCTATGATAAATTATGTTGACAGATATCCTGTTATAAAACCAACCCTCCATTCCTGAAATAAACCTTACTCAAAGTATATTCCTTTAGAATTTGATAAATAGCTGGATTCTCTTCACTTATATTTCATTTAGAATTTCTGCATTTGTTTTCTTTGGTCAGATTTATTGAGGTATAATCCACATACAACAAAATTGACCCTTTTTAGGTGGACAGTTCTATGTATTTGGACAAACACAAGTTCCCATCACCACAGTCAAGATACAGAACATTTCCATCACCCCAAAAAGTTCCCTCCTGCCTCCTGTAGCCTCCTCTCCCTTACCTCCTGCTCCTAGCAACTACTGATCTGTTACCCACCTCCAGTTGTACCTTTTGCATGAATCATATAAATGGAATCATACCACATGTAGCCTTTCAGTCTGGCTTCTTTTGCTTAGCATAATTTGCATCTCTACTAGAATTATCTGCTTTATAAATTTTTGTTTTGGGGTACTAAAAACAGATGTAAAATGCTGCCACTGCTCTGAGAAACAATTTGGTAGTTCTTCAAAAAGTTGAACATAAGAGTTACCACATGACCAAGCAATTCTTATCCTAGGTTTATGCATCCAAGAGAAACAAAAGCATAAATCCACACAAATACTTGTACACAAGCGTTAATAGCAACATTATTCATACTAGCCAAAAAGTGGAAACAACCAAAATGTTTATCAACTGATGAATAAATTAAAATGTTGTATAGTCATACAATGAAATATTATTCATCAATAAAAAGGAATGAAGTGCTATTACATGCTACAACATGAATGAACCTTGAAAACATTATGCTATGTGAGAGAAAGCCAGTCAAAAAATACCACATACCATATGATTTCATTTATATGAAGTGTCCAGAAGAGGCAAATCCATACAAACAGAAAGTGGTTGCCTAGGGCTGGGGGGGTTTGGGATGAAATGGGGAGTTGCTGCTAATGGGTATGGAGTTTGTTTTTAGAGTGATAAAAATGTTCTAAAACTGACTGTGGTGATGGTTGTACAAAACTATGAATATACTAAAAATCACTGAATTACATTAAATAGGTGAATTGTATGGTATATGAATTATATCTCAAACTGTTTAAAAAAATCCATATTTTTCATTTTGTCTGAAATAAAGTAACTTTGGAATTAGCTCTTTAATGGTTAGACAAAATTCAGCAATGACACTATCTGACCTTGGTGCTTTTTCCATGGTTGATCTTTAATAACTTTCCCAATTGCTTCTATGGTATTTGTCTATTTAAGATTTTTCTCTGTAGATCAATTTTGCTAGAAAATCATCTGTTTTCTCTAACTTCTCAGTTTACTGCTGTGAATTCCATTGCAGTATTTTCTTATTCTCTTGTGTATATCTGTGATAATGTCTCCTTTCTCACTTCTAATTTTTCTTTACCTTCTTCAGGCTCATGAGATGAGTCTTTTATTCCTTCTTCAGACTCATGTTTTGCCATTTTAATGGTCTTTTTTTCTTCTTAAACTATTTATTTATTTGGCTGTGCCAGGTCTTAGTTGCAGCATGCAGAATCTTTTAGTTGCAGCACGTGGGATCTTTTAGTTGCAGCGTGCAGGATCTTTAGTTGCAGCATGCGAACCCAGAGCTGCAGCATACGGGATATAGTTCCCTGACCAGGGATCAAACCCAGGCCCCCTGCATTGGGAGCGTGGAAGTCTTAGCCACTGGGCCACCAGTGAAGTCCCTTAATGGTTTTTTCAAAGGAACAGCTTTTCCATTTAATCTTTCTATTATGATTAATTTTTAAAATTTATTTCACTTTATCTTTATTTCTCTCTTATTGGTTTCTGTTGGCTTATCGATAGTATTTTTCTAACTTAAGATCAGTACTAAGTTCTTTACTTTTTGCATCTGTACTTTTAAAAATGAAGATTTTTTAAGGTTATAAATTGTCCTCTGAGTGCAGCTTTTGCTGTATCCCATTGATTCTGCTATATAATGTTTGTTTTCATGATAATTTCAACTTTTGTTGCTGTTCATTCTTTTACTTCCTCTTGTTAATTTGCAAGTTCTATTGTTTTTCATTCATTAACAGTTACACTCCCTTTTCTAGCACTCAAAATCAAAACTGTATTTTTCTACTATTTTTATGAAAACCAGATATTAATGATCTGATGCATACTTTTCTTGCACCACGATGATTTTTTTTTCACTGCTTTCCCCCCACCCTCTCAATAAAATGCTAATTTTAGGATATTTTCACGTCCTTCACCCAGTCCTGTAAGATCTCTCCTCCAACTTCCAGGTTTTAATGAGAAAGTTTGGTACTTTCAGTTTCAGACTATTATTGTTATTTCCTTTTAGTCTGTTTTTTTCTATTGTAAAAATCCATATTTAGCATTTCCATCATGTATACAAGTCTTATAAATGTTGGAAAAAAGTCCAAATTACTACCTGTAAGGTTCTATGGGAAAGGTCCATGAGTTTCCTCTTGTATTGTGCAATTTTGGCCATAGTTGTAGTTTGATTCTTCTGTAATTCACCAATATCTTCAGATATGATCTGTTTTTTTAAAAAAAAAATTTTTAAGGTAAATCAAATATAGGTATCACAGCTATTTATCAGGTTTACCTATATGCAAAAAATGAGCCTAAGATTCATCTTTCAAAATATAAACTCCTTTCCTTTAAATCTCCTTTTATATTTTTTCCCCTTTTGTACATTTAAAAATTAAAAAGTACCATTCAAAAATTTCTTCTAGAGCTCCAGAAAATTTAGTGATGAGGCAAAGTGTATAGAAAAATAATATACTTGTTGGGCTTCCCTGGTGGCGCAGTGGTTGAGAGTCCACCTGCTGATGCAGGGGACGCAGGTTTGTGCCCCGGTCCGGGAAGATCCCACATGCCACGGAGCGGCTGGGCCTGTGAGCCATGGCCACTGAGCCTGCGCGTCTGGAGCCTGTGCTTCGCAACGGGAGAGGCCACAACAGTGAGAGGCCCACGTACCGCAAAAAAAAAAAAAAATAATACACTTCAGAAATAATTAAGGAACTTGAAATAATACTGTAGAACAGAGCCAACAACCAGGCCATTAATGGAAAAAGTTAAGATCTATAAAGTGACATGCAGGAGGGGCCTAAAATGTAGTATATAGTCCAATATCAATTGTAAAGGAATATTATGGAGGGATATGCTCACAGTGGAGGGGAAAAGGAAGGATATCACACAACTGAAGACATTTTTATGTCTCTGGATCTTTGATTTGCTCTTTCCCTAGCCTGAAATCCTACTGTTCCACCTTATGAAAGTCTTAACCTTACAGAGTGAGTTAAAATCCTATTTAATTATAGCTTCCCAATCAAAATTAACCCCATTATTGTTCCTATCATAATTAATCATTCTATGACACTGGCTTACATTGAGATGTTATAAGTAAGAGGGTAAGAAGATTGTACAAGACATATTTTAGCATGTCTACCTACACATATCACCTTTTAAGGAAACTTTCCAATGCCAGGCCATGTTGAAGGGACAAAATTAGGTGACCATATTTTATATTACGTAACCCAGGCACCCTCCCCATCTCAGTTTTGAAAAGTTGGCAGGGCTTCTAGACAAAAAGAGTAATTATTCTTCTATACCAGCAATACTAAGAATAAAAGAAATGTTACCCACTCCCAGTATTTATTGACAAACACTAAAACAGTCTAGGAATTAACCAAGAAAAAATGCCTATGATTTTTAAAGAGCTTATTTTAAAAACTGTTACAAAGAACACGAGAGACCTCAATGAGTAAAGAAACAACATGTTCATAATGGAATAATTTAATATTATTAAGATTTAATTATCTACAAATTATATATTTAATGCAATTCCAACTAAAATTCTAGCATTTTGATAAACTCATTCTAAAACTGTTATAGAAGAATGAAGATCCATAAAGAGCTTAAAAATGTGAAAAGAATGAAGATTGGAGATTCACTCTACCAAATATATTTAAGATATACTACAAAGCCATAAGAGTAAAAAAATGTGAAACTGATTTAAGAACAGACTACATCACATATATATGGGAACTTGGTTTGATAAATGCTTTCTTTGATAAATCATTGAAGAAAATAGTTTTTTTGTGAATGACATTGGAAAAACTGACCCACTATTTAGAGAAAGTTGGGTTCATATCACTTAGTATATATAAAGTGAACTCCACGAGGACAGACGACTCAAATGGGAAAGGTTAAAGTCTAAAATCATAGAAAAAAAAATATAGGAGACCCTAAGACCTTAGGTGAGGAATGATTTCTTAAGCAAATTCCCAAAAAAGAAAACACAAGGCCAAAACAAACCAATGGATATCATTACATTAAAATTAAGGTTTTCATAAACAACAAGATCCTACTGTATAGCACAGGGAACTATATTCAATATCCTGTGATACACCATAATGCAAAAGAATATGAAAAACTATATATATATATATATGTAAAACTGAATCACTTTGCTGTATAGTAGAAATTAACAGAGCATTGTAAATCAACAACAAAATAAGGGTTTGCTGTTCAACTATGGACACTAAAGACAGAGTTAACAGATGAGAAAAGTAGGAGATATTTAAAATGATATAAACAGACTAGGGGTTAAAATCTATAATAAATGATGAACTCCTGAAATCCAAAAAGAAAAGACATGACGCCCAATAGAAAAACTGGACAAGATAGACTAGGTACATGCCATTCTATCTCTCCTGTTGAAGACAGCCGTAAAATGAACATAATGCATGGGCAACTACCTGAGGACTCTGAAAAATGAAAACTGGCAGGAGGAAGAAGACACGAATTTGAAGTATCACTGAACCAGTGGTGAGTTTACCATTATTTTCCTCTCTGGCAGCCCCCCAAGTTTGGTTTCAACACGGCCCAAAACCTGGAAGTTTTGGGCCGTGTTGAAACCCAGCTCTAGCTCTAGTGCAAGGAAATACATTATGGTATCTAGAAAAGAGTTTCTCAGTTTTAACACTATTAATTCGGGCCAGATAATTCTTTGTTGGAGTGCTACTGTTCTGTACACTGTAGGATACTTATCAGAATCCTGGCTTCTACCCACTAGATGCTTGTAGCATCCCCCCAACCGCCCAGCTGTAACAACCAAAGAAGTCTCCAGATACTGCCAAATGTGCCCTGGGGGACAAAATCACCACCACCACAACCCCCAATGAGAACTACTGCCCTCGAGCAACCACTAAAAAAACTGATAGTTGAAATGACAATAAATTAAAAACAATACTAAAAAATGTCCAAATAACCCAGAAGAATGCAAAAAAGAGGAAAAATAGGAAGGAAAAATAGAGTGAACAGTTAACAATAAGATTGTAGGTCTAAATCTAAATTTTATGCTGTCTACAGAAAATGTACTTCAAATATGATAAACGTAGGTTAAAAGTAAAAGGATGGAGAAAGACATACCATACAAACACTAATCAAAAGAAAGCTGGAGTGGCTTTATGTTAATATCAGAGAAAGTAGACTTCCAGAGCAAAGAGGATTCCCAGGGATAAAGAGGAACATTATGGAAAAATAAAAAGTATATATGCCAAAAAATGTAACAATCCTAGATACTTAGCTACTTAACAGCAAACCTTCAAAATACATGAAAGGAGAAAAAGACAAATCCACAATTGTAGCTGGAGACTTCAACTCTCCTCTTACAATAGAACTAGTAGACCAAAAAAATCAGTAAGAATATAGAAAAACTGAACAATCTATCAAATGGATCTCACTGACATTAACAGAAAACTCCAAGAACAGAAGAATCCACATTCTTTTCATAGGCACGTGGGTTAAAAACCTTTACAAAGTTAAGGACTTCCCTGGTGGCGCAGTGGTTAAGAATCTGCCTGCCAATTCAGGGGACATGGGTTCAAGCTCTGGTCCTGGAAGATCCCACATGCCACGGAACAACTAAGCCCATGCGCCACAACTACTGAGCCTGTGCTCTAGAGCCCATAAGCCACAACTACTGAGCCTGTGTGCCGCAACTACTGAAGCCCACGCACCTAGAGCCCATGCTCCACAACAAGAGAAGCCACCGCAATGAGAAACCCACGCACCACAACAAAGAGCAGCCCCCACTCGCCACAACTAGAGAAAGCCCGCGTGCAGCAACGAAGACCCAATGCAGGGGGGACCTTGAAGATGGCGGAAGAGTAAGACGCGGAGATCACCTTCCTCCCCACAGATACAGCAGAAATACATCTACACGTGGAACAACTCCTACAGAACACCTACTGAAGCCTGGCAGAAGACCTCAGACCTCCCAAAAGGCAAGAAACTCCCCATGTACCTGGGTAGGGCAAAAGAAAAAACGAAAAAACAGAGACAAAAGAATAGGGACGGCACCTGCAGCAGTGGGAGGGAGCTGTGAAGGAGGAAAAGTTTCCACACACTAGGAAGCCCCTCACGGGTGGAGACTGCGGGAGGCGGAAGGGGGAGCTTCGAAGCCGCGGAGGAGTGCACAGCAACGGGTGCGGAGGGCAAAGCGGGAAGATTCCCGCACAGAGGATCGGTGCCGACCGGCACTCACCAGCCCGAGAGGCTTGTCTGCTCACCCGCCGGGGTGGACGGGGCTGCGAGGCTCGGGTTTCGGTTTCGGACGGAGCGCAGGGAGAGGACTGGGGTTGGCGGCTTGAACATAGCCTGAAGGGGTTAGTGCACCACGGCTAGCCGGGAGGGAGTTCGGGAAAAGTCTGCACCTGCCGAAGAGGCAAGAGACTTTTTCTTCCCTCTTTGTTTCCTGGTGCGCGAGGAGAGATTAAGAGCGCGGCTTAAAGGAACTCCAGAGACGGGCGCGAGCAGCGGCTAAAAGTGCGAACCCCAGAGACGGGCGCGAGGTGCGGCTAAAAGCGCGGACCCCAGAGACGGGCGCGAGGCGCGGCTAAAAGCGCGGACCCCAGAGACGGGCGGGAGACGCTAAGGCTGCTGCTGCCGCCACCAAGGGGCCTCTGTGCGAGTACAGGTCACTCTCCACACCCCTCTTCCGCGGAGCCTGTGCAGCCCGCCACTGCCAGGTTCCCGCGATCCAGGGACAACTTCCCTGGGAGAATGCACGCCGGCCTCTGCCGCCGCAGGCCTGCCCCGCACTCCGTGCCCCTCCCTCCCCCGCGCCCCCGGCCTGAGTGCGCCAGAGCCCCCGAATCAGCGGCTCCTTTAACCCCGTCCTGTCTGAGCAAAAAACAGACGCCCTCCAGCGACCTACACGCAGAGGCAGGGCCAAATCCAAAGCTGAGCCCCGGTGAGCTGTGAGAACAAAGAAGAGAAAGGGAAGTCTCTCCCAGCAGCCTCAGAAGCAGCGGATTAAAGCTCCACAATCAACTTGATATACCCTGCATCTGTGGAATACCTGAATAGACAACCAATCATCCCAAATTAAGGAGGTGGACTTTAGGATCAAGATCTATGATTTTTTCCCCTTTTCCTCTTTTTGTGAATGTGTATGTGTATGCTTCTGTGTGAGATCTTGTCTGTATAGTCTTGCTTCCACCATTTGTCCTTGGGTTCTATCCGTCCATGGTTTTTTTAAAATTTTTTTAATAATTAATTTTAATAACTTTATTATACTTTACCTTCATTCTTTCTTTCTTTCTTTCCTTCCTTTCTTCCCTCCTTTAGATAACGAATCATCCCAAATTGAGGAGGTGGTCTCTGAGAGCAAGATTTATGATTTTTCCCCCTTTACCTCTTTTTGTGAGGGTGTATGTGTATGCTTCTGTGTAAGATTTTGTCTGTATAGCTTTGCTTCCAACATTTGCCCTAAGGTTCTATCCGTCCCTTTTTTTTCTAAATATTTTTTAATTCAATAATTTTATTATACTTTATTTTATTTCTACTGTATCTTCTTTCTTTTTTCCTTCTTTCCCTCCTTCCTTCCTTCCTCCCTCCCTCCCTCCTTTCTTTCCTTCTTGCCTTCTTTCTTTCTTCCTTGCTTCCTTCCTTCCCTCCTTTCCTTCATTCTTTCCTCATACTTCTACTAATTCTCTCTACTTTATCTCCCTTTTATTCTGAGCCGTGTGAATGAAAGGCTCTTGGTCCTCCAGCCAGGAGTCAGGGCTCTGCCTCTGAGGTGGGAGAGCCAACTTCAGGACACTGGTCAACAAGAGACCTCCCAGCTCCACATAATATCAAACGGCGAAAATCTCCCAGAGACCTCCATCTTAACACCAGCACCCAGCTTCACTCAACGACCAGCAAGCCATAGTGCTGGACAACCTATGCCAAACAACTAGCAAAACAGGAACACAACCCCACCCATTAGCAGAGAGCCTGCCTAAAATCATAATAAGGCCACAGACACCCCAAAACACACCACCAGACGTGAACCTGCCCACTAGAGAGACAAGATCCAGCCTCATCCACCACAACACAGGCACTAGTCCCCTCCACCAGGAAGCCTACACAACCCACTGAACCAACCTTAGCCACTGGGGACAGACACCAAAAACAGCGGGAACTACGAACCTGCAGCCTGCAAAAAGGAGACCCCAAACACAGTAAGATAAGCAAAATGAGAAGACAGAAAAACACACAGCAGATAAAGGAGCAAGATAAAAATGCCCCAGACCTAACAAATGAAGAGGAAATAGGCAGTCTACCTGAAAAAGAATTCAGAATAATGATAGTAAGGATGATCCAAAATCTTGGAAACAGAATGGACAAAATGCAAGAATCAGTTAACAAGGACCTAGAAGAAATAAAGATGAAACAAGCAATGATGAACAACACAATAAATGAAATTAAAAGTACTCTAGATGGGATCAAGAGCAGAATAACTGAGGCAGAAGAACGGATAAGTGACCTGGAAGATAAAACAGTGGAAATAACTACTGCAGAGCAGAATAAAGAAAAAAGAATGAAAAGAACTGAGGACAATCTCAGAGACCTCTGGGACAACATTAAACGCACCAACATTCGAATTATAGGGGTTCCAGAAGAAGAAGAGAAAAAGAAAGGGACTGAGAAAATATTTGAAGAGATTATAGTTGAAAACTTCCCTAATATGGGAAAGGAAATAGTTAATCAAGTCCAGGAAGCACAGAGAGTCCCATACAGGATAAATACAAGGAGAAATACGCCAAGACACATATTAATCAAACTGTCATAAATTAAATACAAAGAAAGCATATTAAAAGCAGCAAGGGAAAAACAACAAACAACACACAAGGGAATCCCCATAAGGTTAACAGCTGATCTCTCAGCAGAAACCCTACAAGCCAGAAGGGAGTGGCAGGACATACTGAAAGTGATGAAGGAGAAAAACCTGCAACCAAGACTACTCTACCCAGCAAGGATCTCATTCAGATTTGATGGAGAAATTAAAACCTTTACAGACAAGCAGAAGCTGAGAGAGTTCAGCACCACCAAACCAGCTTTACAACAAATGCTAAAGGAACCTCTCTAGACAAGAAACACAAAAGAAGGAAAAGACCTATAATAACAAACCCAAAACAATTTAGAAAATGGGAATAGAAACATACATATCGATAATTACCTTAAATGTAAATGGACTAAATGCTCCCACCAAAAGACACAGATTGGCTGAATGGATTCAAAAACAAGACCCATATATATGTTGTCTACAAGAGACCCACTTCAGACCTAGAGACACATACAGACTGAAAGTAAGGGGATGGAAAAAGATATTCCATGCAAATGGAAACCAAAAGAAAGCTGGAGTAGCAATTCTCATATCAGACAAAATAGACTTTAAAATAAGGACTATTAAAAGAGACAAAGAAGGACACTACATAATGATCAAGGGATCGATCCAAGAAGAAGATATAACAATTGTAAATATTTATGCACCCAACATACACCCATGGACAGATCATCCAAAATGAAAATAAATAAGGAAACACAAGCTTTAAATGATACATTAAACAAGATGGACTTAATTGATACTTATAGGACACTCCATCCAAAAACAACAGAATACACATTTTTCTCAAGTGCTCATGGAACATTCTCCAGGATAGATCATATCTTGGGTCACAAATCAAGCCTTGGTAAATTTAACAAAATTGAAATTGTATCAAGTATCTTTTCTGACCACAACGCCGTGAGACTAGATATCAATTACAGGAAAAGATCTGTAAAAAATACAAACACATGGAGGCTAAACAATACACTACTTAATAATGAAGTGATCACTGAAGAAATCAAAGAGGAAATAAAAAAATACCTAGAAACAAATGACAATGGAGACACAATGACCCAAAACCTATGGGATGCAGCAAAAGCAGTTCTAAGGGGGAAGTTTATAGCAATACAAGCCCACCTTAAGAAGCAGGAAACATCTCGAATAAACAACCTAACCTTGCACCTAAAACAATTAGAGAAAGAAGAAGAAAAAAGCCCCAAAGTTAGCAGAAGGAAAGAAATCATAAAAATCAGATCAGAAATAAATGAAAAAGAAATGAAGGAAACAATAGCAAAGATAAATAAAACTAAAAGCTGGTCCTTTGAGAAGATAAACAAAATTGATAAACCATTAGCCAGACTCATCAAGAAAAAAAGGGAGAAGACTCAAATCAATAGAATTAGAAATGAAAAAGAAGTAACAACTGACACTGCAGAAATACAAAAGATCATGAGAGATTACTACAAGCAACTCTATGCCAATAAAATGGACAATCTGGAAGAAATGGACAAATTCTTAGAAATGCACAACCTGCCAAGACTGAATCAGGAAGAAATAGAAAATATGAACAGACCAATCACAAGCACTGAAATTGAAACTGTAATTAAAAATCTTCCAAAAAACAAAAGCCCAGGACCAGATGGCTTCTCAGGCAAATTCTATCAAACATTTAGAGAAGAGCTAACACCTATCCTTCTCAAACTCTTCCAAAATATAGCAGAGGGAGGAACACTCCCAAATTCCTTCTACGAGGCCACCATCACCTTGATACCAAAACCAGACAAGGATGTCACAAAGAAAGAAAACTGCAGGCCAATATCACTGATGCACATAGATGCAAAAATCCTGAACAAAATACTAGCAAACAGAATCCAACAGCACATTAAAAGGATCATACACCATGATCAAGTGAGGTTTATTCCAGGAATGCAAGGATTCTTCAATATACGCAAATCTATCAATGTGATAAACCATATTAACAAATTGAAGGAGAAAAACCATATGATCATCTCAATAGATGCAGAGATAGCTTTTGACAAAATTCAACACCCATTTATGATAAAAACCCTGCAGAAAGTAGGCACAGAGGGAACGTTCCTCAACATAATAAAGGCCATATTTGACAAGTCCACAGCAAACATCATCCTCAATGGTGAAAAACTGAAAGCATTTTCACTAAGATCAGGAACAAGACAAGGTTGCCTACTCTCACCACTATTATTCAACATAGTTTTGGAAGTTTTAGCCACAGCAATCAGAGAAGAAAAGGAAATAAAAGGAATCTAAATCGGAAAAGAAGAAGTAAAGCTGTCACTGTTTGCAGATGACATGATACTATCCATAGAGAATCCTAAAGATGCTACCAGAAAACTACTAGAGCTAATCAATGAATTTGGTAAAGTAGCAGGATACAAAATTAATGCACAGAAATCTCTGGCATTCCTATACACTAATGATGAAAAATCTGAAAGTGAAATCAAGAAAACACTCCCATTTACCACTGCAACAAAAAGAATAAAGTATCTAGGAATAAACCTACCTAAGGAGACAAAAGACCTGTATGCAGAAAATTATAAGACACTGATGAAAGAAATTAAAGATGATACAAATAGATGGAGAGATATACCATGTTCTTGGATTGGAAGAATCAACATTGTGAAAATGACTCTACTACCCAAAGCAATCTATAGATTCAATGCAATCCCTATCAAACTACCACTGGTATTCTTCACAGAACTAGAACAAAAAATCTCGCAATTTGTATGGAAACACAAAAGACCCCGAATAGCCAAAGCAATCTTGAGAACGAAAAAAGGAGCTGGAGGAATCAGGCTCCCTGACTTCAGACTATACTGCAAAGCTACAGTAATCAAGACAGTATGGTACTGGCACAAAAACAGAAAGATAGATCAATGGAACATGATAGAAAGCCCAGAGATAAACCCACGCACATATGGACAACTTATCTTTGATAAAGGTGGCAGGAATGTACAGTGGAGAAAGGACAGCCTCTTCAATAAGTGGTGCTGGGAAAACTGGACAGGTACATGTAAAAGTATGAGATTAGATCACTCCCTAACACCATACACAAAAATAAGCTCAAAATGGATTAAAGACCTAAATGTAAGGCCAGAAACTATTAACTCTTAGAGGAAAACATAGGCAGAACACTCTATGACATAAATCACAGCAAGATCCTTTCTGACCCACCTCCTAGAGTAATGGAAATAAAAACAAAAATAAACAAATGGGACCTAATGAAACTTCAAAGCTTTTGCACAGCAAAGGGAGCCATAAGGAAGACCACAAGACAACCCTCAGAATGGGAGAAAATATTTGCAAATGAAGCAACTGACAAAGGATTAATCTCCAAAATTTACAAGCAGCTCAATAACAAAAAAACAAACAACCCAATCCAAAAATGGGCAGAAGACCTAAATAGACATTTCTCCAAAGAAGATATACAGACTGCCAACAAACACATGAAAGAATGCTCAACATCACTAATCATTAGAGAAATGCAAATCAAAACTACAATGAGATATCATCTCACACCAGTCAGAATGGCCATCATCAAAAAATCTAGAAACAATAAATGCTGGAGAGGGTGTGGAGTAAAGGGAACACTCTTGCACTGCTGGTGGGAATGTGAATTGGTTCAGCCACTATGGAGAACAGTATGGAGGTTCCTTAAAAAACTACAAATAGAACTACCATATGACCCAGCAATCCCTCTACTGGGCATATACCCTGGGAAAACCGTAATTCAAAAAGAGTCATGTACCAAAATGTTCATTGCAGCTCTATTTACAATAGCCTGGAGATGGAAACAACCTAAGTGCCCATCATCGGATGAATGGATAAAGAAGATGTGGCACATATATACAATGGAATATTACTCAGCCATAAAAAGAAACGAAATTGAGCTATTTGTAATGAGGTGGATAGACCTAGAGTCTGTCATACAGAGTGAAGTAAGTCAGAAAGAAAAAGACAAATACCGTATGCTAACACATATATATGGAACTTAAGAAAAAAAAATGTCATGAAGAACCTAGGGGTAAGACAGGAATAAAGATGCAGATCTACTGGAGAACGGACTTGAGGATATGGGGAGGGGGAAGGGTGAGCTGTGACAGGGCGAGAGAGAATCATGGACATATACACACTAACAAACGTAGTAAGGTTGATAGCTAGTGGGAAGCAGCCGCATGGCACAGGGATATTGGCTCGGTGCTGTGTGACAGCCTGGAGGGGTGGGATAGGGAGGGTGGGAGGGAGGGAGACGCAAGAGGGAAGACATATGGGAACATATGTATATGTGTAACTGATTCACTTTGTTATAAAGCAGAAACTAACACACCATTGTAAAGCAATTATACCCCAATAAAGATGTTAAAAAAAAAAAAAGACCCCATGCAGCCAAATAAATAAATAAATTTATTTTTTAAAAAAACCTTTACAAAGTTAAAAGAATTGAAATCATACAAAGTTCTCTGACCATAACAGAATTAGACTAGAAAACAACAGAGTAACAGAAAAATCTCCAGACACTTGAATATGAAACAAGTCTAAATAATCCATTAGTCAAAAAAATCCAATAGTCAAATAGAACACTCAAGGGAAAAGAAAATATTTTTAATGAATCAAAGATGACAAATAGAACATTATGAAAATTTGGGGAATTCAGGTAAAGCAGCGCTTAGAAGGCAATTAATAGCATCAAATGCCTTTATCAGAAGTCTCAATAACCTAAGCTGCTACCTTAAGAAACTAGAAAAAAGAAGAGAAAAACCCAAAGCAAACAGAATAAAGGAAATGGTTATGAGCAAAAATTTATGAAACTGTAAACAGAAAATCAGAAGAAGAAAAAAATCAGCAAAACCAAGAACTTGTTCTTTGAAAAGTTCAATAAAATTGACAAACCTCTAGCAAGACTGATAAAAATAAAGAGAAATAATAGCTTCTTTGGCTTTACTTTGAAGAACTTTGGTCACACCCCATTTATAGTACTATGGACAACTCATTTAAAAAGTGATACCAATAAATTCAGTGTATCCAGCCTAAGATACTAAGGCCTGGATGTCATGTCACATTAAAAAACTATGCTGGAATTTTTAGCCAGAGAAAATAATACTAAAAAGGAAGAATGATTATGAAGTTCAGATATCTGTAGGGCTATCATAGGAACATAGTGATTACCTACAAAACATGCCAGAGAAAACAGGTGTAAATTATAGCAAGGCAGATTCTGGATCAATATAAGAAAGAAAACTTGTATCAATTACAGCTGACAATGAAATGGGTTGCTTCATAAAACAGTAAGCTTTACATTACTCAAACAGAGTCCAAATGAATATCTAATTAGGAATTCCATATAAGAGAACATGGAGGTGATGTCTAAGCACCTTTAGGCATTTGATTACGAAAGTCTACTTCATAAAATATTAAGTAGATTTAAGCATTCAATAATTTAAATTTGCTTCATTAACCTACAAATTATAATACACTATGACAACATAATCATAATTGTAGCCTTCATTTTCAAAAGTGTTTAATAAAATAATATGCATTCTCTGGCTGGAACTGAAAATAACAGTCTAATTAATCTGTTAAAGTCAACAATTCTGGGACTTCCCTGGTGGCGCAGTGATTAAGAATCCGCCTGCCGATGCAGGGGACACAGTTTCGAGCCCTGGTCCGGGAAGATACCACATGTCGTAGAGCAACTAAGTCCGTGCGCCACAGCTACTGAGCCTGCGTTCTAGAGCCCACGAGCCACAACTACTGAAGCCTGTGCACCTAGAGCCTGTGCTCCGCAACAAGAGAAGCCACCGCAATGAGAAGACCGTGCACCGCAAAGAAGAGTAGCCCCACTTGCCGCAACTAGAGAAAGCCTGCATACAGCAACAAAGACCCAATGCAGCCATAAATAAATAAATAAATAAATAAATAAATTTGTATTATATTAAAAAAGCCACAATTCCAAATTCATTGTTAAAATATATCAAATCAGGTTTACATGATTTTGGAGGCTCCATAATGAAGAAGTTATATAAAAGTATAATTGCTAATTTGCAGTATATACTGTATTATCTCCCCTAAGACAGAACAGTAACTAAAACACATGGTAAAAAGAAAGGTCTGTAACCCCTATACTACTCCTAGGGCCAGAGAATGAAGATAGATTCTTACATCTAATCTGGTCTGATGCTGCTTAGTCATCTGATCTTGAACCTTCAGTCTTCGAAGAAGTTCTTTGAAACCCACCATTGGTACAGGAATTAACCTGAAGAAATACAAGTGGTCAATTTTCAGACCTAAACCTATTATTACAAAATACACGGTAAGGTTTTTATAATAACACTCATGTAATTTCACTATATTTCTAGGGTTCGAAGGCAGATCTATGACTATGAAATCAACAATGTTACACCACAGAGATTTCACCTAACCTCCTTATTTTACGAATGAGGAAATACAGTTTGGTCAAAAACTGCATTATTAAATGCAAATATATAATTAGGGCACTAGTACTCAGATTTTAATGTTTTCACCACACTATGCTGCTTTACTATAATCAGCATTCTTTAAAAAGCAATGAAAAGGAAAATAAACTCACCTCAAATGTAAGAATTATAGTTAACAGCTTGCATTTGTTTGCTTCCCTGGTAGTAAATATTAGTTCTTATATGAAAGCAAGATGAAGATACACTTACTTTTCAGAATCAGGGTTATCCACCTTGGCTTGTTCCCAGATAATTGGATCAACACCTACCACAAAGAAGAAATATTTTTTCTAAAAGGAACTATTTTCCATTTTTATAATATTTGTATGGGAAAAGCCCTGCTAAAGTAAGACACAAAACCTAGAAGCTGTAATGAAAAATGATTGTCAAATATGACCACAACAACAAAAAATTGTAGGATAAAGCTAAATAAAAAAGTGACTTGAAAGCAAATATCTATAACCTATAGGGTAATAGATTAACCTCCAGAATATAGAAAGAGCCCCTCTAAATCAGAAAGACAAAAAATTTAATAGAAAATGGGCAAACGACATGAATAGGTAATTCACAAAAATTATAAACATGGGACTAATAAACATACAAAAAGCTGGTCAACTTTAGTAGTAATCAGGGAAATGCAAATGAAAATATTAATTTTTTGCCATCAGAGTGGCAAAATTAAAGACTGATAATCTCCATTGTTGGCAAAAATAGAGCAGAATGAGAAAACATTAGAAAAATTAAAAATATGAGGAAAAGTAACACATTCCTGTTATGAATGTAAATGGTAGAACTTCCCCTGGAGAGCCATTTGGTAGTTCTAACAATATGTTAAGTACAGTCATCCCTCTGGCATCCACAGAGAATAGGGTTCAGGCCCACCCCACTCCTTGGGGATGCTCAAGTCCCTTGTAAAAAATAGCATAGTTTTTGCGTATAATCTACAGCCATCCTACCATACGCTTTAAATCATTTGTAGGTTACTTATAATATCGAATACAATGTAAATGCTTTGTAAATAGCTGCCAAGGCGCCGCAATTCAAATTTTGTTTTTTGGAACTTCCTAAAATCTTTTTTCTCCTATTTTGGAGCTGTGGTTAGTTGAATGTGCAAATGCAGAACCTGCAGATGTGGAACTCCCAGATACAGAGGGCTGACTGTATACATCATCTTGACTCAAAAATTTCAGTACTAGAGATTATTCTAAAAAAATACACACCTATGTGTTCTAAGACATATTTACAAGGATGTTAATTGTTGCATAGTTTATAACAGTAAAAGGTGGAAACAACCTAGAGGTTAAATTCAGTAAGGTACATCCACAGTATTCCACGCAGCTTTTAAAAAGAATAAGATTTATCTTTATGTACTGACATGGAAAATACTAAGAAATACTATAAGTAAAAAGGCAGGTTGCAGTAAATGTATAGTGCAGAATACTTTTTTCAAGGACTTAGTATACATATGCTTACATTAAAATTACAGATAAAGTATTAATAAAGTTCAATAAATTATTGATAATAGTTACTTCTATGGAAGAGAGGTAAAGATCTATCACACAGTCAATCTAGAAACTTTTATGGTGAGAACACATTCAGGTTTTACTTGAATACTTAGTTAAGAGATAAGACAAAAATAAAATACTAAGATTACATTGTCTTTGGGTAGATGGAGTATGGACTATTTTTCTTTAGTTCATCATTGCCCAAATTTCTAACAAACATACTAACTATATAATAGAAAAAACTAAATGAATGAATACAATAAAAACATTCAAAACTATGTCCCAAATAAGCAGACACAATAAGCTGACACTGGTGTTATTAATATTAACAACCAAGCAACACCTCCCAAAATAGAGGAAGCATGTATTTCTAAATTTTTCATTTCCTCAACTCCATGACTCTGGAAACATACCAGCAGGAGGATTCTGTAAAAGCTGTTTGATCTGTGCAGGAGAAAGTTCTGTTCTAGTCATAGAAAGGGTTACACCAAGTTGCTGCAACTGTGTTTTTATATTGGTTTGTTCAAAATGGGCATATAGTGTTGTAGCTGGAACTCTTCTTGAAGTACCATTTGGAGAACGCTCAACAACATAAATGACAACTTCTGTCCTGGGGGAAAGATAACCAAGTTATAAAATATGGAGCATGTAACTCACAGCCACAAATATCAATGCAGCATGTGATTTTAGAAGGGTGTTAGCTGAATTCAGAAGCACCCTTCTAAATTAAAGGGTGCTAAATAAAGTTAAAATGACGTAGGCAAGTAAGATATTATCTATAAAAGGTATGCTTAGCTACAAAGTCCTATGTAAATGTTATTTTTTTTTTTTCCCCAGAATTGAGAAGTGCCTTGGAGATTCTGTTGAAGTTTATGGGCTGCTTCATTGCAATTTAGTCCAAAAAGTAAAATCTGATTTCAGTTATTATATCTCACTGGTAACAATAATTCTTCTAACCCAAGATATCCTAAAGCAAATGTCTTGCCACTAAGCATGATAATTATACATAGGACAAGGGAAGTTAACCATATTTATCCATAAATGAACATGTACAGTAATCAGTTAAAACATTCCAATGTCTTTGTGGCCCCTAATTTGCATACAACCATAATTAAGTTTCCTCCTGTTTCTGAATAAGAAATCTAAGAAATTATTAGCATCTAATAAGAAACGCAAGATTAAGAAAAAAGCTTTTAAACAAATGCTTCTATAAATACTGAAGAATCACTAGCTGAGAAATATTTTGCTTTGAGATTTAATTTGTGCTTTAGCAACAAAAACACTGTTGATCACTCTCTTTGGATCAAGGCACACAGAAATATATAGTATATTTAATGTATACTTACTGATCATCTGGCAATGTTTTAATGCCCTCTACATTTACAGTAAGGGTCTGGTTTCCTCCCAAAACTTTATGCAATGATTCTACCAATTGCTGTTGCTGGCTTCGAATATCTGTTTCTTTTTTGTTGAAAACTAAAACCACTAGCCCATCTTCATCTTTATTATTGGGCATACAACTATAACCTACTGCCTGTGGAATGACAAAACAAAGAATATCAAAAACACGTACAGATCTCAAATCACGTGTTTAATATTAACAGCTTAACATCTGCTAAAACAGGGAAAACAGCTTAATGTCTGGTAATGAAGGGAATATGTAATGATTCTATCCATAACTCTGTGCCCTAGGAGGTCACACAATTATAAAGAGAAACTTTCTAACCCAAGAATAACATAAACTTAGAGAGAGAAATTAAAATGTCCTCTTCCACAGAGTAACTAAATAGCTTTCTCCTCTGAAAAACTTTGATATCCATCATTGTTGGGTGTTTCCGAACACTGTGGAAACAACCCTGCATGCCATAAAAATGACTGCAAAAGTCATGGACCAAAATGTAATTTACTTTATTATATATCTGACCCATGGAATCTTAAGCGAAGTTTATATAAAGATATATAAAGAAATGTCTACCAAATAAATACTTTTAAAGTACCATAATAACACTGTCAACTTATAAATGCTATAAACAATGTCTACATTATTTTATGGTTTCATGTAATACAAAAGTTTATGAAACAGGTTAGTATTTTACATGTATTAAATGACAAACTATACCTTTCTAAAGAATTACTCTTTTAGACATAAGCCTTTTTTCTCTTTTGTCACCACATAATGCAATTTTTAAAAAGAATTTAAATTCACTCTGTATTAGTTCATTATGCATTTTACCATATGTATGTTAATATATCAATTAAAGAAAGAAAAAAATTAAATTGTTATATTCAACCTATGTCTACTATATACCTCTTAGTCACTACACAAGAGTATTAAAATTTCAACTATATACACTCAAAAGGTATACTTTCTTTTTGTAGAGTGATGAGATAAAGAGATATTCCCTAACAAGATGGGTTGGTCACTTTCTGTTGTTTAACCATGTTCAAGGGTCTGATCCTCAGCCTTGCAACTCCAAACACCAGCCTATGTACACATTGATTAAGTTTAAGAGACTGACATAGGCCAACAAAACTTAAAAGAGGCTGACGTATAAACTGGATTGAAATACGTTAATTTTTTACGAAAAATGCATCACCAAGTTGACCTAAATCTCACTGGCTGATAAGCAGAATCTCTGAGAAGTTAAATTCAAATGAGAAAGTTGTTTGGTAGGCATGGAATCAGAGCAAAGAAAACATACTATGATGTTGTAGTACTGGCTTTGGCAGTCAGCTATAATAGTGACAACAGTATACATACCAAGCAGAAGAGTTACTCTGATATGCTGTTTAGGGTATACTTTCCAGGGCAATATTAGATGAAAACCACTAAATTCTAGTTTTGGGGCTCCCCTTTATAGGTGCCAAGCAGACCATTTCCCCTCTGTTAACATTTTTTCCTGCTATAAATTACATTCTAGTCACACCTTCCTTCAGTCATATTCTAGTCATCTCAATCACACATATGTTAAGAAATCACTTCAATTTTATAGTTTTTGTACTTTTAAAAGGAAAGTGTTACTGTACCATGTTCAAGGAGTACTAAAAAACCAAGCAATTGTTTTCTTAGTATTATTTTAATCCAAATATCACATTTCCTCGTACACTCTTCAAGTGAAGATCAAAAGCAGTATTAATACCTTAAAACGGCAAAATGGGTTTTCCTGTGTGAATTCCACTGGTGGAATGTTACTGTTGAAATATCCTTTTCCTGTTCCCCAAAAGGCCTGTAGTTGATTCCATTTTGCCAAAATAGCATCTCTCTCATCTCCCAGTAGTGTTGGAGCAGAAAGAGCACTTGCAGTATTTATCAGTTGGTTGGACTGGGCAGGAGCTTGTGTAGGCTGGCTGAAGAGACCACCTAATGCTAAAAATGAACCCCAAAATTAGTTTTTCAAAAAAAGAATCAATCAATTCAGGTCCTAGATATGGTAAGCAGAATATCCCCCACCCCAAGAGATCCACATCCTAATCCCCAGAACCTGTAAATATGTTACCTTGTACAGCAAAAGGGACTTTGCAGATGTGATTAAATTAACTAAACTGAGATTATCCTGGATTATCAGAGTGGGTTCAACATAATATTTGGGCTCTTTAAAAGGGAAGAGGGAGGTCAGAGTCAAAGTGAGATTTGAAGATGCTATGCTGCTGGCTTTGAAGATGGAGGAAGGAGCTATAAGCTAAGAAATGGAGACTCTAGAAGCTGGACAAGGCAAGGGGATGGATTCTCCCCACAGCCTCCAGAAGTAACACAGTCCTATCAACACCTTGATTTTAGCTCAGTGAAATTTAGTTCTGGATTTCTGATCTCCAGCACTGTAAGGTAATATGTTTTAAGCCACTAAGTTTGTGATGCTTTGTTATGGCAATAATAGGAAAGTAATATGCTAGAACAATCCTTATAGTGTTAAACTCGCATTTCTGATATCATCTTAATACAATTAATTCCATTAAACACAATTTAGACCCATGATATTAATATTAGACCCACAGCGAAAAAAGGGTAAAGTCTGTGAAGTTGCAGAATTGTTTTTTTAAACAACCTTTACTACTGTTACAGTTGTATAATATATACAAATTGGAGGATACAAAATAAGCAAAAAGAATCATTATATCAATGTTATGTCAATATCAGCTTAATAAACAATTTCCTTCTCTTAGTGCAAAGAAATATATAGTAAAAAAAACAACAAATGGGCAAATCCTAAGCCAAAGATTTAGCTGGCTGTGTAACTTTGGACAAGTTACTTATTCTGTGTTAAAATTTCTCCAATAAAAGAAGGGCTGAGTTGTTAGATCAGATCAGTATTTCCAAAGTGCTAGATAAGTAAATAACCTTGGTACATGAAATTATCTTGTCAAGCAACAGTTGAGTCACCAGATACTAAATCATATGACAAAAACTTCTCTTTTAATTATCTGATTTTATATATATATATATATATATATATATATTTTTTTTTTTTTTTTTTTTTTTTTGTGGTACGCGGGCCTCTCACTGTTGTGGCCTCTCCCGTTGCAGAGCACAGGCTCCGGACGCGCAGGCTCAGCGGCCATGGCTCACGGGCCCAGCCGCTCCGCGGCACCTGGGATCTTCCCGGATCAGGGCACGAACCCGTGTCCCCTGCATCGGCAGGCAGACTCTCAACCACTGCGCCACCAGGGAAGCCCTGATTATATATATTTTTAAAGTCTCAGTTTGGTGCTAGTATGCCTTTAATGCCTCGTGTCATCACTTATCTCACATTTTAACAAAGGGGAGCACAAATCTAAGACTAGGAGCTTAAAGCAAAGGTATCTAGTTAGAATTTATTAACACTATTATATTTACTGTGGACTTAAGTTCAATTATTGTTTCTTTATAAAGAAACAACAGCTATAGCAAGTGATACTGGTTTTCCATTTATAGCAATAGTTTGGATTTTCCTTTCAAAATAAACATATTAAATGTTTAAAAGTAAACTGATTTAAAGAAAATTCTCTAATAATACAAATGGTATGTAGATAAAAGAAAAATCATGAATACCAAAATGACCTGAGTTTTAGGACCACTATATTAGATGATATTTAAGTTTTCTTTCAGCTTTAAAGATTGCAAGTACCACAAGGCCAATGGGGCTTCTACAGGGCTAGAGAGGGGCTGCTGTTACTCTCAACGTGAGTATTATTAATTCCCAAATGGGCATTTATGAAAATGGTAGGGAAGTGGATTAGAAGCCAGGAGACTTGAATCCTGATTTGCTATATGCTCACTATGCAGCTTCTGACAAGAAATTCCTAGGTTTTATCTTCCTCAACTTTTAAATAAGATTAACAAACTATCATCTATACTAATTTACACTTCACACTAGATTCCAATCACACTAGTCTACTCAGAGCTCACTAGCTGGAAGGCATTTGAGAAACTCAAATAACAAAATCCTACAGACGCTTTTAAAGCCTTAGCATATTAGATTTCTCACACCTTTCTACCTTCTCAGGCCCTCATGCTGTTGATTATTCATTCCTTCAATCCTCAGAGAAAATCTTCAACTTTCACTGAATACACATCCTTCTTGAAAAACTCTTCTCCCTTAGATTTCCTGACAATGCAGTCTCTCCTGGTTTTATATATCATACACATATACATACATGCATATTTTCATTCATTCATTCACCATGCATTCATTCAACAAATATTTACTGAGTATCCCTTAAGTGTCAGACATAGAGGCAAATACTAAGGATATGGTGGTAAACAAGACTGGTTCTTTAAACAAACTGAGCATATCAAACAAATATTAACAGTTGTGATAAGTGCCTCGAAGTAGAGGCTCTGAGAGTCCTAAATGAGGGAGCTAATCAAACTTGGGGCAGGAGGGTTAAGAGAAGGCTGTCCCATAAGAACTTCAGCTAAGGTCTAAAGGAAGTAGTCAGCCAGGCCATGGGGTAGCGTCAAGAAGAACAGCATGTGCAAAATCTGTGTCAAAGAGGAGGGGACGATGAGCTGGCAAAAGGAATACGGAGTACTAAACAATAGGGTATGAGAAAAAAAAGACCAGACTATGATTGAAGTTGAGGGCTCACATTGGCCAAAAATGTGACAATTTGAGCATCAAAAAGAATAATGAATACATCCAACTCAAACACACTCAATTTACTAAATCTCACGCATTCAAAATGATAATTTTTAAAAGTAAAAATCAAAAATTCAGAAAAATCTCAACACCCTGGACACCACTGGAAATAATCAGGCCACCAACCACTTCTTACAAAAACTGTCAGTTAAAAAGAAAGAATTTATCCTGCCTTTCCTACACAGATTCCATTTCAGGGTGACCAAGCAGTCTAGGGGGGATGAAGAAAAACTCCTTTTACAGAAGACTTTCAGTGTGGAAGAGAGGGCAGAACTAGAAAATCACTAACTCCTAATTTTGCAACTCCTAATAAAATAACTGATTGAGGCAATGACCATCAATGAATGAAACCATTAGGTTAAAGACTGATGGGGAACTTTACAAGACAGACTGGCTCTCACCACCTGAACCCACTGATCAATCTTTGCATCTCTAAAAGAGATGGCCTCATAATGTGATACAATAGGAAGCACACAGCACCACCCACAAAGTATTCATGCCAAAAAGTCAAACTTAAATCTAATAAAGTACCTAAAGCTAACTTCATTTACCAGAAATATGGGGCATAAAGTCAAATGATTCTACAAGGAAAAAAATTTAGACTGGGGGATATTTCACAGGACAACTGGTCCAGTTTCTGTAACAATTCATGAGTGGGGTGAAAAAAAAACGCAAGCAGGGAATTCTCTATACTAAAAAGAAGCTTAAGAGACCTTGTTTAGATCATGATTCAAATAAACCAACTGAAGAAAACTTTACTGAGACATATGGGGAAATCTGATTAAGGATGATACCAAGGAATTAGTAATTGTGCGTTGGAATGACTCCATGTTTTTAAAGAGAGAAGCACAGTAAAGCAGTAAAGTAAGGGTGAAATTACATGTTTGGGATTGGCTTTAACGTACTGATACTTTCAAAAAAAAAGAAGGGGGGAAGGAGGATATAGATAAAACAAATGTGGCAAGTTCTGACTTTTGTTGAATCTATTTGGTACAACATGGGGTCATTTTACTATTTTTGTATTAGAATTTTTCACAATTAAAGAACAGTAGATGTTCATTGGATTTGAGATGATTAATGACCATAACTATTTGACTGGGTAAAGAAAGAAGAAAACAGATCAGTGTGGGCTAAGAGGTAACAGAAGACAGCAGCAGGGGATCCCATTCTTCTATATCTATTTCAAGTAGTTTATGAAGGCGAGAAGAGAGTGATAGCAAGAGATAACTGAAGTGAGATGTGAAATTAAAGTAGTTTTATTTTTTTGTTTCTGTTTTTAGAAAAAAGAAACTTCAGACGTTTAAATGTGAATGAGAATAATCCTCGGACAGAGAAGCTGAAGACTTTGTTTTTGGTGGGGGGTGAGAGGTAGAATGGGGTGGGGGTCTGCTGGGAAAAATAATCAACAGCACAAGGAGCCCCAGAAGGTGGGAGGATATGAGATCCAGAGCACAGGCGAAAAGAGAAAAGGATGGGTTACAGCGGTAGGTAGATAAATAAGATTCGGTAGTGGGCAACTGAAGGAATTACAATGAGGGATTCTATTTTCTCTTTGAAGCAGAGGTCAATGCCATCTACTAAAAGTGAGAACAGAGAACTTTGAGATTTGAAGAGAATAAAGGTTTAAAATAACTTACAGAAAGTGGGAGAAAAATTTGAAAATAAAAACTTAACAGGATTACCAGGCAATGTTGAGGCCCCAACTTGGGTTGGTGATTAAGAATTTAGAGATTCAATCTTCTGTACTCTATGATTTTCTCAAGCAGTATCTAGACAGACAGTTGGGCTTACACAGGCTTGGGGTTGTTTTTTCCAGCAGACATGATACAAGGATAAGGAAGTTTAGCATACTGGCAAGAGTGACAGAAATGGAAGGACAAGGGCTCTAAGCTAATTAGA
This sequence comes from Stenella coeruleoalba, assembly GCF_951394435.1. Lineage (NCBI taxonomy): Eukaryota > Metazoa > Chordata > Mammalia > Artiodactyla > Delphinidae > Stenella > Stenella coeruleoalba. The sequence goes on from NC_137149.1 coordinate 103,901,672, forward strand.
AAGGACAGTGAGACAGGAAGGAGCTGATGGAAGAGCAGAAAGTGCTCTAAGATCCTAATGAGGTCTAGGAACAGCTATGTTGGAAGTGGTTGAAAAGTCAGGCTAAAAGAGCAATAGGTTGTGGGATGTTTGATTATGCACTATTATTGATGATTGGAATTAGATTATTGATTGATTATGGAACTAGAACAGTTTCAGATGTTGCCAAAGTCCAAGGTAAGAATTGTGGCTAAAGTGAAATGGAGAAGGTCTTTGGAGTAAAAGGTAGATGGTATGGCCGTCTGAGTACATAGCCATGTGAATGCTAAAATAACCCAGATTGATAGTACAAGTTGGAAAGAAAAGCAGGACTCAGAGCCAGCTGCCAAAGTGTTCAATGAAGAAAAGGTACTGTCCAGGAATCAGCAGATAACAGAGATTAGACATATCAGAGATGGTGGAACCAGACAGCAAGCACCTCATACAAGCAGGAGTTTTAAAAAATGAGGCAAAAGCTCCACAATCTTTGCAGATTAAACTCAAACTCCTTTCAACAGCAGGTCCCAAATTCATCACGCCGTGCCATGCATTCATGCCTCTGTCACTGTTATTCCCTCTGCCTGGAATACCCTTTTCTGACTTTATCAACTGGCTAATTCCCTTAAGATTCAACTCTTCCTCTACATTCCAAAGCACCTTGTATGGGTCTATTTTAGTGCTTTCACACATACATATTTTTTATAATTGAATGTTAATTATTCTACCTAATTGGATGTTTGTTATTCTATCTCATTGTAGACTACGAGCAACCTTATATACCCAGTGCCTGACATAAAACATACACTCAGCAGAATGAGCCCTTTTCATTCTGCAAATGAACAGCACCAGATTCAAATTCCCATTTTTCCTAACAAGAGTAAGCACAACTATAATAACTTATAGTTGAAGAGACTTTATGTCAAGAAACAAAGAAAAAACTTCACTTTTCCTTTCTTCTCCTTAACTACTTGGATTTCCATCAAACTTTGTATTGTTGCAGAAGGACAGTAAGAAAGATATAATTGTAACACCAGAAAGAATAATTCTATTATCTTCATCCTATTGGTTAGATAATTCTTGAAATTCATGTTTAATATGTTAGTAATCTTCAATGACTGAGTAGGGTGAATTGCAGCCAATCAATCAACTTACCTAAGAAAAATGAAACAAAAGTGGTTTTAAGAGGTAGCAAACTATGGAAAAGCAAAAGGAGCATTACAAAGGAAGTCAAGGAACTTGAATTTATGTTCCTATACTACATCTTGGAAGATATATAGAAAAGTCACAATTTTCTCAGTTACCTCTCTTCACCTATAAAATGGAGGTAACAAGAGTTCTATTTCATAGAGTTCTTGTGATAATTAAATAAACTAATCCATACAAGATAACCCTGGAACATACTGCCACACCAGCTAGTAAGGAAGCTATCAAAGAGTAATTCTACACTTGTCTGAAAGGACCTGGGAATCAACCTGAAGAAGCTTACACTGGCCAAAGATGGAACAATTTAAACATCAATATGGAAAACTGCGATGGACTGAAAAATATCAAATAATTTAAATACTTGAGTTCCTGACATAAAAAAAAAAAAATTGGTTACCTTTGGAGAATGATAGGGAACAAACTCTTTATTTTGAAAGCTAAGAATAAAGGGAAAGAATCAACCAAATAGTGGATGAGGTAAAGTTTCTCTTTATAGAAGTATTTCAACAAATAAATGACAACGGAATCAGACGGTTGGAATAATACCATTTTACAACCCCCAATGAATTAATGGATCTAGGTAATGATCACCAATGGCTGCTGCTAACATCACAAAAAATAGAGAGAATCAGACATTACATGCCTCTTGATAAAAATACATCACTACCTATAAAGTAGTCTTGCAAACAAACAAAAAACTGAACTATCAACATAAATAAGCCCCTAGATTCAACCCAATTTACAAGAAATACAGAGGACAAAGGGATATGCTAACTATACAAAGGGATATGCTAACTATACAATAGGAATGCAATCAGTAAAGTTCTGACTGACAACTTCTACAGGACAAATGATCTGATTTCTTCAACAAATTGAAAAATAAATAAAAAAGAAAGAGCTAAAAGGGGAACTTACAGAGATTTAAGACAAATGAAACTAAACAATACAAGACAAAACCATAAAGAAAAGTAAGGAAGTGATCAACACAAAAGGCAAAACTATATTTCCTCTGATGGGGAAGTGACTAGGAGGGAAACCTGGAGGGCTTCTGTAGTGGCTGGCCAGGGTCTACCTCCTGACATGGGCAGTGGTTACAGTGGCGTTCATCTTATATACAATTCACGAAGCTGTACCTCTGTGCCACTTTCTATATTTGTGTTATTTTTATCAACAACAACAAAAGTTTTAAAGGAATGATACTAAACACAGAAGCCTTATAATCAGAATCTCATGCCAATCTGTTTCTTTGCCAGGTGCTATCATCATATATAAACACAAGAAGTAGCTTTTGGAATACTTTATAATTCCTCCAAAAAAAAAAAGATATCCACTAAAGTGTTTTGAACAGTGCACTCCACAATGTTGCCTACATTGTTATGGCTTTATATCTGAAAATGAAAACCTCTTATACTTACTAGTTTGTTGCTGCTGCTGCTGCTGTGTATGAAATCCTCCAAATCCAAGTCCAGTTCCCAAACCAGTACCTAAACCAGTACTAGTTCCAGCTGTTGTGCCAAAGCCAGTGCCAAATCCAAAACCTTTGTTCTGAGCACCACCGAAGAGTCCTTTGAATGAAAAATTTAAATTGTTTAAGGTAAAAAAAAGAAAGCTGACTTGTAGCTCATTTGCTTCTACAAATGATATAAGATGTCCTCTTGGGCTGCCCTTGTGGCGCAGTGGTTAAGAATCCGCCTGCCAATGCAGGGGACACGGGTTCGAGCCCTAGTCCAGGAAGATCCCACATGCCGCGGAGCAACTAAGCCCGTGCGCCGCAACTACTGAGCCTGCGCTCTAGAGCCCGCGAGCCACAACTATTGAGCGCGCGCTCTAGAGCCTGTGCTCTGCAACGAGAAGCCACCGCAACGAGAAGCCCGCACAGGGCAACGAAGAGTAACCCCAGCTTGCTACAACCAGAGAAAGCCTGCACGCAGCAACGAGGACCCAACACAGCCACAAAAATATAAAATTAAAAAAAAAAGATGTCCTCTTACCAGTAGTGCCCGTGTTAGATGGAGCAGAAAAGCTGAATGCAGAACCTGCTGTTGTAGACGGTGTCCCAAATCCACTAAACCCACCTAATTAAAAAAGGATAAATAAAATAGCAAGGAAGAATCTTTTGTATACATATGAGGTAATTTCCTTTTCAAATTACATGATAAGCAATTGCTCCACATAAAGACAAAATATATTGGTCTAACTTTTCCTTTCTCTACTTTAACGTCAATTTTTAAAAAACTATACTACTAATCAAGAAGTCAATATGTTGCAAGAAATGAGCTACTAAGTATTTAAAGTAGAAATACCACAGTGCAATATATACCTTTCAACTAAAGAGGTGATTAAGCTACAGCTGAGTAAACATGTTAATAAGCCTATTGTCATAGTGTTAAGGCTAAAATGACTGTGTACTTTTACAGCAGGGGTTGCAAACTCAAATGCCTACAAGATACAGGCTGATAACATTCATGAATGAAACAGACTAGGTGTTTATTGACTGCCAGAAGGGATCAGTGTGAACAGTTTTTTTTAAATGGCAGCAGTTCCTAAATTCCAGCAAATTACTGCTGCAGGAGAATTTAGTAGTGTGCGGGCTTTAGAATTTAGTAGCAGTAGTTTAGTAGTGTTATATATTCCCATTTTTCCCAAGAAATAGAAAATCTAGATTTTCTGTGTGAAATTTACACAATTTTAAACCTGAAGTCAATTTATTTTTTTGCAACTAATTCAAATATTTTTAAAACAGTGTGACAAACAGATCATACTGGCAGACTGTGCTGCCAGTTTGCAACCCTGGCTTCGGTGAATTAATTTATACTCTACTTTAGCTTATATTTCTACTTAGTCTCCATCAAGACTGAGCAACTTTTCAAATGAAACATACCAATATACCGACTCTTATATTGGTATGTAAACAAGAATGTGTTTCTTGAAGAGATAAGGGGGAAAAAAAATCACAAGGCAGCAGTGGCTGGCAAGGAGAGCAGAGCTATCACAGGGCTCTGCGCCACAACAGTGACAGATACACAAATTTCACTTTCAGATAAATCTAGAGACGAAATTAATCTTAACCATATCGAAGCTGACATATGAATGGAATGGAATTCCGGCCAATACACAATGGCTTTTTTCCCCTTACTGTCAGTCTTTACCTGATCACCAATGTGGTGTCAAAAAAGACTTTTAAGACAAATGTCTGAACCATTAGTGCTGAGTTATGCTGCAGACTCTCCGGGATTCTAACTTTTAGTCTCATATATTTCTGGCATAAGAGACAGAGATTCATCAATATTATAACATAAAAGATACAAGAAGGAAAAAAACCCAACCCACTGACAGTCATCATATGACTCTGACTTGGAAAATTACTCAAGAATAGACTACATGTTGCATGCAGGCACAACCAAATACTCTATTTACTTGTAGGTTCTACTGCAGTACTGAAAACTGTAAATATTTTGATAAAAATCACCTAAAGTACTGAACATTTTTCCTAATCTTTTTCATTACTTCTAATTTTCACAGAAAAACTAAGATATATTCTGAATTGGCTATACAATAAAAACACTGGTATCTTAACATGCTCCATAATGTGAAAATGTTTATTAGTAAAAATGGATCTGCAAGGATATAAAATAAAAAAGTAAACAAGAATTTCAATCAGCCTTTTGCTGAAGTTGATCAACGTACATAAACATACATAAAAGTAGTTAAAACAGTTATATTATCACAACTCAAAACTTCACAGTGATAACTCCAAATGAACATGAAATCAAGCAAATACCAACAGGTTTATTTATTACTGTTGAATTATGAGCTGGGTGGGTTTGGTCGGAAACACAAACTTCAAAATAATGTTTCTGTTTTACCCAGTGCCAATTTTAAGCAAACAGGGAAAAGTAAACATACCAAACAACAGTGATATGTGATCACTTTAAATATACCTTAGTGATAACGGATTGTTTAATCTTTGGAACTTCAAGTATTCTTCAAAACGTTTTCGAATCAGATTGCCAAGGTCATATTCACACTGCAGTAACAAGTAACTGCACAAAATGCCAGACTTCCCAAGTATGTCGTAGGGAATAAATCATGCTTACCAAATGCATATAATTGGCATGGGCATAAGTGGCATATGTAAGAGAATATGAATAATAAATTCATATACGAGCAGCTGAGGAGCAAGGCTTTTCTATAGGGTCACTGTATGCAAGGTACACATAGACCTATTTTAAATTTTTATATATATATATATATATATATATATATATATGTACACACACACGCACACGTTATAGTTTGTGTTTTGCAGAATTTCCAACGAGCTTCAAACAATCCATATAGATACCAGAATCTTCATAATTACCTTTTTGAGTACAAAGACATCTAACCTATCTTTTAGAAGCTAATGCTATCTGACAATAAATTAAATTGCTCTCTCTGATCATTTCTCAAAAATTCCAGTAAAGAACTGGGGATTCTTTCTATAATTGCGTTATCTTATAGAAATGTATCCTAATCTGCTCAGTTGGCCAAAGAAACACATTATTATTATCGTACAGGTTAAAAACAAGACAGGTTGCTGCTGTTCGTATAAGACTTGTTTCTCTCAGGAAACACAAGGACAATCAAATGAAATTCCAATGAAAGATGCAGGAAAAATGGAAAAAAATGACTGCAGGAGTCCAAGAATTCCAGGAAAAGGGGCCTGACTGTTGAGCTTATACTTCGAAAGACATATCTAATAATTTGGAAGATATATTCTACTCAAAATAAAAATCCATTCCAAATACTTATCACTTGGAAGGTATATTCTGTTCAATTAAATGCAAATTTAACAAAGGAACTTTATAACTTGCAAGACTTCCCCAAACCAAATCTTTTAAGAGTGTCAAAAGTTGGTACAAATGTTTTTGACTCGACATTAGGAAATGAATTTCCTTTCCTTGTTAGACAAGTCGCTGTTCTTTCCCAAACTCTGGAACCACAAAATATTCTTGGACTCCAGCTCCCAACATTCGTTACACAGACGACCCGCATATCTACCTGCACTTGCCAGACTGTTACCAAAATTGAACGGAGTCGCCGAGGTAGTAGAAACACCGAAATTCCCAATATTAAAGTTCACTGCAGGATTAGCAGTTAATCCGAAACCCCCAAAATTAAACCCACTGGCGGTGGAGTTGGCAGTCTCAAGCCCACCAAATCCTGATAGGCGTGTAGGCAAAGAAACAAACAGAATTTTAAAAGGGGGAGGGGGGGAAGAAGAAAGAGGAAAAGAAAAGAAAGCAAGGTAAGGATTAGAAGAGTTTGCAGGAGGTTTCAAAGAAGTGAACAAAGACAAACCCTGACTTTGCTCCAAACGAGTTAAGAAAGCCGAGGAGGCGCGGACGGGAAGGAGGACAGGAGCGTGTAGTCCCGCAGCAAGAACCGAAGGGGCCAGGGCCGAGGGAGCCGCAGAGCAGCGCCCAAGGCTCCCCAGCCCTGTCCTCGCCGAGCCCAGCGGCGGGAACCAAGCGAGCGTTCGCGCCCGTCCCGGACGCTGAGGTGGGGAGGGGTGAGTAGAGTTGGGGAGGGAAGGATGGGTCTCCGGCAAAGGGTGAGAGAAGCCGCCTCCGGTCTCTCCGAGTCCGACTCCCAGGCGGCGGGAAACGAGCCCTAGGAGGAGAGGGCCCTGCGGCGACCCACCCGCAGCGCGCGAGCTCCGGGTTGGGCCTCCATTCTCCCCGCGGCCTCCTCAGGAGCCGCCTCCGCCCGCTCTGCTGCCGCCCGCCCTTTACCGAAGCCCCTAAAGTCTCCGCGCGGGAAGGAGACCCCAGGATCCCCAAGCCGAAGAGTCTCGGACCGAAGGGCTGGACCAAAGGCCTTCCCTCCTCCCCGGGAGAAGGTCTGGGGGACTCACCCGCGGGGGCCGCGGTGGCTGCAGCTGTACCAGAGGTGCCCGAGGGAGCCCCAAAGTTGAAGGCCATGTCGCGGGAGCAGGGGACCTGGGTGCTGCTCCCGCGGCACTCGGTGCACTCCGCTCTTCGATCCGGTGGGAAACCACACCCGCATCTCGGAGTTCCGCCTCTTTTCTGGCCTAGCCTAAGAAGCCGGAACGCCTGAAAGGCGTAGGGGGTGGAGCGTGGAGAGGGAACGCCCCCGGCCTGGCTTGCTTCCGGGGGTCAGTGGATTCACGTGGTGTGGAGCGTCGCAACCAATGTGAGATTCTGGGAAGCTCGCCGTGGCGTGCCGCCTGAGAGCCCTTAAAAACTTGCTTTAGGGAGGCCCCTTGGAAAAGATGTGCAGCAGGCTGAATACCAGTGTCCAATGAAGACAGGGTAGGAAAGAAAGCTAAATCCTTATTCTCCATAGTGGAGAGACAGTGGATAACACTAAAACCGAAAATTCACGAAGCAGCATGTCACTTAAAGTCATGGGGTAATGGTGGGGAAAAGAAGAAGAAAGAAAGAAAGAAAAAAGAAGAAGGCTAAAAGAAGTGCCTCTGAGAATGATGTCCATTTAGGTTTTTTGGTTTTTGTTTTGTAGAATTCTTGGTAGACACTTTGTAGAATTATTTGCTTCTTAAATCTATGTGCTTCTGTAACTTGAATAAAAATAAAAACAAAGTCATTGTGTCTATCGAAATTAAAATTGTCTTTGGACCTAGCAATGCTACTTCTAGGAATTTATCTTGTAAATGATTTGGCAAAATTAATGGAATACAAGGTTATAGGTTACAGTCTTATTTATAATAACAAATGATAGGAAACAGTGTTTTGCTTAAATAGTTGCATTCATACAAAGGAATACTATTCAGCCAAGTAAAGCTCTTTATGTACTGAAAAGAAAGATCTCAAAGGTAAATTATATAAACACAATTTAGAACACTATATGTGTTCTAAATGCTACAATTTGGGTGGGAAAAAAAAAGAGGGCTAGAATATGTAATTACATATATTTGTATGAAATATTCCTGGAAAGATACATTTTCAAAATGAATAACATCGGTTGCCTCTGAGAAGATGAATTGGGTGGCAAGAAGATGGGTGGAGGGAGGACTTTGCAGTATAAAGCCCGTTTAGTTTTTGAAAATGTAAATGGGTTACCTACTCATACAATTAAATAATGCTAATAGTGGTCATTGCAGAAGTCCCAGTGAGAACACTGATATACGGATGAGGACAGCAGGCATGAAGACTGGGGAGCAGGTGGACTTGATGATTGATGGGGTGTGGAGAGGCAGGCAAAGAGGCGTCTAGCAAGGGTCCCTGGTTCCTGGCTTGTACACTGTGATGTCATTGGAATTTGGGAGGGAGACAAGAAAAAATGAGTTCCTTTCTTTACTTACTGGATTTGAGGACAACCTGGCTGAGGATATCCAGCTGGGCTTGGATATGTGGGACTGAGGTGGAACAGAGAGGCCCACGTTTAGGGTGTAATTGAAGCCTGGGTGCCAATGAGATTGTCAGGGAGAGAGGATCAAGTGAGAAGATGCAGCTGAGCATCAGTAATTAGACCAGAGGAGACAGCCCTCAAGAGAGCCTGCGAGAAAGAAGCAGCAGCAGCTGAGCCAAATCACAGAAATTATGGATGGAAGGGGAGAACCATCTCAGATGGAAAAGAATGGATGACTATTTCTTCAGTAGGAAGCCATCCCTGATCACCCTTTCTAAAATTGCACATCCCACTCCTGTCACTGGCTGCTTTAATATTCTTATTACCACCACCTATTTATTGCCCCCCAGCCCCCATTTAATGTTAGCTCCATGAGGGCAGCAAACTTTGTTTTATTTACTGGCGGTGTCCCTGGTGCTAGCAGAGCGCCCACCCACATGATAGGCCCTTATTCAGTACCGTGGAATGAATGAATGATTTCCTCGACATGTTTCTCTCCCTTGCCTTTCCCATTTTCATCTCCAAGTCCTATATATTTTATCTTTTAAATATTTCTAAAGTATTTAATGTCCACTGCCATCTTCCTGACTCAAATTACCGTAATCTCTTGCCTAGACCAGGGATCAGCAGACAGCCCATGAGCCAAATGTGGGCTGCTGTCTGTTTTGTCCACAGTTTCGTTGGAACACAGACATATGCGTTTGCTTACATGTTGTCTAGGACTGCTTTCATGCTACAAGTACAGAGTTGAGTAGTTGCGACAGAGAGGCTTGCGAAGCCAAAACTATTTTCTAAGTGGCCCTTTACAGAAGAAAAGTTTGCCGGCTCCTACCTAGACTACCGCAGTGCAATGAGCAAGATTCATTCTAGGTTGTCTGGCAAATGAGCTAGCTGTGGCTGGGGGTTCCCCCTTCTCCTCGGGGAGGGGAAGGGGCTGCACCCAACCTTATGTCCCACGTAACTGGTGTCTTCTTCACCCCAGCAGTGGAGGTTGCAACGTTCCGTGGGCAGCCCAAGTCCAAACTGCCCCTTGTTCAGTTGCTTGTGTATTCCTCCATTGACAATACTTCGCCCTATAAAAAGGTGGACTAGAAGGAGTCTGCCCTCTGCACTGAGACCAAACAGTGCCCTGGCCCTCAGCTTGCCTCACCATGGGATGACAGGAAGATGGAGGGTCTGTGCCTTCCTTTTTCCAGAATTTTGTTTTTCCCCATTAAAGCCATTACTTGACCTATGCTATGTATGTGGCTTTGTGGAATTCACCCTGCAGGCTAGTGCATGACACCTAGACAAGATCCAGTGGGGACCCTAAAGGAACCACCTAACACAACAGCCTCCTAACTGACCTCCCTTCATCCACGTTGACTCTCTTCCAATTTATTCACCCTGCAGCTAGAGTGAGTCTTTCTAAACAAACCTGTCGTATCTCCCATTCTAGCCCCCCTACACACACACACACACACACACACACACACACACACTCTGACCAACAACCCAGTTCACAATACTTCAATGGCTTCCCGTTTGCCTTGAAAAGGACCAAAACCTTTGACATGGCTCAATAAGGCTGCCTTTCTCTTCAGCCTCATCACCCACTATTCTTCTTCCTTCTCTGAATCCCAGCCAAATATTTTCTCAGTCGCTTGTAACATGTTCCTGGGCACCTCCTGCTACCTCTGTCTGAAATGCTTCGCTCTGCCTCATTAACACCTATTCTTCAGTCTCAGTTAAATGTTACTTCCTTGGGCAAGCCTTCCCTCAACTCCGAGTCAGGTTCCCAGAGCATCATGAAACTTAGTTGAAAGTTTACATTTATGATCAAACAAGGAGCTTCTCCTGTGACAGGAGCCAGTGAAGCAGATTTGGGATTCCTAGGAAGCACTTATGCTGAGGTTCAAGTGTCCTTAATACATAGGGACATTTGTAACACTGAACTAAATATTTTATGATTGATCTGGACTTGCTCTGACTTCAGAAATAAGTTGCAATATTACTGGGATGGGAAAGGTTTTAAAGGTAATCTAAACTTTTGGACTAATAACTTCAGTCCAAATGTCCACAGAAACAAAGGTCTGGTATTTCTCCAGCAGCTCTCTGATCCTACTGAGCCCTCTGGGTGGACTTGTCTGCATTTCACTTTGCGTTTACCTGGAAGCAGACCTGAATAAGGATGTTAGTGCAGGTAGATTATTTGGTTGGAAGCAGCAGTGAGGGGGTGGGTAGAGTGAGACAGGGGATGAAGAAATGATGATAAGAAGCAGTTTCCAGTGTGGGCAACCCTAGCTGAGGAACCAAGTAGAATGAGCCTGAGAACTGTCCCTCTGAGGACTGGCACCTTTGTCAGCTGACTCTTGCCCCCTTTGATTGAGCGTCAATACATAGGAGTATTAACCCCCATGCTCCTGAGGGGCTTCCGGGGCTCTGGAGAAAGCTCTGAGGTAGAAGAGCACAGTGTGGGACCTTCTTGAAGTGGGGCTTGTCAGGCTGGCTGTAACTGCAGCTGAGCTGAAATCAGAGGTGGCCCAAGGGTGTGACTCAGGCCTGAGTCCGTCAGGAGGGCAGAGAGCATCTTTCAAATGAAACTCCACAGACCACTGGACATCTGATGACATAACATACAATTTCCAGTGCAATTTCATAGAAAGTTTTTTTATTAGTGAAATATTTCATTGCATTAAGGGTAGAAATAAGCATGTCAAGAATCACATGAAAGGAACCAGCGGTATAAACTATAGGAAGAACATTCTGCTCCGCATTCTCTTTAATAGCCACAAGCAATTAATCCTAGTGATAATGCCCAGAGGGCCAAGGATGGCGGGCACCTTTTACAGAACTCTTATCTTGAGCAACTGAAATAAAAAATTAGCCTCTCTTAAGTAAAAACCCCGATAAAGGTTAGTTGTGTAGTACTTGGTCTGCCTGACCATTAGTGAGCTTTCTAGAATAAAGTCTAGTGGGAAAAGCCTGGAGCTGAATGTGGCAAAGACCATCTCCTGTCCTGTGTTCAACTCCTGATTTTCCCTGAGAGAAGTGAGGTAACCTCTCTCTGTTTGGTTTCTCCTAAACTGAGTATCATAGTACAGGACACCGTATTCTTTGATTGTGGCAATCACAAAGCTTTTGGGGACCTTTCTAGGATAATAGCTCCACAAAAATGACCATGAGGAACTGTTTGTTATTTCAACCTAAAACCAAATAGGTACATTCATTCTTCTTAACCAATCTATAATCTTGACTGCAGTGTATGGGTTTGCCACAGATTTTTCAGAAGGAAAATATCAAATGTGATTTTTAAGCCAAGTAACTATTAAGAATCATAGGAAAATATTATGCTTTTGGCCTCCCTGACTGTGTGGGATTCAATCAAAAGGTGTACATCATTAACTGTAATATTATCACTCATAGTGTTTAAAAATTTCTTCCTCACAGATGATTATATTCTGGTAAGAGAATGAATCAATGGGTACGCACTGACTTATCAGTTTTATTAATGTGAATAAATGGGTGCATAACAGAATAAGATGTGCCAATTATCTAGTTAAATACTGATAAATTTTTAAAAATCTAGATATTTGGCATTATTGAAGACAAAATATCTTCAATTTAGCTTTTCACATTTCGGTGATTTGGGGTATCTATAGGTTCTATCTTAATTTATAGAGAAATTGAGAGTTTAATGAACTGCCCCTTCAAAAAGGGAAACATTACAAATTGCTTTAGGGTAGAGAGTAGGAAAATTGAGGCAAAGAAACGAAATGATTTATTACCTCCATACAGGGATCAGAAGTTGTATTTGTGAAACTGTGGCTTTTTTTCTTTCATTTGCTTACACTGAAACCCAGTTTTAAACAAAAAATCCTGCAGAATGATTCAGTTGTTAAGACATTATCTGTGCACTTTGCCATATTAACTGTACAGGTTTCGCAATCAAAAATGAACAGTGAACGTTGAGAATCAAAGAAACTGCCCTTAAATATGCTTGAATTCTGTGACAGCTGATGGTTCCCAATCCTGACTTAGGTTACACTGAAAGCCAAGAGGTCTTCTGCAGAGAGGTGGCTCTGCTTCTGGTCCCAAGGGACTTTTCTTAAATGCACTTCCTGTGCAATATTTTAAAACACCATCACTCTGTCAGCAAAATGATTGTCACAGGAAGCGTAGGGCACATTTTTCTCTATTCAGTGAGTGATAGTGAGCCACAAAACATCAGAAGGAACTGAATCTGAGAAAAGAACAACTTATAAAAATAATTTCAAAGTTACCAAGAAGACTGCCCTAGAAGAAATGTCTCTTTAGTATAGTCAGACTTCCTGAAATTTAAGTGTAACTTAGGCTGTGGAGAGATGGATTTCCTACATTTATAAATCATTTTACAAATAATCACTCAATAGTATTGTAATTGTATTGTAACAGTCACATTTGGCAAGGGTGATTGGGGAAAAAAATCAGTTACTGATTACCTTCTCCCAGAAACATCTTTCCACATCAAGATCATTTGGACTAAAAAAATAATAAACTACCCACAAATGTCATAACTAGCATTCTGTTCTATATGAAATATCTGTACTTGTCCTCACCAACATCATTTATGCATTCTCTCAATTCACAAAAGTACAAGTCAAAAATCCTCAGGTGCTTGTCACTATCAGCTCACGGGTACCACCTCCACAAACCCCTTCCCTGCTTGATTCCTACCCTGTATGAAAGCTGTCTGAATTATTTTCCTGGAGGAATTATGAACTGAAGATTAGCAAGAAATGCAATATGGGGCATCCCTGGTGGCGCAGGGGTTGAGAGTCCACCTGCCGATGCAGGGGACACGGGTTAGTGCCCCGGTCTGGGAAGATCCCACATGCTATGGAGCGGCTGGGCCCGTGAGCCATGGCCGCTGGGCCTGCGCGTCCGTAGCCTGTGCTCTGCAGCGGGAGAGGCCACAACAGTGAGAGGCCCGCGTACAGCAAAAAAAAAAAAAAAAAAAAAAAAAAAAAAAAGAAAAGAAATGCAATATGCACCTTTTCAAAAGAGGAAATTAGATGCATTTGAATGATATCGAATGAGGCTTACCATTTTACCCTGCATCCCCAAATCTTATTTACTTCTGTTTTGTGGATGAAATGAATGGAGGAATACAACATCAAATAGTATTTATGTATTTTGAGCACAAAGTTTGGTGAATGAAGAGTAGTGAATAAGGTTAGACCAAGTAGTGTTAACAAGTGAGGCACAGACATTATAACCACGACAGTGGTCACAAAATTCTGGAGCTACCAGCACCCAACAACAAAAAAATTACTACACCAGAGTTTATTAAATACTTGCTAGACACATGAAAAACAATTTGTCAGGGACCACAGGATCCTGATGGCCAACCAGGTCAGCCTGTTCTTGAACCTCTGCCAGAAGGTGCTGAACACACGCAGGCACGGGGTCTCCTCCCTCTCGCACCAGTTGACAAGCCTGTGAGGATGCAGACAGTTGCCCCACTGTCGTGGTCCAGGTCACGACAGCTCGCACGCTTCCTTCCCCAGGCGCAGCCCATGGTTAGCTTAGGTTCGTATGAGAGGTGCTCTTTCGTCTGCAGTTCCCTGAGACCAGGTGAGAGAGGACAGCGAGGTTAGGAGATCACGTGACCAACTTCTCCCCAGATGTGAAAAGTGGAGAGAGGGGTGCAAGGAGGGGAAACTGATGGGAAAACTGTCATCCCAATCACCTTCTCTTCTCTTGGCCTGCTTCCTCTTGCTGTTTCTTTAACATTCAGCCCTAATCCTCTCCAGGAGGCCTGCTCTGACACCCCTACCCCGACACTGGACCAGAACCCTTCTCCTTGTGTTGACCTGGACCATAATCCTCATCACACCCTATTGAATTTCTCTCCTTCAGTTGGAGGCCCATCAGAGAACAATGTGTCATAGGTGATGGGTGCTCAGTAATGCTTGCCTGTTGGATATGTGAAGATGGCTAATTGTAGGAACAGTCATAATATTTACGTGGGCTTTCATCTGTGCCTATGAAAAGCTCAGTGACAGTACAATCCATCTTACATTGACTGTAAGATCAATCCATAGATAGAAATGGAAAAATCGTTGTCTCACACCTAATTCACGCTAATGTGATGGGCATGGGTTGAAAGGCGTACTGGAAGCACGCAGAAGACAGGGAAATCTGAGCTTATAGGATTTAGATGGTTTCAGCCTATTTCATTTCCTATGTCACATTTGCCTCAGATACATAATGGAGGCAGTGAAGAGAGGGGGAAAAAAAGCCTTTGTTGCAAACAGAGAGGCTGGTGAGAATTTAAGAAGGGCTCATTGAAGGTGTTAAGACTCCTGGGTTGGCCTGCTGGTCACTTAGGGAAGCCAACCTAACCACTTATCCCACCCATTTGGGGCTGTTCCCACCCTTCCAGAAGAGGAACCACTCCCCTGTGCCTATCATTTATTATGCAATGACGACCCAGTGGTAGGTATCTTCTGATAAACCAGGGATTCTTTCCAAGCAGATCTCTGGCTGCCTTGCTCTATAATTATGGAGCTATTTTGTCATATAACTAATATTTATTGAGCTCTTACTAAATGCTTACACTGGGCCAAGTGCTTTATGTTTAAAATATCATCAAATCCTCACAAAAAACTCCTATGCGAGGCTCAATTATCATCCCATTTTACAGATAGAGAAACCAAGGCACAGTTTCTGGGGTCACACAGCTATTAAGTGGCCAAACTGGGATTTGAACCTGGGCAGTCTGACAAGAAAGCCCGGGTGCCTAGCTGTTTTATATTCTTCCTCTTTTTTTCAGGTTACTTGCAAAGACACAATGCTTTCTCCCAGGGGTTCCATTCCTACCAAGAAAGCCTGAAATACTGGAAAATACCATTCTATCACCCCTCCACCTTGACACACTTCCCTTGCCTCTCATTTGGCCCAGCAGTAATATAACCATGAAATCACTGTGCCCAGCATAAAACCTCAGAACCCTAATAAGCCCGCTGACAGCCCTTCAGTGAAGCACAGCTGAAGTCCTCAAGGAACGTTATTCAGTAAGGGAGACATTCCTCCAGCCACTGCTCACCTCGTCCATGGATCCCTGTCCTCTGCACGCGAGCCAGGTGAAGATCAGACCAAAGAACACACCCAGCGCCATGATAATGTAGGGTATGTTGGTGATGATCTGAGTAGTGTTAATCACAGACTTCAGTCGACTTGCAGTCTCTTTATCAATGAGAACACTCTGCGAGGAGGAGCAAGAAAATAGTATTCCCTTGATTACTGAATATCCAGGGTGTAAAGTTTTTTGCTCTATCTTTCCTCCAAACCATTAAACACAATTTGGGTATGTCCTCCTGTTAGCAAACCAGAGATACTGAAAATCCTTTTATAAGTTAGAATAACCAGAGGGGGCACTTATTCACTGATGTCTCTTTTCTCCTGAAGACATGTTTTACTCAAAATTGGTGGGAAAAAGGAGGGGGAAAGTATTCAGAAATACTGAGATAATATCAGCTTTTCTTTTGTATCAGACAACTCCATGTCACCCTTCAAAATCCAACTCAGCATAACTTCCTTCCAGAAGTCTCCTTTGGCCTGGTTCAAGGCCCCTTTTCTGCGCTTCCATCTCACATTCTAAAATCTTCCATCACTGTCTCCACATTCTGCATTATAACTGTCTGTTTACTTGTTTGTCTCCTCCTGACTGTGAGGTTCCTGAAGGCAAGACTTTTATTTCAGTCAACTAAACACTGGGTATAGCGCCTGAAACACAGTAGGTGCTCAATTAATGTCTCTTGATTAGATGAATGAATGAATGCAATATTCCAATAATGGCATGTGGAAAGCATCATTTCTCTCTTGGTTGGATCTATACTGATTGGGACCAGAGGTCTAGACAGAAAGTGTTCAGGGAAGTCTTGAGGCTAACCAAAATTCCAGATAACTAAGGGCAAAAGTATTATCACCTTAAACTGTGAGGTATCTGAAGAACTTAATTCTATAAAAATTATTAGCAACAACTGGGACTTTGGGCTTAATTAATGAATGGGCTTAATTCATCTGCTCAATTTGCAGATGAAGGCCCATCATGGTCAGAGTCTCCGCCTCTGGAAGGAAAGGGGTGGGAGAGCAGTCTCCAAGGTCACTTCCAGGTCTAATGTTTTCCTTTTCTAGAGAAGAGAAAAGTCAAGTTCTTTCTGGGAGGGAGTAAAAGCACGAGGTTTCACTCCATCATTCCCTGGACTCAATCTAGTCTTTAACGAAAAGTCAAAGCAGAAGTTAAGGTGGAGGGGACTTCAAATATGGTGCAACAATGAATGTAAGCTGGCAGAACAGGGCCCTTCCACACTTTCAAAACGCCCTCCTTCCATGGCTCTCCCCACAAACAATAACCGTAATGACCCAGGAGCAACTGCAAATAGGTCCTATAAATGGTAAATACTGCCTGAATTCCTCCTATGAAACAATAAAAGCCTTGTCTTAGAACTGTAATCACAAACCCTTCAAAAGTTTATCAATGTGGCTACCAATACAATGCTAAGTTGAAAAAGGATATAAAACTGTATCTACCGTATGGTCTCAACTATGTAATATCAAAACCAGAAAAATACTGAGGCAACATAAGCAGATGTCAATGGCACTTTTCTCTGAGGGATGGGCTTGCTTATCAAGCAGTTCACTTTTTAAATACAATTTTTAATCTCTTGAGTTCTATAAAGAGCACGTTACTTTTACAAAATGTGAAACATCAAATTTGTTTTTACAAAGTTGTTTTGGAAAAAAAATTTTATGACATATTGCTGAGGAAAATAAAGCAAGTTAAAAACAATTTATCAGGGGCTTCCCCGGTGGCTCAGTGGTTAAGAATCCACCTGCCAGTGCAGGGGACACAGGTTCGAGCCCTGGTCCAGGAAGATCCCACATGCCGCGGAGCAACTAAGCCCGTGTGCCACAACTTCTGAGCCTCCTCCGCTCTGGAGCCCATGAGCCACAACTACTGAAGCCGGCGCACCTAGAGTCCGTGCTCCACAACAAGAGAGGCCACTGCAATGAGAGGCCCGCGCACCGCAATGAAGAGTAGCCCCCTCTCACTGCAACTAGAGAAAGCCCGCGCAGCAAATAAGACCCAACACAGCCAAAAATAAACTAATCAATTAATTAAAAATAAAACAATTTATCAGTCTGGCTCAGGTTTTGCAAGAAGTCATTTGAACTTTCCCTTTCCTTGCTAATCTTTGTTACTAAATCTTCTACAAAGAACAAATATTTTCAGGGAAGAGAGAAAAATCATGAAACTTTAACAACTGTTGCTGTTAACAATGGAAGCCAGCCGATCATGAATTTGAGGGGGAAAATTCTGCAAGTTTCCCCTCAAAACTGGGTGAAAGAGAGAAGGGAAATTGGGGAGATATAATTACAGTAAATGTGATATGTGATTCAGAAAAGAATTTATCACAGGTGTCTTAAATAGTGGATGTTTTATGAGCTTTCAGAATATGCTTTACAGAACTTCAATTTATGCCTAACAATTAGGGATAACATTTCTGTGGGTACACTGTGAAAGAAATATTTCTCAAGAGAAACTCCTCTTGTTTGAACTAAGACAGGAACCAGAAAGTAGAAAAGACTCTATGCTATGATGGAGGATAAGGCATCACTGCAATTAATGGGCATGTATCACATTTTATTTAATCATTTCTCAAGCACCCCACGCTCTTTTTTATTCTTTTTCTCCTCAACTAATGAACGGTAAACTAATTACCTTTGCATTTTGTTTCTTACATAACCAGCTTCCCAGAAAGAAGTTTCACCCAAATAATGTTCTTGACAAGGGAAATTTCTTTCTGTCGTTTTCAAATCTCAGACACAGGAAGATTCATGTAAACATATAAACAGAAATTTTCTGAGGACAAACAGGTTTTTAAAAATCACCTTGGGTTTCCCTGGTGGCACAGTGTTTGAGAGTTCGCCTGCTGATGCAGGGGACGTGGGTTCGTGCCCCAGTCTGGGAAGATCCCACATGCCGCGGGGCGGCTGGGCCCGTGAGCCATGGCCGCTGAGCCTGCGCGTTCGGAGCCTGTGCTCCGCAACGGGAGAGGCCACAGCGGTGAGAGGCCCGCGTACCGCAAAAAAAAAAAAAAAAAAAAAAATCACCTTTGCCCCTTTCTCACATCTTAAATTACACATAGCTACAATCGCAGAAGTAGGAAGTTCCCCAAGCTTCCACAGGTAAAACGTACCTGTGCCTCCTTCCCAGGACTTACCTCATTGATATACATCACTGGGAAAACCAGGGTTCTAATATTTCCCGTTTCACTACAAACACAAAAAAAGAGACTATTTTATAGACATCCTCATTAGGATGGCACACTGGCCTGGCGAGACAAGTTTATATGAAAATGCCAGCCCAGTTATTTCATTAAATTACCTGGAATTTATGCAGACCTCTTATTATATCTGCAAACACCTAATAATCAGCAGTTAGATCACAAACAGTCTAGCAATTCAAAGTGTTGCATATTTATGTAAAGTGTGTTTAACCAAAACACAAGATGCCAAAAGTAAATTCATCAAAATGATTACCATACTCCCAAGAGTTATTGGAGGGGAGGTTCCAGCAGAACAATGCTGTCATTCCTCAGAATGTTTTATAATCAGGCTACTCAGTATTGTCTTTACAAAAGCCTGGAGCAATCACTTACTGAGCATTTACTATGCACCAGCTCTGTACCAGGTGTCTTGGGAACATTATCTCACTTAATTCTCATGGTAGTCCCAATGCAGTAGGTATTACTGTCCCAGGTTTAAGACAAGGAGATGGTGGCTCGGAGTAATTTGCCCAGGACCACCATGAGGAAGTGGTGGAGCTAGGACTGGAATTCCACTTTGATTCTAAGGCTCTAGATTGTAACTACTAAATTATACTCCCTCAGAAATACACACACAAAATGCATCCTTACAAATCACATCTGCTTTCTAGAAAGATCCCAAACACATGTGCTTAAACCTGGCAAATTTTATGGGGGGAGCCAACCAAGTTTGAATGATAGATAGGCAGACAGAAAGATTAGATAAGTATAGATATATTATAGATATGTATTACAGTTTTGCATTCTGCTTTTTCATTCAACATTGAATGAAGTCATTTTCTCAATTTCCACTGAAAAGTCTGAGCAGGAGATTATACTCGAGAATCCTAATTAAGCAGATGGAGTGTGGGTACACTGGACTCCAGAGAGTATTTAACCATCCACGGGAGGGTTTGTGGCTGGCCTGGGTGGGAGCAGTGGAAAGAAAGGGAGGGAGGGAGGCAGCCAGAGTCCTGGTGAGGGAAATGCTTAGCAGAGTGGGTAAGAGCAGACTCTGGGTCTCCGTTTCTTCATCTGTAAAAGGGGGTAATACAGGGTTATTGTGAGGAACAAATGAGTTAATGTATGTAAACTACTTAGAATAATGGTTGATCCATGGAAAGCATTCTATAAGTGTTTGGTTAAGTAAAATAAGTAACTTCCAAGACCAAGGCTGCCCATGACAATGCTGATCGTGCCTCATCCCTGAAGGGCAGGGTGAACAGACTTAGAAGTGGGCTGTACCCCTCTCGACATCAACCCCACCAGAAAGTCAATGTAGCAAAACCACCCTCTGCCTCTGCAGAAACAAGCGAAACTTACATAAAGTCATCTAATTTTTTGACATAAACGTTGATTTGGAACCTCTTGGCTGCTCTTAGGATAATTCCAGTCAACTGTGAATCAGAGAAGTAGAAAGAAAACGTTAGGATTTATTAAAACCACACACACAGTTTCTGTCGATAGAGCACCGTTTCTGGGTGGTTCTGATAAACAGGGCGGCCACTGCCACATGTGCTAGGCGGAGCGGGACGAGGGAAAGCTGTTCCCCAGGACAGAATGAGAACTGTGGATTGTGTTAGGTGCCTGGTAGACCAATGTTTCTCACACTTGACTATGCATGCGAGTCCTTGGGCACCTTATTAAAATGCAGATTCTGATTTGGTAGGTCTGGGGTGGGGCCTGAGATTGAGCAGGATGCTGTCACTTTGAATAGCAAAGCCCTAGAGGACCCGGGCAGGAAGGAGCTCCAGCAGATACCCTGTTGGCTCTGGGTTTCCAGGCCGAGGGCCAGAGTGCTACAAGGAGGACGTGGTCACAGCCAGAGAATGGTGCCCACCTGTGGCCAGGCCCACCCAACAGAGCCCGGAGGACAGACGCAGCATTGTCCTCCCGTGGCCACGCCACCTTCTGCACCAAGCGGGTGGGGGTGTGCCTCACCCTGGTGACAAGCGGTTTGGCTACTGAAAAGGAGCTGACTGATGGCTAAGAGAGAAAAGGGAGAAAACCACACCTGACCTTATTCACAAAACGATAAGAGCACCGATTTCTCAAATATGAATGCAATGAGTGTAGCTAATGGTGAAATGCCCATAAGTCGCTGTGCTCAAAGAATGTGCTGGCTCTTCTGTGACTGTTCCATGCATGTGCTCAAAATCCCAAGCATGAAGATATCTCACCTTTAATTCAGTCCCTACAGTGAAAGGTTCTCACATTGTGAAATGATACATCCTTTCAACATGGTTTTTAGGTTTTCTCCTCTATGAATACGGGATTAGAGTATGTATATATTTGATGCTTTTTAAATTAATGACGTCATATAATAACTCTCAAAAGCACCTGTATAAAGAGTTTTGCCAAAAGTGACTAAAGCTAACATATATACATTTAAATTTCAACCAAAACGTTCCTGGCAGCAGAATGTCTTCACCCTGCTGATCTGTGGCCCAGTGAGAGGAATATGTGTATGTTCAGGTCCAGTCTTTTGGCAACAGAAGACTGACCAGGTTACCTGGGTCTGATTCCAGTTGTTTCCAACGATGGGACTTTCACTGTTGCTTTTCTGTTAAAGTGGGTTTGCCAATATTTCTGCGTATTAGCTCAATACAACTCAGCCTTCTAATTACAGGGCTATGAGACTCTGCATCACATCACACTGAGCTGAGCTCCCTCCACTTGAATATGTGAATGGAAGGAAGACAATACACTTCTCAAGAGTACCCAGGGCTAAGCTGGTGAACACCGTATAGACAGAATAAAATGTATGTTTTTTAACCAAGAAGACGTGTGTACTCACAGGATTAATGTCCACAAATGTCTCATGATAGTCCTTATTTGGGTGCATGCCTTCTATGGCAGAAACAAACTTCTCATCTGCTTGGTAGAAGTGTGGGAAAGACATAATAATAGGTGCACCTGCATTTTGAGGAAAACAGAAATGAATGGTGAGGTTCTTAAAAGTCTAAGATGAATATAAAGTTCCTGACCACAAATCCAGTTCCTCAGTAGGGGGAAAGCTATACACAGAAAAGTTGGATTGGGGAGAGGGGCAGGCTAAAAGTATATCCTACATCTCTTAGCTAGGGATTTATACTTCATCTTCTGACACCTCTTTTACCCCTACATTATTTTATATCAGAATATGAAGTCCTGGCTAAATCATTTATTCTTCAACAAACATTTGCTGAACCTATAATAGACAAATGCTTTACACACATTATTTTAATTAACGCTCCCAGCAGTCCTATGAAGTTAGAACGATTTCCTTCCTTTTGCATTTGAGGAAAGGGAGGTTCAGAGAAGTTATAAAATTTCCCCAAGACATCCAGCTTTCAGGCGATGGAGGCAGAATTCTGATCGAATAAGGGACGACTCATTTTAAAGCACTTGTTTCAACTGTAATTCTCTACCAGTACATGGACTTTTTTCCCCCTTATTTTTCTGCTTTTCTGTTTATGTTTTACCCAAAACAGGCATCTTGCGGCATCTTAGTTCCCCGACCAGGGATTGAACCCCGGCCCTCGGCAGTGAACGTGCGGAGCCCTAACCACTGGACCGCCAGGGAATTCCCAATGCAGAATTTTTTTAAGACTTTGCCTGCTCCTGCCATCTGCAGCCTCTGACTAGATCAAGGTCTGCCCACAGGAAGACACTGTTTTTTTTCTTCCTTTTTTTTTTTTTTAAAAAAATTTCCTATTCATTTTAAGGAACACATAGAGAAGCAAGTTATTAAAGGAAACCTATTCCATTGATAGATTTTGCTCTTGAAAAGAGGAGAGGGACTCAATAACTGCTGCCAGGAAAATACATTTTGGGAGAAATTAGCTTAACGGCAAGTAGTTTAAGTCTGCTCACATATCCTCCAGCCCATGGCTCAGACACCTCACTTGTCATACACACAGTTCTGCTCTCTGCTGCTACACAGTTTCACGAAGACATGATTTCCTTCTTTGTGACCTACACTGACCTTTATTTATTTATTTTTTTGGCTGCACCACGTGGCTTGTGAGATCTTAGCTCCCTGACCAGGGATGGAACCCAGGCCCTCAGCAGTGAGTGGGCAGAGTCCTAACCACTGGACTGCCAGGGAATTTCCTACACTGACCTTTAAAATGTATTTTTAAAGATCTGTTAAGGACTTAATAAGGGCCAGACACTGTCCTGAGTGTTTTACATACATTATCTCTAACCTTCACACAACCCCCCAAGGAAGTTATAATCACCCCCATTTTACAGATGAGAAAACTGCTGTCTGGAACCCTCCTTCAGCAACGTGGCCAATTTGCTAACAAACAGAAGTCAATTCCAGATCCCCCTGACTCCAGAACGCTCACTCATCCCACTAGCCAGAATGTTCCCCTGGGGAATGCAAAACACTTGAGGATAGTCCTGAAGGGTAATATTTCAGTCCACATCTGGGAACACAGAACAGGCAAGAGGAAAAGGATTATAGCAAGAGGTATGACTGTTGCAAAGTAGAATCCTTTTGTTGGTTCTGACATCAACTTCTTGAGGAAGCAGACTGTTAACAATACAACAAGAAAAATGTGTCTACGTGTGTGCCTTGAACCACAGAAACATGGGTTGATCAGGCAGGTGCCATTTCAGGACCATCCCCCAGTGAGCCAGCAGGAGAGGTCTGATCTCTAGGTCAGGGGTGTGTGTTCCCCAGAACAGCGGTTCCCAATCTCGCAGGTACCACCTTCATGAGAATCACCTGAAGTTCATTAAAACTACAGATTCTGGGGTGCTAGCAGGTAGGCCCTGGGACAGATGTTTTTAATGATTCTCCAGACAGTTCTGAGGCCAGGCTTGGGAGCCATGACCCCATCAGACAAGGAAAGGGAGGGTTATCCCAAAAGGAGATTTTCAAACCAAAATGACACGGGGGCAAAAGTTAGCACATTATTCAGGAAAAAAGTACAACTTTAATCAAGAGAAAGGAGTTACAGAGTTTCTCAAGAGAAACTTTAAACAAGAATTGTAGCCTCAGAAAGATCGCAGTACAAATATGAGAAGACCCTAAGTTCTAGCAGGAATTTGCTCAGAGGTAAGGATTTTATAAAAATCCCGTTCCTTCTCTGAGCCCTGGTTTCCACAATTATGAACAGAGGCTACTGGCTGTCTATCTAGCAAGGCTATTGTGAATATTATGCAGCATATGATTGCAAAAACTAGTCCTCGTGATGAAAAAAATGCTTCTGTCAGCTGCACCCCTGATCATTCCACCTCATTCACGGAAAGGAGCAGATTAGCTCAGACATTAAGAAACACTGGCCCTGGACCGATTTCAAGAAAAAGAAAAACAAACTCTTAAACTACTTCCCAGGGAAAACATAACACGGCAATCTAGGAATAAAAATCATTACAGGAAATATTATTATTATTCTTTTTTTTTTTTCGGTACGCGGGCCTCTCACTGTTGTGGCCTCTCCCATTGCGGAGCACAGGCTCCGGACGCACAGGCTCAGCGGCCATGGCTCACGGGCCCAGCCGCTCCGCGGCATGTGGGATCTTCCCGGACCGGGGCACGAACCCATGTCCCCTGCATCGGCAGGCGGACTCTCAACCACTGCGCCACCAGGGAAGCCCCAAAATGTTATTCTTGAAAGGTCAAAATCGCTCTTTCTATTGGGCTGACAACATTCTCTGTTGAAGAACACCAATCCTGCATCCAGACCCTCCTGCCCATGTCCCCTCTCTGAGTTCTTACCGTTCTTGCAGACGCTGACATTCAAAACTCCTGAGCCCAGGCAGTTTCCTTTAGGTATACAGAAGCCAGCGTTGTCTGAGGTATTGGCTAATATTTCTGCAGGCACCTTAAACCTCAAGGCAGGCAGTCCCTGTACGCTCTCAAAGTCACTGAAAGTTACATATACTGACCTGTTAGGAGGTAAGAATAAAAAGTCAATGTGAGCTCCCATCAGCATGATCTGCCCGTACCAGTGAGTTAGGCAACCGTTCTTGGGTATAACGTCGCTAAAAGCTTACAGGATAAGTGGAAAATGAAGAGGCAAAAGAAAGCTTGAAAGGAGCTCAACCCATTGAATGTGTAATAAAGTAGGAGACAGATTATAATGAAAGATGTTTAAGAGGCAGCAGCTATGCTAACATCTTAACAAGACTTAGAAAAAAACATAACGTGGGGTAGAAAATCAAGAAAATGAGTTAGAATGGATATTTGTGCTGAAAGAAATGAGTCGCCTAGACTAGCATGGACACATGCCAGGGTGAGGCAGAGGCAAAGCGAAAGCTGAAGAGTTGGCAAAGCGTGTGGCCCGGTAGATTCTGCAGGCCTGGAAAAGTGCCCCATTAGACAGATACTTGATTAGAATATATACTTTTTTTTTTTTTGCGGTACGCGGGCCTCTCACTGCCGTGGCCTCTCCCGTTCCGGAGCACAGGCTCCGGATGCGCAGGCTCAGCGGCCATGGCTCACGGGCCCAGCCGCTCCGCGGCATGTGGGATCCTCCCGGACCGGGGCACGAACCCGTGTCCCCTGCATCGGCAGGCGGACTCTCAACCACCGCGCCACCAAGGAAGCCCTAGAATATATACTTTGATACTCATTTCCCCCAAATAAAAATAGTTTCCGTATTTTGCCTAGGTTGCTTATTTCAATGGTGTTCAACATCATTCTGCCTTCAGTGGTTACAGCGTTTCAAACAGTGGTCCCTTATGATACCAACCACCCTTCTACGTGCACAGCACCTGAGTGACAGCCAAGGCACTTTTCACATACACTGTGGTAACTGATCCTTCAGCCCTGCATCTGAAGGCATCTGAAGGCTGAGGGGAACTGCTTTGGGGGCCTCACTTTTTCATCTCTGAAGCACAGCGGGCACACATCTCTCCCTGGTTGTGACTTACAGGAGTTGCCTTCCACTGCACATCCCACCCCATAGCATTTTTTCATGAAAATTTTAAGCAAACAGAAAAACAGAGAAAATACTATAGTAAGTACCTTTTATAACAAATACCACTTAGATAAATAAAATATGTATTTACGGATACAACCGGAGCTCTCTGCGTAACACTCCTGATTCTAGTCCTCTGCGTCCCCAGAGGTAACCGCTGTCCTGAATTTGGGGTTTATCGTTCCCATGCAGGTCTTTATACTTTCACCTATGTGGCTATTCATAAACAACTTGTGGCACTGTTTGTTATTTCTAAATGTTACATAAACAGTATACCATATTCTCTTTTACAATTTGCTTCTTCCTTCATTATATTTTTAAGATTTATTGCACTAATGTACATGGTTCTGGTTATTATATTTTACTGTTTGTTTGTTTTTTTGCAGTACGCGGGCCTCTCACTGTTGTGGCCTCTCCCATTGCGGAGCACAGGCTCCGGACGCACGGGCTCAGCGGCCATGGCTCACGGGTCCAGCCGCTCCGCGGCATGTGGGATCTTCCCGGACTGGGGCATGAACCCGTGTCCCCTGCATCAGCAGGCGGACTCTCAACCACTGCGCCACCAGGGAAGCCCCTATATTTTACTTTTAACATGATATTCTATCAAACAAATACCCCATTATTTATTTATTTATTTAATTTTAAACTGTTTGGTTTAATTTTTGGCTGCGATGGGTCTTCGTTGCTGCGCGTAGGCTTTCTTTCAATTGCGGTGAGCTGGGGCTGCTCTTCATTGCGTTGCGCGGGCTTCTCATTGTGGTGGCTTCTCTTGTTGCGGAGCACGGGCTCTAGTGCGCGGGCTTCAGTAGTCGCAGCGCGTGGGCTCAGTAGCTGTGGCTCGCGGCTATAGAGCCCAGGCTCAGTAGTTGTGGCGCACGGGCTTAGTTGTGCCGTGGCATGTGGGATCTTCCCAGACCAGGGCTCAAACCCATGTCCCCTGCACTGGCAGGCAGAATCCTAACCACTGCGCCACCAGGGAAGCCTCATTATTTATTTATATTTTCCTTTTCACAGGCACTTAGATTTCTTTGGATGGAAGAAATTTTCACATATTGAGATATGGGGAAGTTATTCTGGCTTACACATGATTTAACTTAAACTTTATGCTAATGGGAACAGCCTCTCTCATAGCCTGTCATTGTACATCTGCTTTAACCATTAAAGTAAAGAATGCTTTTAAAAATCAAAATGGAGTAATTGTGGGTCACATTCAGGATGGAGCCGGGTGGCCATTGTGGATGTGGTTTCAGACACATTCCTGCATCACTGTGAACATAAATTTTCTGAACTGCATCAAACTCAAGGACACCACTAGCTGTTCTCAAAACAGTATCTGCTCGCAGTGGCCAGCTGCAACCTTACGGTCTCAAGGTCTCCCCTTGTAACTATGCAACCATTTCAGATCCCAACCAATCCTTGCTTAACAAGCACTCTTACTTCTTGCCAGCTCCAGTTATAATTCTTGATAAACAACTCACGTAACTAACTGCAACCTTGAGGTTTTTGCCTTTGTACGTCTCCCCCATTTTGTAGTCTGATAAAACACAATTCAAGTGCTCCTTGAATCAGTGTCTCCTAGGCTACAGTCCTCAGTTTGGCTCAAATAAAACTCTTTTCTATTCCTATTATAGATTCTTTATTATTTCCATTGACACTTCCAATTTTTCCTAACTACAATCCATGTTGCAGTGAACTTTTCTGTATAAATCTCCTTCACGTATGTACACGAGTTCTTCAGGTCAGGGAACCTTCATAGGAGAGAAGTGCGGAATCATGGGGTTTGCACGTCTTTGGCTTTTCTAAGCATTGCCAAGTGGCTCTTCAGAAGTAGTGGTACCAAACAAGAATGAGTTTCCTCTGTGCCATATCTTTAATAAGCCTCCTACTACCCTCTGAAGTTTCTTTGTCTCACCCATTGCGCTCAAACATATTTTCTCTTCCTTCAGTCCTTTCACAAATATTGACTGAAGGGAGCAGCTGGATGGAAGGTGACTGAGATATTCCACGTGAAAGCTGGAAAGGGTCTGCACCATGGCACAGAGAGCAGGGATGGAGTGAAAGGAGAGCTCTTTCTGAGAAGGATGGATCCCACTTGCTGACTGATTCAGTGCAAGGGAAGAGGGAGATTTATAGTGATTCTGGAAGGGCTGACTGAGGAGGTGCTCAGTTGTGTGAGATATGAAAGACCAGAAGAACAGCTGACCTTGAGAATATTGACTCCATAGCATCAAAGGCAACTAGATTAATTCTTTTTTTTTTTGCAGTACGCGGGCCTCTCACTGTTGTGGCCTCTCCCATTGCAGAGCACAGGCTCCGGACGCGCAGGCTCAGCAGCCATGGCTCACGGGCCCAGCCGCTCCGCGGCATGTGGGATCTTCCCGGACCGGGGCACGAACCCGTGTCCCCTGCATCAGCAGGCAGACTCTCAACCACTGCGCCACCTGGGAAGCCCCAACTAGATTACTTCTGATGGAGGAGAAGTCTCACAAAAAGCCTTGCAGGAGTGAGTGGGAGAGGAAAGGGAGGCTGTGTGCTCAGCCTCTCAGCTGAGCGGTTTTAGGGTGAAGGGCGGGAGAAGCAGCAGGGATGACGGGGAGCTGGGAATCAGGTCACAAAGCAGGAGGCCTTCCTGCCACAGAGGGGACTTCATCATGCATGTCTGGACAGAAATAGCAGGTGGGAGCCAGGGAGAGGTTGCGGGCCACGTGTGAGCAGATGGGATCAACGGGAAGGTTAGAGCTCAGCAGAGACCTATGAACTCTGAAATACGGACTGCAGTATGCTTTCTTTACCTTCTATGGAGTGACCACCTGCTGACCGGAAGAAGACCAGGGCAAATTTCACACCTGACAGAGCATACCATAATAACAAAGAGCTAACATTTAATGTTATTGACAGTGTGACGGCCCTGGGCTGAGTATTTTATTAAAGTAACTCGTTTGTCCTCAAAACAACTCCCAAGGTAGGCAACTCTTTCTATCCTTATTTCACAAACGAGGAAAGTTAGGCACAGAGCGGTTAAATAATGTTCCTAGGGTCACACAGCTGTAAGTGGTGGAGCTGGTATTCAAACCAACACAGCCGGGCTCTGGAGTTAGTGCTGTGAACCACTACACTTCGCTGTTTCTCAATATGCCATCATCGTTGCTCACTCACTAAGCATACATACCCTCACCGAATAAGTGCAACTATATATAATTCCTCACATTTTTGGTGATCTTACAGTCAAAGAACTTATTTTTCAGGTTCTTACCTGCAAAAATCAGATGGGAAGACATAAAGGATTTCGTCTTTGGTGATTAATGGGTGAAAAGAATCTCCGTCTGTTCCGTTGATCATATTGCACTCGTCTGCTGTCCACCAGTCAAGTGACCTGTCATTGGGAGACAAGAAAGAGTCCAGAGGGTCACACTTGATTTTAGTCTTTTTTTTTTTTTTTTAATGGTCAGGACTTTTCAAGACTCAACGGGGAGCTGGCTACCCACAGAATCTTATTCACACGCAGACACAAGGGTGGTATTGGTTGGGGACTGGATCAAGAGGCGGAAAAGCAGGCCCCCAATCCCCAATCAATTCTGACAGAGGCAACAGCCAGAAATCCTTCTTCCCCTCCTCTAAGACAGAGTATCTCACGTAGAGGTTGGGGAATATGCACTTACTTAAAGCAGTGATCCATTTGGCATTTACAGTAGCTTTGTTCACAGCCAGCCCGTGGACAGATGAGCCCTGGACAGATATTGCAGGGAGATAATATTTGTGACAGAGCATTAACTGTCTCCCCCTCCAAACAGCTAAGGGAGGATTTCTTTTGGGTCACAAGAAAGTTTAACCTTGAATCACCTTTATGCTCACTGAGAGCACAGTTGAGATGGCGGGTTTTTAAAAATTAATTCCTTGAAAAATGATATAAAATGCAAAAGACAGGAAAGGACAGGCAATAAATAGTAATTCTTCTAACTTCTGGTCAAGGTGGCCTTCTAAGTTCGTGAATTGAGGACATTTTCCAGGGCAGTGGTTGACAGAACAAAAAAGAGAACATTTAAAAGGTCTATACCCTACTCAAACACAAAAGAACATCTCCCTAGACAATGAAAGGTGATAACTGCCAAGTTGTGAGTAGGGCTACAACTGCCAGCCCATTGGACTGCAGGTCTGGAAGCCAGGAGAAAGATCTGCAAGTCTAGCTCCTGAGGTTAATGAGGATTAAAAGTGGTCCAGCAAGGGTGTGAAACCAGGATCTGGGGGCAGGGATTTTCTGGTCAGCGAGAGAGGCCGAAGAAAGCAAAGCTGAGCTGCTGAGAGGCAGAAAGCCCCAGGCACAGCCTCACATCCAGAACCTGAGTCAAGCTGCCTGCTGACCCTTTGGCCAGATCTGTGATGAACCCTGGGTAATCGTGAGGTGGAGACCCACCATGTGTACTGGTGTTGGGGTTCCTAGGTAGGCTACATGGAGGCAACTGCAAAAGTGTTACCTAGGGAGAGGTGAGAGGATAGATGGATGGTAGATAGAATGGATGGATGGATAGATAGATAACAGACAGACTTCCCAAATAATTATTCTGCAAGTCAACATTTTTTTTAATGGAAGAAATTTATACTAAGAGATAGGCAACAAAATCAACAATAAGATGAATTCACCTCAGAAGAAATTAAAATAATTGAACAATCTGGCTAATAAATATGTTGTTTAGTATCTTCAAAGAGACAAATGGAAGAATAACATCTGTTAAAAAAGAATGGTAAATTATTAAAAACAAACAAAAAAGAATGAGATAAGAGTAGTGAGACCCAAAGAATGAAAAATAGAAACCTTCAGAATAAAAACACAATAAAAAAGTTTTCTGAAAGAAAAACTCCATATAGGGATAAGCTCTGGACTGTAGGTAGTTGGAAAGAACTGGCTAACTGAAAGATCGCTCTAAGGAATTTATACAAATATAAGCTCAGAAAGATTAAAAATTAAAGGATCAAGATACAGAGAATATATCAAGAGGTTCCAATAAATATTTAATAGGAGTTTGTGGGAGGGTAGTGAGAATAGAGTGAATAACCGAGAAGCAATAATTTAAGAGATAATGGCTGAAAGTTTTCCAAAATTTACGAAAGATACGAGACCTTGGATTGAAAGTATGCCCCAAGGGCCAAATAGAATAAATAAAATAAATTCAAATCTAGATATGTTGCACTAAAACTGCAAAAGGCCAAGGAAGAAGATAGATATCAAAAGCCAATGGAGTAACATCTTCATAATTCTGAACTGTCAACCTAGAATTCTATACCCAACTAAAACCATTAACAGCTGAAAGTGCAATAAAGATATTTTTAAATATGCAAAGTCTAAGAAAGTTTACCACCCACAGATCCTCACCAAAGGAACTACTAATAGAGTGTTTCCCAACCTAGTAACATTTTGAGCCTGATTAATTCTTTGTGGGGGACTGTTCCGTACACTGCAGGATGTTTAACAGCATCCCAGGTCTCTACCCAGTAGATGCCAGTAGCAACCTCCAGTTGTGACAACCAAAAATGTGTCCAGGCATCACCAAATGTCCTCTAGAGAGCAAAATTGCCCCTGTTTAAGAACTACTGTACTAATGACCTTCAGCAAGAAGAAAACTAAATCCAAGGCGAAGATGTGAGAAGGAAAAATAATAATAAATTCATAAAATATGTTGGTATATTTACTTATTCACTATAAAAATAATGAAATTTTACTTATATTTGGCTTCCGAAGAAGGTGAAACAAGTTGTAGACAAGAATAACGTAGAAGGTGTGGGTATTAAGAAATGGGTAAAGTTATTGTCTCATTTGAAGAAGAGAGATAATAGATAGCTTTAGATTCTGTTAGAAAAAAAATGTTAAAGACAATCAAAGGGTAGAATAGATATAAACCAACTAAGCGTGAAAAATAATGTCAAAATGGGTCTCAATATATCAAATAATATATCATTATATCATAAATGTATCAGTAATTACAACATGTATATAAAAGGATTAAACTCTTCTATTAAAAGAAGAAAGAAAATATGGAAAGAAAATAACAGATTGGGTTTAAAACAAAATCCAGCTATATTCTGTTTACAAGTAAATCTCCTTCCCAGCTCAGTACCCAGTCATCTAGTTAACCCTCCAAAGGCAATACTGTTGCCAGTTTCTCATATTCTTTTAGGGTTCTTATATCCTTGGGAATGTGTGTGTGTGCACGCATGCGCTCCCTCATGCATGTGCAAATGTATGTGTATGTACCTGGATATGTGTGTTTTAAAAAAGTTAAATAAACTTAAAATTTAAAAACAGTTTTTGCTTTACAGAAAAGTTGTGCGGATGATATTCCACGCCAGTTTTTTTGCCTGTATTTCTGGGAAGCTGCGAAGTAAATTTAATGTTCAAGAACAAAATCCCTTTTACCATAGTTCCTGAAGAATTAGCCTCCTTTTCTCTCGAAGATTCCTAATTTCTATGACTTAAAGAAGTCATTCTGCTTTACGTGTGGCTTTATTGCAAGCTGCCTCAGTCCCTATTTGGAGGTAGTTTGTTTATAAATTATAAACATTAAAAATATTTTGAAATGCTATAATGCTGAACTCAAATGTATTTCATCTTAAAAAAAATACACAAACAATGCAGAATCACTAAATTAAATAAAAAAAAAGGACCTCTCTCCTTCCCCCAAAACAAGCAGTGATTTGAGAAGTATTTGCGCTGCAGCTACATATCATTCAATGACTAAGCGGAAGAGCAAAACTTTTCATTGGCTTGTGATTCCCAATCTTGATTTACAAGATAATAATTTTACACATTTACACTATATTATTTATATTATAGGATATTTTACATAATTATAGATTTTTTTAATCTATAGGTTTTTCATCCAAAAAATGATAGTGCTGAACTTCTTTGAAATAAAGCAGAAGTGGACGTTCAATTAAATGAAAATTGAAAAAATAATTACACCAATAAATCATTAGACTTACGTTTTTCCATTCCATTCCACAATCTTGGAAAAGTTAAGGTAATTGTCTTCTCCAGTTAGAAAAACATAGTCTCCATCATTAGTCCCATTTTTCTGAAAATAAGTGAATATGGTCATTTATAGTAACTGTGATGGTTCATTTCATGTGTTTACTTGGTTAGGCTATGGTGGCCAGTTGTTTGGTCAAACAATACTCTAGATGTTGCTGTGTTTTGTAGATGTGATCAGTTCGGTTTCAGTAAAGGAGATTACTGTTGATAATGTGGGTGGGCTCATTCAATCAGTTGAAGCGTTTAAAAGCAAAGTCTGAGGTTTCCTGGAGAAAAAGGAGTTCTCTTCTTAAGACTGAAACATAGAACTCCTGCCTGGGCTTCCAGCCTGCTGGCCTGTCCTATGGATTTCAGCCTTGCCACTTGCCAGGACCCACAAGTGCATAAGACAATTCCTTAATATAAATTCCTGAACAGATATATAGATCTCCATTGATTGTGTCTTTCTAGACAACCCTAACTGATACAGTAACTAACACATTTAATCTGTATGAAACTGCCCTAGTTGGGCCTAATTGAAACTGCCCTAGTTGGGCCTAATTGCCTCATGAGACTGAACCACAACTAGGGAATAGAGGAACTATTTTGCTAAATCCCATATTAACCATATTATTACTTTATGGTTTTAAAAAGTATGAGCCCAATTAAATAATGGACAAAGGATTTGAAGAGACATTTCTCCAAAGAAAATATACACATAGCCAATAAGTACATGAAAAGATGCTCAATATTGTCAGTTATTAGAAAAATGCAAATCAAAACCACAATGAGATACAACTTCATACCCATGAGGATGGCAATTAAAAAAAAAAGGAAAAGAACAATTGTTAGTGAAGATGTGGAGAAACTAGAGCCTTCCTGCATTGCTGGTAGGAATGTAAAATGTTGCAGTTGCTGTGGAATACAGTTTGGCAGTTCCTCAAAAAGTTAAACATAATGTTGCCAGATGACTCCCAAATTCTACTGCTATGGATATACTTGAGAGAATTCCGCTCCAAGGTTTATATCCAATGGTCATACAAAAACTTGTACACAAATGTCCATTTGCAGCATTATTCATAGTAGCCAGAAAGTAGAAATAAACCAAATATTCATCAACTGAAGAATGGATAAACAAAGTGTGGTATATCCATACAATGGAATATTACTCAGCCGTAAAAAAGGAATGAAGTGCTGATACATGCTACAACATGGATGAATCTTCTAAACATTATACTAAATAAAAGAAGCCAGACACAAAAGATCATATATTATATGATTTCAGATGAATTTCATTCCATTTATAGGGATGTCCAGAATAGACAAATGCATAGAGATAGAAAGTAGATTCGTGGCTACCAGGAGCTGGTGGGAGGGGGAATGGAAATGACTGCTAACAAGTTGTGTTTTTTTGGAGGGGGAGGGGCTGATTAAAATGCTCTGGAATTGTAAAGTGCTGGTGGTTGCACACCCTTGTGAATATACTAAAAAACACTGAAGTGTACACTTTTAAATGGTGAATTTTATGTTAAGAGAATTATATCTCAATTAAAAAATAAAAAAGCATAAATCTAGGGCCAGGACCCAATTATACTTGAATAGAAAAAAAGTGGTATTAATATAATCCCATTTTTCAATTGAAGTTTTCTTGAGCTGTATATTCTTTCCAGGTTACACTTCTTAATGGCACAGACAGACACACTGTACATTCTTACAAGTTCTTCATCTGGGATGGAGCTTTGATTTCTGGGAAATAGCATGGGTTACTCTGAAACATTTAAATGCTTAACCACTTAGTTTAGACCACATCTGAGTTAAATGGAGGACTTCAAGAAGCAACATACATGTATTTATTTTTTAGTATTTTGGTCTGCTTCTTTTCAGTCTTTTTTCTACACAAAATTTGTTTATAGAACTAAGATATATTATATATAACATACACATATAGTATCTGCTATACACAATTTTTATACATACATACAATTGTGTATACATATATACAATTTCTTTACTTATGTGTATAATATATTTCCTGTATTATCGAAAGTTCTTCCTAGGTACAACTTAATGACCCCATAATATTATGTGGAAATAATTTAACCATTTTCTTATTATGAATATTTAGTTTTGAATTGTTTTGCTACTATAAATAATGTATGAATATCTTTATGGCTAAAAACTTTTTCCGTGCTTTTATTTTCTAAATAGACCACTAAAAGTGAAATTGCCAGATAAAAGAACATGAACATTTTTTTTTTTTTTTTTTGCGGTACGCGGGCCTCTCACTGCTGCGGCCTCTCCCGCTGCGGAGCACAGGCTCCGGACGCGCAGGCCCAGCGGCCATGGCTCACTGGCCCAGCTGCTCCGCGGCATGTAGGATCCTCCCGGACCGGGGCACGAACCTGCGTCCGCCGCATCAGCAGGCGGACTCTCAACCACTGCACCACCAGGGAAGCCCAACATGAACGTTTTTTAAACTTTTGAAACATAGTATCAAGTTGCTCAAGGTCACCCAGTGGAAACAGCAAGATAAATCAGTTTACATTCCCCAAACGCCTTTTGTTAAACTTTGCTTATTGGATCAACAAAAAAGGGGTTTCTTATCTCTTTTCGCATTTCTGTATTCACACTCTTTTTTCATTCAGTCATTTTCCTTAAAAAAACATTCATACTTTTTGTGAATTCTTTTTTCAATTTTTTTGCCTACTTGGGTTCTTCTTTTTGTCACTTAACACTACTTCACCAACTATGCCAATATATCAACATGGTCCACATACATAATAGTCATGTTGTGTTCCACATATGAAATTTTACATGAGTTTAAGATATGAGAAAGGACTCCTCTTTAAGGGCAACAATATGAACATACAATTTAGAAGCAAATTCACATAAAAAAATGCTGAACCACCAAATTTTAAAAATGCTTGTGTTACTTCTTGAAGTTCTCCAATGAACTCAGATGTGGGTTAAGCTAAGTGGTTAAGCATTTAAATATTTCAGAGTATGTCCAAGAGTTCTCCCCAGCTGTTACTGGCCCAAGAGTCAGACACTGAATGTCAATGCTTCCCTGTTACTTGCTAGAACTTTTGTTACTTGAGAACAAGCAGGAATAAATAGGTTTTGTGTTATTGCAGTAGGGTTGTGGGTTGAATACAAGGAACATATCACTGCAGGAGGTTGAGAAATGTTCTGAGAATAAGACAACATTCATACCACTAGCGTAATGCATGCATAATCTATCCTCCCAGTACAATTGGCTGGACTGGCTGACCTCTCAAGGATACTCCCCAGCCACCATCGCTTTAGACATCCAAGAACCCACACTCACTGGGAGGTGCTTGAACTCTCTTATGCCAAGGAAAACAGAGGTACCCTAAAATCAACGGGTAAAGATTTGCTGATTGGCTTTCCAGTAGGCAAATAAGAGCGCCTGATATCCAGCCAGGTCCCTTGTTCTCAGGAGCTCTGTGCCAACACTCTTGTCTGTATTACCTCATCCTTCTCACTCACACACCCTGTCCCGCACCATTAATTGTTTGGCTGTTTCATCATTAAAGTCTTTGAAGGAAAAGTGTTCAACGGCCTTAACTAAGGTTTTCTTTTTTCATCACAACGTGTATTGGAGCAGGTGGAACGGGCACACAGGCCTAGGGGATCAGAGGGGAATGTGGCAGACGCCACTGAGATTAAGGAAAGATTTGAGGCTGAGCTCAGATGGGTACAGAGCAGGAGGTGTCAGTGAGGTGCAGAAGCCCGTGGTCTGTCCCGGTCTTGAATGAATGACGGCCCAAGTAGGGACCTCTGTGCTGCTGGAGACAGAGTCAGGATTGGCCAGAGCAGATGAACAACTGAACAAAAAACACCTTTGCCTTTTTACCAACAACACTAGAGACAGTTTACTTGGCTCCCAAATGGAAACATATAGCAGTCATTCATATTAATTCAGGGTCTTTATTTTGAGCCGGTCATGGAAGGGGAAAAAGAATAACGGTTCCTAAAATGTGTTGCAACTTATAGTTTGCAAAGCACTTTTGTGGCCTCTCATTTGGCCATTCTAAGCAAACTTTGAAGTGTAGATACCTTTAGCCTCAAGTTATAAATGATGAAGCTGAGGTTCAGGAAAGTCCCATAGCTATTAAGCGAGAAAGTCAGAATGCAAATCCAGGCCCCCTGAGTCTAAGTCTCATGCTCTTTTCCTGCATGTGGGAAATCTACACCAGGTACTAATCTAACTGAGCAATGCCAGGGCTTTTCACTAACAGGGCCTTGTAGAGCTACAGTGGTGCTTGCAAGGAGAGGCAGAGAGGGAAAAACTACAAAGTAAAACCACACATCCTTGCCACGGGAAAGCAAAAGTGCCAATTTTTAAATCTGTCTGTAAATGTGAGTTACATTTTTAACAGGTATTTAAGGATATTAGTTATACAAGTTTGATGAGGTCAGTGTAAAAACAAAAAGCAAGCTATACCATGAAAGTTATCAGAGAAATACTGAGATATTAGGAACAGGATCTACTTGGCAGATGGATGGTAGCCACTGGGACCAAAGGGTGCTTAAGGAAACCTTTGTATCTTTCCGCAGGAAGTTTCCTGGAAATTATTTCTAGGCGGGAGTCTAGTCGCAGCTTAACAAGAAATCGGTGCTTCCTCCGGTCCTGTGGAAGCTGGCTCCTGTGAGACGGAAGCTTCTAGGGAACATCTGTTGGGTCTGCTTGCCCAGAGTGAAGGATTTAGGAGTGGTGGGACCCTATTCCTAGGACCAGCCTCCTCTTGCAAAGATAATATTTAAAAGTTGTTTACCATTTCGTTTGAACAGTTTTTAAGTTTTATATATCCCTGAAGGTAGAGGGGCAGTATTATTACCACTAAGCAACTGAAATGCTAAGAGATTACATGATGAGGGTGAGGTTCTCCAGTAGTTAGACCCAGAGAATAACCACAAATTTAAAGATGGGGAAATTCATCATAATTCCATATCCTGTCCTGAACCTACCTCTCTTCCTGAGTTTAAGTTTGTCATTTACCAACCTTCCAACAATCCATTTTACTCAAGTTTTTTTTTTGTTTTTTTTGGGGGGGGATAGATTTTTAATTGCTTTTCATTTTAATTCATTGGAAGCTCAGGCAGCAATAACATATGCTTTGAATAATAATTACGTGAATACTGATATTTTGGGGTTCAAGCCAAAGTAAATAAAATCTGCCAAAAATGATACAAAATTCCACTTATAAACAAAAGAAATCATAGACGAGGGACACACAGAGTTTCAAATTATCCAGCCTCTTTCACAAATGTCTAAAAACCTAACAAGTAGCTCCCACTCCTAATGGACTATCACATCCCTATTTAGTTTCTTATTTGCCTCTGTCAGACTGATCCATGGGTTTAGTCTCCAAGTCATCAAAACAAGACTCGGCATTGATCACTGAAATTTATGACACTTTGAAAGACTGCACCCGATTAATGGCACAGCACACTCTATATATTTTTCATAGTGACACTCATTCAAAGTCAGCACTGGTAGCATGCTAAAATTGTGGGATGGGCTTCCCTGGTGGCGCAGTGGTTGAGAGTCCGCCTGCCGATGCAGGGGACACGAGTTCGTGCCCCGGTCTGGGAAAATCCCACATGCCACGGAGCGGCTGGGCCCGTGAGCCATGGCCGCTGGGCCTGCGCGTCCGGAGCCTGTGCTCCGCAATGGGAGGGGCCACAAGAGTGAGAGAGTAGACCGCGTACCACAAAAAAAAAAAAAAAAAAAAAAAATTTTTTTCCCCTACTAAAGCACTTTCTTATTTTTCCCATACTCTACAAGAGATCTAGAATTCCAAGCAACTTTGGTCTTCTCCTAGAAGAAACCCGAAGTGAAGATAAAATCTGTCTTGGAATGCCCTCCTCCTCAGTTAAACAAAGAATCTGTGAAAAGAAAAATGGACTTACCCCATAGAACAGGCCAAAATAGGGAGAGATGTCAGGTTTTAAAATGTTGATGAGGGATAAGATCTCATCTTTGTAGCCCCAGAGCAATTCATCCACCGTGTGGGTCACAAAGAGCTTCTGCTGATACGCCTTCAACAGGGCCTCGATGAGCTCGTGGAGAAAGGGTAGCTTGGCCCATTCCATGGCGGTCTGAGGAACACAGGCACATTCAGAGAGCAGTGTCCCCACCCCACTCTCCTACTGCCCCTTCAGCAAACGGGGCTGCAAACGTAAATGTAAAACGTTGAGATCAAACAGCTGAGAGGTTAACCAAAGAGCTCCTCTCTGGCTGAGTGTGAAGAATAAGACTCTTCACTTATTGTCCTTTCTCAGTATTACATTTTGTAACTGTCATTTTAGCATCCTCACTCGCAACTCTCAGAGTTCTCCCAACACCACAGAAGGGGAAAAACTCTTGCAATATATTGGCATCTTTAGCCACAAGGTGGCACCATCTTCCTCCCGATCCGGGTTAGAGGCTGGGTCCCCATAAACTCTGCCCCACTAGCCAGCTGGGCAGGGCCAGACCTGGGATCTAATACTTTCCAGGTCCTGGGTCCACCATAAGTGTCCAGCTGCACATGCAGCGGTCACCCAGGAGTTGGAGTGGGAACCTCAGAGGGGATAGAAGAAGTCTCCTGGGCCTCATATGAACACACAGGAAGAAACTGTGAAAAAAATCCTAAAACTTACATTCTGTCACCATTTGAAAAGACCACATTTGAAAAACCTCAAAAAAAGTCTGAAACGAACTTTAAAGAAGGGGGGAAAATATAAATATATACATACACACACACATATATATAACTTAATAGCTCCTAAAGGTAAAACCATAATGGCCTTAACTTAGCTTTTTCCTTTCTTCTAAAATCCACAATAATGAGATTTAAAATGCCTACTTACCAGTGCAGGAATATTTAATGTTCTAAGTAAGTCAACTTTAGGGTCTCCAACAGATTTATCTCGTTCAAAAACATAGGCCTTGTTGCTCACGGCGGATATTGTTGTTCCGTTATCTCCAAATTGAATATCTTCTTTGTTTCTGAGTTCCCTAGAAGAAGACGATTTCGTTTGAAAATAGGCAACACTTTACTAAGTAACACTTTTCCTTTCTTTCAGCATCAAAGTTATTTTCAATATAACATTCCCAGTACAACCCATATTGAGGGAGACTGCAGATACTGACCCCCTAAACCCTGGAGATTTAAGCTATAATGTGAAAAGGAAATGAGGCCCCGGAGAGAGGAAAAAAGTGTTGTTTTGGGCTTCCCTGGTGGCGCAGTGGTTGAGAGTCCGCCTGCCGATGCAGGGGACATGGGTTCGTGCCCCGGTCCGGGAAGATCCCACATGCCACGGAGCGGCTGGGCCCGTGAGCCATGGCCGCTGAGCCTGCGCGTCCGGAGCCTGTGCTCCGCAACGGGAGAGGCCACAACAGTGAGAGGCCCGCGTACCGCAAAAAAAAAAAAAAAAAAAAAGTGTTGTTTTCATTCTTTCCCCTCATAATTTGGGAAACGCAATGGTCAAGGGTCACCTTAACTAGGGAATCAAAGCCAGTGAACTCTCTCCTGGGTTATAGTTTGGTCCCAAAATATTTTCAAATTTTTCAGTTCATAAATTCAGTTTCAATTTCAATGTGTTTACCCATGTCTTTTTATTTCTAAGTTGAATTCAATTAAAAATCCATTGAACAAAACGAATGCCTAAGGTTTAGTAAATTAGAGGAGTTCACTCCTGGCTTTGATATCCATTTCAGCTTGGCGTCTGTGAGTGCCCCCAGATGAGGTATTAGCAAAGTTGGTAGGAGGTGTCTGGTGCCAGGCCTGAGACTAGGGTGAGGGAAGTGATGCACCTGCCTTGGGTACAAAATGTAAGAGGTGCCCAAACACTCAGTAGTCAAAACAAATAATACTTTAATGCAATTTTAAAAGATCAAAATTAATGCTAAAAATTCATGATGAACAAAATATCAAAATTTTATATAAAAACAGGACTGATGTTTTGACAATCAAATGCCTCATGCCAGTCCTGAGTCTGCCTGGTCCATAGTAGATGGTCACTAAATTGCCATGTCTATTCCTTCTCTGCCGCTTACCTGTTCTTCTTCCTGTCTCATCAAGGGCTGTGTTGTCTCACCTGGTAGCCCTGTGTCTCCTGAACCCTTGAACTGTAGCTAATTGGAACTGAGATGTGTTGTAAGGGTAAAATACATAGCAGATTTCAAAACCAGTACCAAAAAAAAAAAAAAAAAGAATGTAAAATATCTCAACTTTTTTATATTGATTACATGTTGAAATGATACTATTTATTTTTTAAATTGAAGCATAGTTGCTCTACAATATTATATAAGTTATAGGTGTACAGTACAATACAGTGATTCACAATTTTTAAAGGTTATACTCCACTTATAGTTATTATAAAATATTGGCTATATTCCCTGTGTTGTACAATATATCCCTATAGCTTATTTTATACCTAATAGTTTGTACCTCTTACTCCCCGACCCCTCCCTCCTTCCCTCTCCCTGCTGGTAACCACTAGCTTGTTCTCTATATCGGTGAATCTTTTTTGTTATATGCACTAGTTTGTTGTATTTTTTAGATTCCACAGATGAGTGATATCATACAGTATTTGTCTTTCTCTGACTTATCTCACTTAGCATAATGCTCTCCAAGTCCATCCACACTGCTGTAAATGACAAAATGTTGTTCTTTTTTATGGCTGAGTAGTATTCCATTGTGTGTGTGTGTGTGTGTGTGTGTGTGTGTGTGTACCACATCTTCTTTATCCATTCAGAAATGTTACTATTTTAGATGGAATGAGTAAACTAAAAATATATTATTAAAACTAATTGCATCTGTTTCTTTTTATTTTTTTTTAATGTGGCTACTAGAAAAACCTGGAATGACATATGTGTTTCACATTATATTTCGATTGAACAGAGCTAATTTAGACAAAGGTACGAAGGCATTAGGCAGTGGGGCTACCACCTCCTCCGGAGGCCTTTCCCAACCACAGCCACACGTGGGGTTTCCCATCCCTTAACACCCATGGAGCCTGGCACTCAGTTATAAAATGCTTAGCGACGTCATTTAGATTGTGAAGAAAGTAGCTTGAAGCCTCAGGTAGATTGCAAGTAAGCTTAAGAAACTTGTATGCCTCAAATCTTTTCTAGATTTTAAAATAAAAATAGACAAGCAAACAATAAACAAATGCATACCTATACGTAAAAGCAGATGAGTCTTCGTTCTTCTCTAGTACTTAGCACCAAGCTACACACAGTAATATAAATATCTGAGACTTGTACAGCTCTTCCAAGGGTTTGACCACACTACGCCATTT
Source organism: Stenella coeruleoalba (assembly GCF_951394435.1). Lineage (NCBI taxonomy): Eukaryota > Metazoa > Chordata > Mammalia > Artiodactyla > Delphinidae > Stenella > Stenella coeruleoalba. The sequence continues at coordinate 103,943,836 of NC_137149.1, forward strand.
GATATCATTTAATCTTTCTAACAAGCCTGTGGCACACACGGAGCAAGTATTTTCATCCAACTTTTCCAGATGGGGACTCAGGCCAGTGGAAGAGTCAGAACCTAAGCTCAAGTCTTCTAATTCTTGCCTAGTACTCTCTCCTCTGAATCAGATGGTCTCTCCTAGTAGGTGCTTACTAACTGTCTGTAGGATGAAACTGATGAGTGCCTCTAGTAATTGCCAAATCTAAATAAGTATGAGAGAAAAAAAGTCCACGCCCTTCCAGTTTGCGAGGAATACGTACAAATACTTGTTAAAAGCCTTGTGCAGTTTGCAGTTCGGGGTGTTTGCACTGGACGTTTGGTTGTTAGATACTCACTCCCCTTTCTGCTGGTCAGAGCCCTCATTTTCTTTCCTCTCCTGCACTGGGCAGTGGGGTGGTACCCAATTCCTTTTCCTTGGCCCTGGAATCCTGAGCACAGAGCCTCAGGATGGAAAACACAGTAGACAGACGTCTTCTCCCAGGACGCACAGATGACCCATGGGCTCCTGGGACTTGGGTCTACAAAGCTTCCCCGGCCCCTGCCCCTTTCTTCTTTACACGTTTCCTTGGGAGCTGTAACCCACTTTATAGCCTTCCAATACACGCTCTTTTTACTTAAATTAGAGGTTTCTCTTGCTTGCAACCAAAAACCCTCTCATAGAGAAATCATAGCCCATGAGGAAACAGAGATTCAGCTAACGTAACTTTCCCAGGACTAACCAAGAAGTGTCAGACCCGGGTTTAGACTCTTGGTAGCCTGACTTCATGTCCAAGGTCTTCCTTGAATCTACACCTAAGGGAATGCAAAGGGATTTGTTAGAAGCTGGAGGAAAAGAAGAAATTTCAAAGGCAAATCCCTGTCTGAGCCAAGGCAGGTGCCTGCAGAGAGGGCCCCTCCCCCGGTCTGGTCCCAGAGCCGCCCTCCAGGGAAGGGGAAAGGACAGACTTCTCCAGGAGAAGCTGTGTATGATCGGGGCCCAGGATCCCAGCTTGGTCCTGCTGACCACCAGGGAACTAGAAGTAGAAAAAGCGACCCCAGGGTGAACGCCAGTTTCCTTGCACTCACAGAAAGCTGGGCCCGGCAGTCAAGAGCTGGGATCAACACAGATTCAGAAGTCAGGGACCAACACTGCCAAGTTTTCTAACTGATGACGAAAATCGATGACCTTCCCAAGACTTTTTGTTGTTTTCACTGAGCCTTAGGTCATACACCTAGAGGCCTGAGTAATTCCAAGTCTAGAGCCTGCTTCGTTTATGTCTATGTATGTTTACTGACTTTGAAGATGACTTTTAAAATGTTTTCTTTACTGCTTACCCTGTAAGAACCTGATGTTTTAAAGGGAAATTGCACATGGATGTTCCAATCGCTTTCTGCCTCGTAACTTGACTTGGTTTCTCAATAAACTTCAAAAAGTCAAAGCCAAGGGTTCCCGAACCACAGAAACATTTCATTCCCTTGGCAGGCACAAAGGGTTCATGTCAGGTGACTCAGAGCTAACCAGGAGACTTCCCTCAGTCACCAGCCGTCCTCGGGCATGGCCGACACACAGCCTTTGCTGAGCCATCTAACTGAAGGGAGACAGTGTCACAGGGCTGTCAGGAGTGGCCTCCAGCTCTGCAGAGGCCATGAAAACCAAGGGGAGGGATGGCAAGGGACCTCCATCTCAAAACAACATGTGACAGTCAGAGGAAACCCAAAAGGCTTCCCCTTCCAAGCACACCTGTCTCGCTGGTGACCCTAGGGAGGTCACAGCAAAAGGAGAGGGAGTTTAGTAACAAGAGCAACAAGTCTCGTTACCCAAATCTCCCGATAGCTGATCAACCATAGTCAGCTAGAGGCAGGGCGCTGTCCTGGTGAACAGCAGACTGAGAGCAAGAAGTGATGGATTCGTGCTTTACTGTATCGGAGAAGACCAAAGAAGCTTCCAGAAATAGAAACAAAATTAAAAAAACAAAAAGGCAAAGCAAAATCGCAGGCCTAGACAATTAATTAAGGAACCATACTTGAAAGTGCCTGGTATAGTCCATGGTACTTAGTAGATACTAATTAATCCTACTGATTGATGTCAAACACTCCAGGACATCACAGGCTCAGAATACAGTTTACTGTTTGTTAATCACAATGATAGCCCTAGTCACTAAGAAAAGGTTGATTACGCCCCATGAACTGTTTAATCTGGCAGGAAAATACATATTGATTTTACAGATATTTCATTTAAAACGTTTTTTTAAAAGAAGTTCTCACTTTTTAAAACAAAAAAGAATTTTTAATCTCCTGAATGTTTAGGCAAAATCTCACCATCACAAAAGGCAAAAAATACGCCTGAGATAAGGAAACCAAAAGGAATAATTTTAATCAATTGGAAAACTAACATCTCTGCAATATCTAATTCCTCAGAGGTGTTGGATAAATTAGATACATTCAATATCATATAATCCAATGTCCCAAGTCATTTCTGTTCTCCATTCACCCAATGCTCCCTGTTGAGGATTCCTACAAGAAGTGACTGAACACACTGGGTAGAGTCTGGATTGAGATCTGATTGTCAGGCTTGCATTCAATCCTGGCTTCATCCGTTACTAACTTCTGTGCCTCAGTTTCCTCATCTGTAAAATGGAAATAACAGCATCCCTTCCTTGTAGGGTTGTTGTGAGAATTAAAGCCACATAAGCTTGACATCCAGTTAGAACACTACCTGGCGCATACTAAGTGCTTTAGGAAACATTAGCTACTAATATCATGTAGGAAGGGGCTTGTGCTAAGTTCTTGAGAGGGAGAGATGTTAAGACCTGGGTCCTGTCCTCAGCAGAGCAGAACAGGCTGCCGTTTAAAGGGCTACCTCACATGTAGAAAGAGCTCTGAAGCTGACCCCAAGGTGCTAGGTCGGGGGCAGGGGGGGTGGGCAACTGGAATGGGTGTCCTGAGGGAACACTGGGCAGGAGCACACTTGGTTCCAGAAGGAGTAGGCTTCCCGGGAGTGGGAGGGTGGAGGGGCTCCCAGACAGAGGCAGAGGGAGAGCAAGGCAGGCAGCATCGCACGACAGCACAGGATGTGTTTCCTAAGTGGAGGGTGAGAAAACTGTGGTGGGGCAGAGGATGACGCATTGCAGAGGCGGTTTAGAAAAAGCAGCCAGGACTTCCCTGGTGGCGCAGTGGTTAGGAATCTGCCTGCCAATGCAAGGGGCACGGGTTCGAGCCCTGGTCTGGGACAATCCCACATGCCGCGGAGCAGGTAGGCCCGTGTGCCACAGCTCCTGGGCCTGCGCTCTGCAGCCCGTGAGCCACAACTGCTGAGCCCATGAGCCACAACTACTGAGCCTGTGCTCCGCAGCGGGGGAGGCCGCCGCGGTGAGAGGCCCGCACACCACAGCGAAGAGTAGCCCCCGCTCCCCGCAGCTAGAGAGGGCCCACGCACAGCAATGAAGACCCAACACAGCCAAAAATAGATAAATAAATAAATAAAAAGCTTCTTCCAACTTTGTGTATGTTAAAAAAAAAAAAAGGAGCAGCCTGCAGCTCGGGGCATGGCAGGAAAGTGAAGTGCAGTCAGAGTGGATGGGATGACCCAGAAGAGAGGGCAGAGCAGGAAAGCCGGCCAAAGGCGGAGTCTGAACAGCGGGCTGCTGAACTTTCTATCACCACTGCCTTGTCAACTAGGAGAAAGACTGAAAACCCAGAGTCCACAGCAGGACTCGGAGAAAAAGCACTGGGTAGGGGGTGGGCGGTGGCCCATGTTTGTTGGCCATGTATAAGAAACAGCTTCACTGCTGAAGACGGAAATGGTTCCCCGTCCTCCAAGTGTTACCCTGACCCTGCTGGCTCACCCAGGACTCCACATGCATTTAAAACCCACCTGGTCGCCGCCTTTTTGTACAGGATAAGAAGCAGATCTTTTTCTATTTTTCTCACTTTTGATTTTTTAAAAAACTGATTTATCTAAAGCTATTTCTGTTTCTATTTTGAGAAAAACGGTCCTATCAGAGTAGAGTGAGTCAGGTTTAGAAAAAGAGATAAGCATCCTCTTACAATAATGGAAACAAAAACCATGGCATTTAAATTTTTTTCTACCATCTCTTTGGTATTTAAAAAATATATATATATATATAGCTTGGCTCAGAGTTGAGTAAAGGACCAAAGGAATAAGAGTACAGCATTTGAAACTTTAAACTAAGTTCCTATCTTGGCTAAATTGTAAGGAGACAATTAGATCCATAAGAAATTAAATGTGAAAAAAAGAGAACTACAAGAAAATAGACTTGAATATCAAACCTTTGAAGGAAGTGGGACTTTTTAAACTCAGAAATGATAGAAAAGTTCATTACAGAATAGATTTGGTTACATATAAATTTTAAAATTAAAAATGCAAACAAGGGCTTCCCTGGTGGCGCAGTGGTTGAGAGTCCGCCTGCCGTTGCAGAGGACGCGGGTTCGTGCCCCGGTTTGGGAAGATACCACATGCTGCGGAGCGGCTAGGCCCGTGAGCCATGGCCGTTGAGCCTGCGCGTCCGGAGCCTGTGCTCCACAACGGGAGAGGCCACAACAGCGAGAGGCCTGCGTACCGCAAAAAAAAAAAAAAAAAAAAAAAAAAAAAAGCAAACAATAGAGAAACAGTTGCCACAATTGTGACACAGGGTTAACGTCGTTATTATATAAAAAGCTTATGGAGTGGCATGAACACACCGGAACCCAGACAGGCAAACTGGTAAAGGACAAGAACTAAGAATGTGGAAACACAATCGGTTGGCAAACATGAGGAGAACATTCAATCCATGCGGTAATCAAAGGATGGAACGAGAACTGATAGACATATCCAAGAAGAAGGGAGTGGTTAAGTATAGCAATATATTTCCTCTATCTCTTGAATATTATCATCACGAAAATATATTTGTATAATTACTAACACATACATGGGAAAATACCTCTGATGTAATATTAAGTGAGTAGAATATACACGTATGTACATGAACATGCATAAGTATAGACAGTATAACCATGTAAAAGTAAGACACAACCATGTGAAAGTGACTGAGAATCTATCCATTAGCACTGGTTATCTTTGAGACAGTGAAACCATGGAGGGTAGCAGTAGTTTTTTTATTTTACTTTCCTGTACTTTCAACTTTATCTTTGCTGCTTATATATATTACTTTTATAATATAAAATATATTTTACTCTTTTAAAGGTAATGCTATATATGATATTGTACATGTTGATTACTTTATAATCCAGTAATACTTAATGGTCAGTGAATAATAATTAAAAAACACTTAGGAAATATTTGTCCCTCGCATCTTTTTCCTTACTATCAAAGCAGTAATAAGACCTTATAAAAGAAATTAACAATCCAAACAGCAAAACTAAGAAAGTCAAGGAGAAGATGTTTAATGGGATATAGTAAATTCAGCAAATACATGTTAGAAACATGAAAGTTAGTTGATAGAGCCCTTGGACACATTAAGTTTTTAAAAAATTCTTGAAATGCTAAATAGTAGGCAAAATAGAAAAAGAAACCGGACAAAATGAAAAATCTCAAAAAGGCTGCAGAAGCCATTGGATACACAGTTTTAGGCAAGTAGGTCACTAAGCAACAGGATCGTGAGGCAAATTAGCTTTGTGTCAACAGACCTGTTCCAGGGCTGCTCCATCCACAGCTTAATAAAAATGTAAATAACACACTACATTCCTTAAACCAGACTGACTGGCTTTTTATCTACATGTGGAACTTCCACCATCTTTTTCCAAAAACATTAATATTCTGAACTCATGAATACGTGAAAGTCATGGGGAATGTGCCACTGTAAATTGTGCGTCCCATCAATCAGGCCCTGCACTGCCCAGCGTGGCCTCCCCATCTCAGAGACTCCCACCCCAGGCCAGTCCACACTGACCAATGGGGGGCCGCATGCCCTCGCCTTCTTTGCACACACATGGCTGACTCAGTCTGGAGGGAACCCGTGGGACTGTCAAATACTGGGGCAGAGCTACTGGAATGTTCTGTCTTTCCCATGTAGCTAAACAATAGCATAATTAAGTCATAAGTGACAGAGATCAGATCCACCAAATGATTACAGAAGACCCATTAGAGGGGCTGTAGGTCTCCCTAAAAAGCCAGGTTTTCCTACAAATCCCAGTTCACAGCCCACTCAACCCTACTAGGAACACTTAGCAGTTTGTAATGCACATGTGAGTAGCCGTTCCTAAACAAAGTCACTCATTTTCAGGACCCTATTCCCCTTTCCTGAACCTGTCCTTGGGTCCTGGGTTTCCCTGACTCAGTCCTGGGGTTCCAGCTGAGCCACTTGTGTCCTGTGGATTTAAACCACGGCTGAGGATGTTTCATTCACTTATTCTATAGATATTCACTGGACACTGGATATGCAGAGATGAAAGGATTTGGTTCTTTCCTTTCACTTTATCACATACCAGGCAGAGTGCATTCAAAGTCAGGGAAAATCTAGGGGAGAACAGAGAGAGGTGGTGGAGTTCCTTCTTGACTGAGGGAACGGCATGCTTACTGACAGGGTAGGGTGTCTAGGGCTGTAAAATTAATTGGAGTTTGGTTAGAACTGTGCTGTCCACTATGGTAGCCACTAGCCACACGAGGCTATTACACACTTGAACAGTGGTTAGTCCTAAATTCAATGTGCTATAATGTAAAATACACATGGATTTCAAAGACTTCCTATGAAAAAAAGAATGCAAAGTGCCTTGTTAATAATTCTGAATATTGATTACATGTTTAAATGATACTATTTTAAGTAGTTTGGAGGTAAATGAAATATTCAAATTAATTTCTCCTGTTTCTTTTTACTTTTTTTTTAATGTGACTCCTAGAAAATTTTAAATTACATATATGGCTCATATAAAGAAAAACAAAAATGTTGCCTGCAATTACAGTTCCACAAAGATCAAGCCATCAGCCACTGCAGTAGCCCACCGACAGTGAGCCTGAGGGGAATTCAGGATGGAGAAAAACAGGAAGCATTCTGTGCTTTGGATATCAGCCCCTAGATAGTCAAGGTTCATATCTAAGGAAATATTTCAATGACCCTAGATTCTTGCATCTTCCCATACATAGAAAACAACTTAAATCATTAACTTGAAATGTCTATTCTTTGTGATTAGCAGTAACTTTTTGATGTTCAACTATGTGTTTCTTTCCAGCAAAAAAGTTCACATATATCCTGGCCCCTCCCTTACCTCTTCGGGACAGTTTCTCAGAGGTATCTGAAAGGCTGTCTCCTGGGCTATAGGCCTCAGTAAGACTAAACTCAACTCACAGCTCTTATGTTGTGCCTTTTTTTTTTTTTTTTGTCAGCAGTTTTGGCAACCATGAAGACCCAGAGCAGACTTCTCTCCTTCGCCTGAATTCTACAAGGATCCAGAGCCTTGACACCAGCAGGGCCCCTTGTGCCAGTCTGCCTCCTCAACGAGTCCAGACAAATTTAAGTGAGTCTCTCTTAGTACCGGATCTCCCACTCTTAGCTGAAGATCTTGAGTTTATTCAGAGGTTGTTAAACTCCTCACTATGAGGGGTAGGTTATCCTTGAACTTAGGTTCCAGAAGAGGTGCCTGTATTTGCTCAACTGAAAGACACTGAGGTTACCCTCAGGTGATAAACACTGGGATGAGTTTGCTCAGCTGAAAGACCCTAAGGAGGCTTGGACTAGGTGATTAAGTAGGAAGCTGACCTGACATCCTTCCTCAATTTGGCTACCTTAACAGACTCTGTCGGGATAAAAGTGAAGATATCACATGAAAGCTTTGCTCAGAGGAAGAGGGACAAGGGTCCTCCCAGTCAGTTATGGCTTTCTCAGGCAACTAAGACATTTATGGGAGTGATGGAAGCAGAGTCCCATAAGGAAACCCACTCATTAGTTTAAAACGTGCTTGTCTGGGGACCATGTATGAGAGTTGGCCACTCACTGATCCCAGCACCAATGGTTGTTTTAGAAGAGACACGTAGAAGAGCAGAAGTGACTCTAGGGTAACACCTAGAGGGGTTAAGCTCACAAGCAGCACATTGCCCATCACACAATCTCATTAGTAAATATTATTCCTGACAAATTCAACTTTAAAATAGGAAACAGTTTCTCAAACAGAGAAATGAGGGGTATCAGAAAGCCAACCTCCAACTAACAACTAAAACCCAGCCAGGTTTAGGGATGTACAGAATTTATACTTGCAAGTACTTAAGTGAGAACTAAGGAAATCTCACCCTAAAAATGGCTGAGAAGGGGCTCTTTTTGCCATTCTAAAACTGGTTTTTGCATACGCAGTTAAAGAAAGCCAGCTTGATAAAATATCTTTTCAGATTTCTGACCTTAAAGGAACAAAAGCCCTCTTAGGACTTAGGAGGAACTTGCATTTCTCTCCCTATGCCTTTGAGATGTAAATGTTCTACTTGATTGTCTTAGGCATTTTGTTCTGTGTTTTGAGAGCACAGTGTCCGCCATCAGGAAAGTACACATACGATGTACATTTGACAGCCCGTCAAATAGACTGGGATTCCAAACAGTCTTTTTGTCTGGCTGTGCCAGCTCTCAGGAAAATTTGTCATAAGGGGTCCCAGTTCATAAGGGACCTTTGTCTTCTCAACCTTCATTGCGTCCACCTGTACAACAAAGGCCTTTATTTTCTTAGACTATTTTTTTTTTTTGCAGTACACGGGCCTCTCACTGTTGTGGCCTCTCTTGTTGCGGAGCACAAGACGCGCAGGCTCAGTGGCCATGGCTCACGGGCCCAGCCGGTCCGCGGCATGTGGGATCTTCCCGGACCGGAGCACGAACTCGCATCCCCTGCATTGGCAGGTGGACTCTCAACCACTGCACCACCAGGGAAGCCCTCTTAGACTATTTTTTTGGAGTAAATTTTCTGGATCTTCTGAAGGCTGCATCCTTTGCACTCCCTTGTTGCGGGTGCCTGTTGCATCTTACTGGTTATCATTATTAAGATACTACTCATCAATGGCCAGACAATGGATCTTTTAAATTGAAGAAACTTCTAAATTGGTAAATTTTTAGAGAACTCTCATTATAAATAGCTGTTTTATTGGTACCTATAAAAAGAGCAAATTAAAAGGTAGATACAGAGGTTTATTAACAACCTCTGAATAAACTATGGGAATTCTTAAGATTCTAACCTTAAGAATTCCCATAGTTTAAAATAAAATAAAACAAAACGATTTGGGAAGCCTTATTTGTAGTCTTGGCTTTCCCTTGATGGGTCTTAGGATACTAATAAAAACATCAGGTTAATTAACGTTAATCCGGTTGATTAACAAGGGAATAGGAAATGTTGAGGGGGAAGTCAAGAGACTGCTTCCCAACAAGGTGGAAATTTTAAAGGGACTCGTCCCAGCAGGATAGAAATCTTTAGATAGTGATTTAAAAATGCGATAAATAAAATGGACATTGATGAGATTAAAACAAGGGCTTCAGGGAATTCCCTGGTGGTCCAGTGGTTGGGACTCTGTGCTTTCACTGCCGAGGGCCCAGGTTCAATTCCTGGTCAGGGAACTAAGATCCCGCAAGTCGCACAGCGTGGCCAAAAAACAAAATAAAACAAACAAAAAACACAAAGGCTTTGATACAACATTACCCAAAGTTGAATGGGCCAAAGAGACCCCCTATTGGTCCCCCCAACATTAAAGGGCCCCAATCAAGTCTGGTTTATTTAGCCCAGTAAAAAAAAAATTTTTTTTAAGGCTGGAATAAAATTATACTAAGATACCTAACCAGCAATTGCTTGAGGCAACAGTTAGGCTAATTAATCAAATTAAAGATTGACAAAAGGGCCTGGGTCACTTGGCTAAAGTTAAAGGTATAAGAGTTGATAGAATTGAGATAAAAATTTATTTTTTAAAAATTGGTGTATTTGGGGCTTTCCTGGTAGCGCAGCGGATAAGAATCTGCCTGCTAATGCAGGGGACACGCGTTCAATCCCTGGTCCGGGAAGATCCCACATGCTGCAGAGCAACTAAGCCTGTGCGCCACAACTGCTGAGCCTGTGCTCTAAAGCCCGCGAGCCACAACTACTGAGCCCGTGTGCCACAACTACTGAAGCCCGTGTGCCTAGAGCCCATGCTCCACAACAAGAGAAGCCACCGCAATGAGAAGCCCATGCACCGCAACGAAGAGTAGTCCCCACTTGCCACAACTAGAGAAAGCCCACACACAGCAACAAAGACCCAACGCAGGCAAAAATAAATTTTAAAAAAAATTGGCATATTTGAATGGGCTTTCTGTGAGATGGTTACATCTCTTTTGCCTATTTATACTGTGGGATAGACATTATGTCTCACTGGGGAATGCTTCTCCTGCCTGGTATTATAATACAGAGCATATAAATCTGCCCCTAAGGCAGTATTAATTAAACATACTAAAGGAAACAGAGTTACCTGAGCCCGCACAATATGAAACAAAAACTGGGGGCTAATATTCAGGGCCTAATAAAGCAACAGTGGAGACTTTTTTTGCCCCTAGGGTAAATTGGTCTGGGTTTGACTTGTGCACTCAGAAAGAGGGCCTTTGTTGAATGCCTTGTGCAAACTTTTGAAGGCATGATAAAATGAACCCTAAAGTTCTAGAACATAGAACTCCTAATTTCCAGTTTAGCTGGAAATCTTCTCATTGATATAAAAAAGCAAATTAAAGAAAATGTAGTTGCATAAATCAATCATTTGATATTATTTAGGCAGACCAGTTCTTTGGGGAATTGAAAGCAACTGTCTTTGTAAAAAGGCTAAGTCATCTAAGCAAATAAATTTAACTTACACCAACTGTTATTTATAAACTAGTAAGTTTATATTGTAATACCTGATTCACGACTAAGTTGTAAAATGAAGTTATGAGATCTCTGGTTATGTCTGTTATATGTCTGTGTGTACATTATAGATATGTCTCTACCTCCAGACAGTATCATCAATATTAATTTATAAAGGAGCCCTATTTAACTGACTTACAGGAGGCACTTAGAAATTAAATATTTTTGAATGTAATAGAAACTAACCCAAATGAATTTCAAGTTCATGTAATCTGGGAAATGTTCAATATTAAATTAATATATGGTTTAAAGTTTAAGTTTGTTGGTTTCATTAATACAGACATGTCTTACTTTTATTGAACCTAGTCAAATATGTTCATATTATTTGTTTTAAAATTTATCAGCAAGAAAAATAGCTTGGAATGATGGCTGACATGGTCTAATGTCTCCTGAAGTTTTCAGGGTAATCTAAATATAATTGTTGGAAACAAATGAGTTAAATAGATATAAATGGGATAAGAGCCATTTAGTGTACTGTTTAAGAATTATGTTTTATGGTATGTCTACTTAAAAATAGTTTCTCCAGATTTTTGGTAACTTGAAACTTTAGAGTTTTGCTACGTTAAGTTAAATGATGGAAATGTACTAAATATCTAGATCATTCCCAAATAAAGATACTGAAAACCTGATTACTGAAAATAGGCTTCCTTTTATAGAGAAATTAAAGATATTTAGCACCATTAATAAATGTTTTGTGTCACATTGAAAATTTTTCCATAAAAGGGCATGTTTTTATTTATTTTTAATAATTATTTTTTAAAGATCTTAATTTTTAAAACTTATTTATTTTTGGCTGCATTGGGTCTTCGTTGCTGCACGCAGGCTTTCTCTAGTTGCGGCAAGCGGGGGCTACTCTTCGCTGCAGTGCAGGGGCTTCTCAATGTGGTGGCCTCTCGTTGCAGAGCACAGGCTCTAGGTGCGCAGGCTTCAGGAGTTGTGGTGCGTGGGTTCAGTAGTTGTGGCTAGTGGGCTCTAGAGCACAGGCTCAGTAGTTGTGGTGCATGGGCTTAGTTGCTCTGCGGCATGTGGGATCTTCCCAGACCAGGGCTCGAACCCATGTCCCCTGTATTGGCAGGCAGATTCTTAACCACTACGCCACCAGGGAAGCCCCAAGGGCACATTTTTAAAAATCATAAATGGTATTTATAAGTTTGCCAATCTACAGAATGCTAACATAAAAGTACATACTTGCTTACTTCTTAGTTTTCACTAGAAATTAAGGTTTTAAAAATTTTTAATTTTTATTGAAGTATAGTTGACTTACAATATTGTGTCAGTTTCAGGTGTACAGCAAAGTGATTCAGATATATATAGATATATATGTGTATATATCTATATATACATATTGATATTCTTTTTCAGATTTCTTCAGATTCTTATCCTCTATAGGTTCTTTTTCAGATTGTTTTCCAGACTCTTATCCTTTATAGGTGTATATATATATATATATATTTTTTTTTTTCTTTTTCAGATTTTTATCCTTTATAGGTTATTATAAGATATTGACTATAATTCCCTGTACTATATAGTTATGATTCTAATTATTCCTTAAAATGTTGTATTGTCACAGAAATAACCAAGTTGCTTTGTCAACTGCACTGTAATCAAATCTTTAACCATGTCATTTTAAGTCTTTTGTTATTTATAGACAGTCATTGTTTTATTCTGATGCTTTTACAAAAATGAAAATCTTCAAGAAAATTCATAAAAAGGATTTTTTGACAAATATAGGTTTCTGATGACTTTTAGATCATACCACTGAACTGGGTAAGAAATTATAAAACTCTAATAGAAAACCTGATGCGTTTATCAAGATCAACAAGAATTAATTATATGGAACTTAATGAACTGAAAAATATGATTTATAATCTTATGATTTTTTTCTGAAATATACTGGCTTTTAATCTTTGTGTTCCAGAAAACCTTTCCTCTTATGCTAACTATGATATGTGGCAAGTTGATGAAGTATACCTCTGCAAATGAAGATGAAACATTTATCTTTTTCTCTTTACCTAATCTCTCCAGAATTTGGCTTCTCTAACTGGCTCCCCTCTGGACTTGATGGCTTATTGAGATCCAGATTACAACTAGTTATACTAATCATTGTTTTAATTTGTTCTCTCTTTGTTGTTTTCAAACTATTTATACTTTTTGTCTCTCTGCTATACTATCTTATTAATGTTACTCGTTAGTTTACTTATATTCTATTTTATCAGATTGTTGTATCCTGCATTACCTGATGTGTAACCAGGCCTCCAACAAAATTAATGATGGCTAAATATCTTGAGGCAATTGATCACACATATATATATGATCACATATATATCACATATATACAGATAAAGGTAATTGTAATAGTGCAACTTTAAATATGGGAAGAAACAACAAGGGGAAAACATTTCCTGGATCATAATAGAGTAGGAAAACAGAAGATGCAGAGGATTTTAGGTTGTTTAGGTTAATAGGGCCTAAGCCAGATATAGCATATGAATGGCCTATCACTAAGATCCTTGCCTGACCTGGGAATAAGCACTCCTAGGGCTGTGGGACAAATTGGTCATGAAATGCCTCCCAAGCCTTGGTCAAATTTATGACCAAGGTGGGGCACTGTAAACAACAAAAAAATGTTGCTTGCCCTTTTAGTTCTATAGGATCAAGCCATTAGCTCCTGCAGTTGCCTACCAAAACTGAGCCTGAGGGGAATTCAGGATGGAGAAAAACAGGAAGCATTTTGTGCTTTGGATACCAGCCCCTAGATAATTAAGGTACATACCTAAGGAAATATTTCAATGACTCAGATTCTTGCATCTTCCCATACATAGAAAAGCACTAAAATCATTAACTTGAGATGTCTGTTTTTGTGATTAGAAGTAATCTTTTGATGTTTTGACTACATGTTTCTTTTTCCTGCAAAAAAATTCATATATATTCTGACTCCTTCCTTACCTCTTTTTTTTTTTTTGCTGCACCTAGTGGCATGTGATCTTAGTTCCCTGACCAGGGATCCAACCCATGCCCCCTGCATTGGAAGTGTGGAGTCTAGACCACTGGACTGCCAGGGAAGTTCCCCTTCCTTACCTCTTTAGAACAGTTTCTCAGAGCTATCTGAGAGGCTGTCTCTTAGGCTATAGTCCTCCGTAAGACACAGAATAAACTCAACTCACAGCTCTTATGTTGCACGTTTTTGTTTTGTTTTTTTTTTTGCAGTACGCGGGCCTCTCACTGCTGTGGCCTCTCCCGCCGCGGAACTCAGGCTCCGGACGCGCAGGCTCAGCGGCCATGGCTCACGGGCCCAGCCGCTCCGCGGCATGTGGGATCTTCCGGGACCGGGGCACAAACCCGCGTCCCCTGCATCGGCAGGCGGACTCCCAATCACTGCGCCACCAGGGAAGCCCTGTTTGTTTGTTTTTTTTAAGTTGACACTCATATTAAATTTCTATTGGACAGTTCTGGTTATAGCATAGAATTAGCTCTGGTTGGAGAATAAAATTCTAGGTTGAGAGTGCCAAAAAATTAAATTAAAATCAAACAAAGAGGCTATATATACAGAAGAAGCTGGGGTGCTCAGGCCTTGAACATCACACAGGGAGAGTCACTAGGACCCTGAGCAGAGAAGGAAAGGAAATGTCAGCTGTGTCCTTTGGAAAATCACTGTGGCAGTGAAATGGGAGAGACCAGGGCAGGGTGAAAACCGGAGGCAGGAAAACTCATGGAGCAAAAATGAAATATCAGTGAGTGACCAATCTGCCTTCCAACCTACAGGATCTGCTCTTGGGATTCTTACCTTCGCTGTGCCTTGGGCCCTGTGGCAGCCTGGTAGATCCTTTCTCAGATAAATGTCTTTACACACAGAAAATAAAATACCCAGGATTACAAAGGAAACCGATGACTGAAATACAGGTGTCACTGTAAAAATCTGTGATATGGTAATATGTGTGCTTCTTTACTGACATTTTAAATAAAATGTAGCAGCAGGTCTAACAACTACTGTAATTTTTTTTTTTTTTTTTTTTTTTGCCTGCGTTGGGTCTTCGTTGCTGCACACAGGCTTTCTCTAGCTGAGGCGAGCGGGGGCTACTCTTTGTTGTGGTGCATGGGCTTCTCATTGAGGTGGCTTCTCTTGTTGCGGAGCACGGGCTCTAGGCGCGCGGGCTTCAGTAGTTGCAGCACATGGGCTCAGTAGTTGTGGCTCGTGGGCTCTAGAGCACAGGCTCAGTAGTTGTGGCACACGGGCTTAGCTGCTCCGCGTCATGCGGGATCTCCCCGGACCAGGGCTGGAACCCGTGTCCCCTGCACTGGCAGGTGGATTCTTAACCACTGTGCCACCAGGGAAGTCCACAATTACTGTAATTTTTAAGTATTTATGAACATGAATTATATTTTGAGCAACCGCTATCATGAGACACAACGATATCTGTGTTTCCATTAGTGGTGAAGCCACGGTACCGCTAACACTGCTGTGATCTGTTGCCTACATTTATACTCAAAGGAAATGCTAAATTTTAGTGAGTGGTTAATGAAAATGAACTGTAATTTTTCCCCCCAAGTCACAGACCACCTGGAATTCTATCCATAACCCCTTAGGGATCCATGGATCAAGGGTTAAGGACCCTTGTGAGATGTTCCCAGGCTTCCCTAAGGAGTCAGTTTAGGTCCCTCTAAGATGGGAACATGCAGGAAGTATGGTAACAGTTGGACGCTATTTTATTTCTAGGATTTATTTATTCCCATGACCACATCTACAACAGCATATTAAGGCAGCAGACACAATGGCCCAGAAGATGTCTTAATGGAACACTGGGTTTCCTCGGGTTATGGTTAGAACCCATGTCTTTTTCTCAATGAGGATAATGATGACAGGAACAGGCCCAGGAGACCCAGAGGGAAGACTGTTTGTTGGGGTTTTTCTTTAGTTCTCAGGTGAGTTTATTCTCGTAGGGAGGAAGTCATCCGTCTCGCTGGAAGGAATTTAGTTACAAAACAAAACCAGAAAAAGACAAATACTGTACGATTCCACTTATATGAGATATCTACAGCAATCAAATTCATAGAAACAAAGTAGAATGTTGGTTCTTAGGGGCCCAGGGTGGGGAGAAAAGAGGAGTTATTTAATGGCTATACAGTTTCAGATCTGCAAGATGAAAAAGTTCTGGAGGTCTGTTTTGCAACAATGTGAATATGTTTAACACTACTGAACTGCACCTAAAAATGGTAAAGATGGTACATCTTTTTTTTTCTTAATAATTTTTTAAAAATTAATTAATTAATTTATTCTTTTATTTTTGGCTGCATTGGGTCTTCGCTGCTGCACGTGGGCTTTCTCTAGCTGTGGAGAGTGGAGGCTACTCTTTGTTGCAGTGTACGGGCTTCTCATTGCGGTGGCTTCTCTTGTTGCAGAGCACAGACTCTAGGCGTGCGGGCTTTAGTAGTTGTGGCTCGCAGGCTCAGTAGTTGCGGCACACGGGCTTAGTTGCTCCGCGGCATGTGGGATCTTCCCAGACCAGGGCTTGAACTCGTGTCCCCTGCATTCGCAGGTGGATTCTTAACCACTGCAACACCAGGGAAGCCCAAGATGGTACATCTTATGTGGGGCTTTTTTTTTTAAATCACCATAAAAATGGTTAAAACTGCAAAACAAACAAACAGGACGCTCAGAGCCTAATTCTGGCTCAACTTCTAATTGTCACGAAGCTGGACAGCCTCAAATGCAGGCCTGGTTCTACCCAGTACCTGGAGTTTCTCGAGGTTTTAAAGGTATAAAAACGCTTTTGAAAATGAGGACCCAAGTGTTGTTTATTTTTTAAAATTCTACTATATAATGATAAAGCTCATCTTTACGATTCTGGGTACTGATTTCCACAGAAGGGACCAAGACAATCCCCTAAGACTAATAATAACATCAAACACTTAATTAGCGTGAATTCTGTGCCAGGCAGTAGTCTAAGCACTTTATAAATACTTGACTCACTTAGTCCTCAAAACAATCCCACGGTGGATGTCCTATTTTTATCCCCACTTTATAGATAAGGAAACTGAGGCTCGGAGGACTAGTAAGTGGCAGAAGTGAGGTTCACAACAGGTCATTCGACTCCAGGGTCAAACCATAAGCACCTGAGGCAGGGATCGGGATTTTTATCTCTCAAGTCCAGCGCTGAGACAGTGCTGACTCACAGGAAATGAATCAGGGGGCAACCATTTATTGAGCAATCGGTTGCGATAGAATTGTGAGGCATTTTTACCATGCAGCAGTTCTGAAGAAGAAAGATCTCGCTGTCTGCTTGCTCTACTATTTTTTTTTTAAACTTGGTAAGGAGAAACTTTGTTGGAAAGAGGCGTGTGGGGCAGTGTACTGTCCTAGCGGGTTGCGGCGATACGGCAACAGTGGGGAAAATACTTTGACCATAAGATCCCCCAGCATCTCCCTCTATTAATCTTTTCAAAAAAATGATTAAAGCAATGCTCTAACTCCTAACCCACCCTACCACCTGGTTATCTCTTGTACTCTGGAGGAGTGGGAAAAGGAGTGAATATGAAGAGACAGAAAAACCACAAGGTCCTACTGTGTAGCACAGAGAACTATATTCACTATCCCATGATAAACCATAATGGAAAAGAATATAAAAAAAGAAGGTACAGACACGTGTATAACTGCATCACTTTGCTGTACAGCAGAAAGTAACACAACATTGTAAGTCAACTATACCTCAGTTTAAAAAAAAAAGAAAAAGAAGAGACAGAAAGTCCTGTCTCCAGACCAACAATGAATTCTAGGAACTGGTCTAAAACTAGGGATGTGGCGGAGAGAAATAGGAAAAGACCCTAAAAGTCACCAAAGAAAATCGCAGGACGACCTTAAAAGGGTAGGGAGTGGAGGGCAGCTCTCCGTCGCTCAGTAGCCACATTCTGCCACCTTAGGAGGAAGCAGCTGCGTTTCTAAACATAACAGGCTGAGTCTGGCCAGGTCCACAAAGCCACTGACACGTGTGCCAAACACCAGCAGCATTTCAGACAACTGTAGCCGGAACATGTGCCCCCCACGCAGCACACAGAGGATGCTCGTGGGAAGAGACGGGGGCTCAGGCTACAGCAGGGGGTTGCTCCATTTTCTCGCTGGTATGGCAGGGAGGGGGTCGGGACTCACCTGTAGGTGTAGGGCCCCACTTCTTCCAACCGAGGGGTCTCCCCTCTGAGGACCTCCTCTGGATTGGTGACATTGAAGAAATAGAACTGGGTGTGCACGGGCAGAGGGGGCTTCCTCCAGGACTCAAAGGTCTCCGAGCCATTCCTTAACACAATATTCTAGGGGAGAAAACCAAAAGGGGATTTACGTAGTGTAAGGCAGTTGGCTTTGAACACAGAGGCAGAACGAGAGACACCCTGTCCTTTGACCTCCCGGCTCACTTATGTTTTCCACAGGCATTCAGCTGCTGTCCCTTGGGAGCAGGGACATGCCTTACGCCAATATGAAGCCCACAGCCCTCAGGAGCCATAACAGGTTTTCTATAAATATCTGTGGTAAAGAAAGGATGCTAGAGCCATAGCTCATGGGTGGAAACATGGTGTCCCCAAAACCAAGGCCACAGTCTGAGTACCCGAAAGGCCTTATTTGCTTCGTCACAAAGAGTCTACTGATCGGACAGCTTCCGTGGAAGTCAGGCCACTCTGAGAAGCTCCATGCGCTCCCAGCTCGCCCGTATGAGAGACCAGGAAGAGAGGCCCCAGAAGGTTACTTTGGTTCTTCCATTTGAGGTGGAACCACACCCAGCTCTACCACTTTCACCACCAGGGGCTGCACACGCATTTTCTCATCTAATCCCCAACAAACCCCTAACACAGGTTTGCATATCCCTGTTTCAATGGTAAGAAAGCTAAGCCACACTGAGGTTAAGTGCTTAGGGTATTCTTTGGCTACAATCCTTCCTTTGTTTCCCACCCTTACCACGGATTATGGTCTAAATTGTGTCCCTGCCAGCCCCCCCCCCCAAAAAATTCATATATTGAAGTCCTAACCCCTAGTACCTCAGAATGTGACTGTATTTGGAGATAGGGTCTTTAAAGAGAAATTAAAGGTTAAATGAAGTCATTAGGGTGGGCTGTCATCCAACATGACTGAGGCCTCAGAAGAAATCAACCCTGTTGACACCTTGATCTCAGACTTCTAGCACCCAGAACACTGTGAGACAATAAATTTCTGTTGTTCAAGTCACCCAGGCTGTGGTATTCGTTATGGCAGCTCTCGCAGACTAATGCACCACGGCCCCTCTATGGATGGAGAATCCTTCCCACCCTACAGACTTCAGGTGTGGCAAGTGACTTGATTTGATTAACGGAATGTGAGTGGAATGGCAAAGCGCCAACTTCGAGCTGAGGCCTTAAGAGGCATGGCAAGTTTCCACCAGCCACCCTCTGTTGCCCTGTCCCAGGTAGTTGGTGATCCTTCAGCCAAGGCCCGAAAATGGTAACGTGTAGACCAGACATGAAGCCAGGAGTCCAGCCTAAGTCGGCTGACCCAGCTACGCTCAAATTGCAGCCAACCTGGCCGTAAGGAGTACGGAGTATATGTTACTATGATAAGCCACTGAGATTTGGGGGTTGTTTGTTATCCAGCATTGCAAGAGAAGCCTGATTAATACAGCACTCAAAGTTAATAGACAGAAAGCTAATAGCTAGTAGTTAACTTGTTAATAAAGAAAAACTGCATTTTTAAAGTTAAGATTACTGAAGTACTCGAGAAGGATAAAAGCATAGACAGAATAAATAAACCAGAATTCAAACAGTGACTAACTCTGCATGTTGGAATTTGGGTCATTGTTATTTTCTCCTGGATGAGATTTTGTATTTTCCAAATTTTTATAATGAATAAAGAAAATTAACACTGAGAAAAATGTTTAAAAGAGGAAAATGGGATCTGCTGATAAAGACAATGTAGGGCCACTAGTAAAACAGTAACTAGATTGCAAGAGAAGCATCCCCTGATATCACCGGTGAGGATTTGAATGACAATCAACAGAGGGACGGCTTCAAAACATGACAGAAATCACATGCTAAAACATCCTGTGTCACAGAACACAACAGGATGCCAATTTTTAGTAGTCCAGGCCTCCAATTTAATAGAAGCAATGTTACAAGGGAACTTGATGATATAACTCTATTATTCAATGGAAAATATCCCAAGAATCTCTGCAGGGAAAAACAAAGTGGAACCGGAATAAATGGATGCAGAAAACCTAAGCTTGTCAAAGCAAAAACAGTCATCTGGAGGGCTGGAAGTCAGTTTACATCCATGAGTCAGCCGTGTCATAGAACTGGGGACTCTTTGTGGTTTGGCATCAGTTCGGAACATCTAATCATCAGATTTCTAGCCAAACAACACATTACTGAAATATTCTTGGCCTTTACTGTCAGTACTGATTTACTGAGTCGAGATCAGATTGTTGAGATAGAAAAATTTAAAGACAAACCACGAAACCCCTTTCCTCCAAACTCCGGGTCCAGCTGAGACTCTCTCCTTTGTGAAGTCCTCCCCGTCTGCCCCTGCACACATTACTCTCTCCCTGCCCTGGCCATAGAGCAGCCTAACCGATCATTTTAGGCAGTTTTTTTTAAGAGTTTCGTGGTCTTTTCTTATCTTCTAAACAAGAGTCTTAGCTATCTGGGGAGGAACAAGGGAGAGAGTCGGGCCTGGAGAGAGAGGGCAGCATACCTGGAGAAGCTTACCAGATGGAACCCAGAGGCCCTGGCAGGGTAAGGAAGGGCCTGTGGTCAAGGTTGTACAGCTGCTTCATGTCAGAACTGGGTCTGGAACCCAGTGCCCCTTTCCTCCACTCTCCCACCCCACCTCAGCATACAACATTTTAATAAAATGGGTGTAAACCTACTACACATTTTAGTTATACAAGTTATATGGTAGAGTTTCTCTGGTATAAGGTATACACACAGCACCTAGAAACAGCTCAGTAACATGAATATAACCTACCTAAAACTAGTATGCTAACTATGAGAAGTGTAACACATAAATAATAATTATTTGTCTTCTAGAGGATTTTGAAGGCCCACAGATACCTTCAAAGTCATCTGATTTCATTAAAATGAGTCTCTTTTTTGGGACTTCCCTGGTGGCACAGTGGTTAAGACTCCATGCTCCCAATGCAGGGGGCCTGGGTTCAATCCCTGGTCAGGGAACTAGATCCCACACGCATGCTGCAGTTAAGAGTTCGCATGCCACAACTAAGGACCCCACCTGCCGCAACTAAGACCCAGTGCAACCAAATAATAAATAAATAAATAGATACATACATTAAAAAAAAAAAGAACCTCTTTTTCTTATCCAGAAATTTCCAGAAAAAGGTAGGGCAATAATTTCTCCTCCTCCACAAATTCCTTGAGTACCCTCCCCTTAACTGGATGGATCATCCCTTCCTTTGAACCCTATAACACATTACACAGGAATTTCTTAGGAAAAAAAGTGCTCAGGACAGAAAACATCTTCTAAAAATTGAGGTTAATTGGAATCGACATGAAGCAGTGATATTAGCAACCAAAAATGAGAAGGAAAGTGCAGCTACTATATTGGAACATATTAGGTTAACAGTTGGCTACTCAAAACAGAAGGTGCTGACCTACAAAAAAAGAGTAGGGTTTTTGTCTTTTTCTTTACTCCTCCCCACTCCTCAAGGACAATGCAGGTTTTGGAGAAATATTGGTTCAATCAACTAAATATAGTACTAGAAAACTCTATTTTCCGTCAACTTTGCTTATAAGATGCTGGGAGAGAAGAAATTGATGTGAGACAACCAGAGAAGAGCAGAAGAAAGGCATGATCAGTCAAAGACAAAGCCACAGTCAAGGCCCTATAACAGCAGCTCGACAGCTACAAGTCCAAGGAGCCTTTAAAGGGTACCCAGAGGAAGTGGGTGTTCCCTAGCCATTTCAGCCACATTCAGATACAGAGAAAGCAATTCAGATACAGATTCACTAGAATCAGAAACACATAGATCTAGCACCTATTAGTTTGTGTGTCTTATCGGTAGTCCAGCACGCTACAGAGCTAAGTGCAGCCAGTTCCTTTTGTGGGTGGAAAGCAAAATCTGTGTGTCTCTGTGATCCCTTTTCCTAACAACTATTTAAAGCAGTGCTATACCCACGGTTTTCTTGCAAAATGTAGAACTATACATGCAAATCAGCCAAACACTGTCTGTGCCAGGCATTGCAGGTACGAGATACCCAGCAACACACACGTGGTTTCTGTGTTCCAGGAGTTTACCCTCTATCTGGGGGATGGTGATTCACACATGCAAGATAATCAACAATGGAAAGTAGCCCGTAATAAATGGTCAATGAGTATACCAGGCAATGGTCTCTGTGGTGTTCAGACAGTGGATTCTACGGACTGAGATAGAGACAGGTGGTGCTTAAAGTGAGCGAGGAAGAATGAATAAAAACTGGGCAAGCGGAGGAGGTCATGGGGATGGGCTCCTTACGGATAGCTGGGGTTGATTCGACTATCCTGTGTGGCTGGACAGAGCGAGCCCTTCCTCCCTGCCTGTTCCATGTCCATCTCTGCTGGAGCCCTCTGCTTAATCAGAAAGAGTGGATGTGGAGAATGAGACAGTAAAAGATACAGAGGACGGACGGTATTAGATGTGACTGGGTGTGGGTTTTCTAGGGAGTAGGGAGATTGATTTAGAGAGGTAGGTTGGGGTCCCAGGAGCCTAGATTTTATATGATATATAAGGAGGGGGAATAGAAGGTTTCTGAGCTGCAGAATACTATCAAGAGTCAGGCATTATGTTGCCACTTTATCTCATCTCATCCCCTTAATAGTCTACAAGAGGGAAATCATCGTCCCCATTTTACACCTCAGGAGACCAGAGCTCAAAGAGGTTACGTGAATGCCTGAGGTTTGCTAGCAGAGGGTGCAGCCAGCCTCCCACCCCAGGACTCACTGCAAACCTGTGCTCCTGGCAGGGCTGAATTTGACCGGAGCCTCATGCCCCTGGAAAACAGTAATGGTTCGGGAATCTCTGCTTCCGTGTTCCGGGAAATGGGTGACTGCAAAGAAACACCCTTCCCCATGTGAATTAGATTCACAGATGTCTCTCTTTACCTAAGACAAGGCTAGGCACTGACCCTCCAGATTCCCATTTTTTGCCTCCTCACGATTAGCTGAACAGCTTGACCCCACTGATCAATGGGAGTGAAATGCCGGTACAGCACGGTGACCATAGTTAGTAACACTGTATTGTACACTTGAAAGTTGCTAAGACAGTAGATCTCAAGTGTTCTCACCACACACACACAGATTTAACTCCGTGAGGTTATGGATATATTAATTAGCTTGACTGCAGTAATCATTTCACGGTGCCTATCAAGCATCCCATGGTACACCTGAAATATATACAATTTTTATTTGTCAATCATACCTCAATAAAGCTGGGGGGAAAAAATGTTTGTTACCCAAACTTTGGTTAGGTTTCCCTCCTTCCCAGCCCCACGAACTCCTCGCTGTAAAAGGAAAACCCTTTTGGCTAAGCCTTGAGGCCCTGCAGACCACACAGAGGTTCTCCCTAATGCAAGTCCCCTTGTCCCTACTGCAAAGTCTTTTCCCCTTTACAATCAGATTTGTTTTTTACTTGACACTCCTAACTATTGTGCCACGTTGCCTATTTTGCATTGACACAGGCAAGAGGTGTTTCAGAAGGTTACACTGGCATAGGTGGGAAGGAGGGTTTGGCTAAGATTGTTGTAAGGATGAAATGAAGATTCAGCAGAGCGCTTATTGCAGGCCATGCTCAAAACACTCAGTAAATGGTGACTGCGATCTTGACTATTACCATCTTCAGGTTGGGGATGAGAGGGTTTCAGGACTTAGTCTAAAGAAAAAAAGGAATCATGTTGCTTCCAGGAGTCTGCTCAAATATAGACAACCCAACAAATGTTAAACAATGAAAGAGGGGGAAAAAAAAGTCTTTAGTCATGATTCTCTCTTCCAGCCCTACATAAAATTCAGTTTAGGTTGAAACAGCAAGGAATTAGTATAAAATCGGAAATAACCAAAATGTTGAACAGGACAAGAATGACTGAGTGAATTATGATAATTCACAGGCTGGAGTAGAAAGCAATTAAAACTACAAAAATAAAAACTACAAAGACCTAAGGAACATGTTCATAATCTATGTTAAATGGTAAAAGCAGACAATGTAAAATATGCATAAGTGTGGACAAGACTAGCAGATAAAATGCAAACATGAAACCAGGGGGGTGATATATAGATAATTTTACAATTTCAATCTTTTAGTTACCCTCAAAATCACTAAGCCTCCACACTAAACGTCTAATAGCCTTTATCTCTATGCAACAGGATTATGAAGGGTCTCGCATTCTCTCTGTGATGTTTCTCTGCGTTGTTTGGACTTTTTTTACAACAGAAGTAAACTAATTCCGTAAGCAGAAAAAATAACTGTTCCCTTATCATTTTTTTTTTGTAAGTGAAAATCTAAGAAAGAAACTCAGATTCTACAAAATGTATTAACAGACCCCAAGGCAAGGCAGAAGGAACAGATACAGAGAACCAGCATCATCTAGCTTTTCCTCTGTCCTTGCAAAACAGAGGTAAGGCCGATGCCTCCTCAGCTGTGGTCAGTTCTCCCTCACAAGCGCCAAGGGCCTCCACCCGCCACACTGGGCTGTAGAGTATTTCTTTTCCTGTTATTGTCAGGACGGTTGATGTAACACTCTGTGTTCCTCGCCAGCTTTTCCTGACAAGCGTCACAGTGTGTGAAGAACTTCACAGTGAGAAAGGGCTTGCTGCGGCAACATGCATGGACCTAGAGATTGAGATTATTACACTAAGTGAAATAAGTCCAAGAAAGATAAATATTATATGATTTCTAAATCATATAATATTTAGTGGAATCTATAATTTCTAAATATATAATATTTAGTGGAATCTAAAAAGTAGTACAAATGAACTTATTTACAAAACAGAAACAGACTCACAAACATAGAAACAAATTTATGGTTACCAAAGGGGAAGGCAGAGTGGGAAGGGATAAATTGGAAGTATGGGATTAGTAGATGCACACTACTATATATAAAATAGATAAACAACAAGGATTTACTGTATGGCACAGGGAACTATAGTCAATATTTTGTAATAAACTATAATGGAAAAGAACTGAAAAAAAGAATATAGATACATATATGTGTGTGTGTATATATATATATAATACTGAATCAATTTGCTGTACACCTGAATCTAACACAATATTGTAAATCAACTATACTTCAATTAAAAAAAAAGGATTTGCAACCTCGTTTATTTATTAGAGCGAAGAAAATCATCTCAGAATTATGAACCCCAAAAGAGCCAGCCAGTGTGAGTGAACAGACGGTTAACTGCCCAAGTTTATCTTGCCTGGTTTGTATCCAGCTTAGCCAAAAAAGTCCAAAGACAAGGGGAAGAGTTCCCAGAAAGAAGGAAGGCAAAATCTTTCCCAGAAGGGAGGGTAAGACTAGCTGTCCTCATGACAGTCTGATGTGAACTTGTTCCTCCAAGTTTCAAGTGGATGACGAAGTTCCGGGATGGAAATAAACATTTGGTAGACTGGAGTCCTTCGCTAAACAAAGCAAATGAAAACCTACTAACAGGAACAATCCCTGACAGCTTGCTAGAGCCACAGTGACAGCAGGTGTTGTGACAACCCAGGATTCTCCTCCACCCCCATCACTGGCCTCTCCCTGGTTACTCTTAGCTGAGTCAACACTCAAACAAGTCTCAGACCACCTTGGATTCCATTCAAACCGTGCTCTCAAGAGTGTTGGTTTTTCCTGTACCTTTAACATGTCTCTTTTCTTCCCCTGCTAAACGGCTGTCACGGAACCCACTGTAAATCCCAGAGTGGATGGTGTGGGGTGGTGCGTGTGCATGTGTGTGTGTGTGTGTGTGTGTGTGTGTGTGTACACATTAAGTAGGGAAGGGGAATGAGAGAACAGAGGGGAGTTTATAAATGCAGCTGCCAACATTTCTAAAACAGTTGCTTCTTTATTTTTATCTCCTTCCCTGACATTCAGCTCAGAGAAGGACGATTATCATTGCTAAAATGCTGCTTACTGGAAGTCTCCAGGAATCAGGTGCTGTGCTAGGGCTTTAAGGACAGGATCTCTAAGCCTTACGCTGGCCCTGCAAGGTAAGAATTCCCATTTTGCAGATAAGGAAATGTTGGCACCAGCTTTCCCAAACTCACAGAGCCAGTAAGTCAAGTGAAATCCCACCAAGTCTAGGTCTGTGAGTTTGCAAAGCCCATGCTTGGCCACTCTAGCAGCTGCCTCACCATCGCACCCTCAGGGTAGAGCTGCCAGATTTAGTGAATAAAAACAAAGGATGCCCAAGGATGTCCCAAATATTGCATAGGCCATGTCAAAAATGCTTTAATTCTTAGGATGCAATGCTGAAGGATTCAGGGGCAGAGTGCTGTAATATCTGCAACTTGCATTAAAATAATTCAAGAAAAAGTGTATGAGAGAGAGATGACATCTGTATGGGAGGATGCTAACAACTGATAAATTGAAATGAATCAAAATATTGCACAGACATACTCACTAAAATATCATTTGTAGTTTATCTGAAATTCAAGTTTAACTAGACATCCTGCATTTTATCTGGCAACCTCCCCCAGAAAGGCCGTGAAACTGTAGAGAAACCATCACTTGGGCTCCGAGACCTTCCTGGGCCACTAGCCAACCCTGTAACCAGCAGAGTTTTCCACTTATGCTAAATTAACAATCAGTGCAAGGTCCCAAATCAGTTTTACAATGTGACTTTGGAAACTGCAGAACATGATGAATTGTTCCAGGCATAATATGGTGGCACTACCATCAAAAGAGGTATTGGAAAGATGATCAAGTTACATGGTCAATCTGTCGTGTCAACAGCCAAGTTAATCATTTGGACTGAAAAACTTACCTTTCAGTTAATTAGCCAATATGTATATAATGAGAGCTTTCTCTATGCCCAACAAGCATAGGCCCTGTTTCAAGAAGACATTTAGCTAAGGACACAAAATTGACCTGTATGTAACAGTGCAGGGCCCAAAGAGGGGCTTGTGCCTGAAATTATTTGGATCATTTCAACTGTATGGATTCATCCTAAAATCCCCATCTGGATACCTCACAGGCTGCTCAACATCAACGTGACCGAAAAAGGGACTCATGATCGTCTCCCGTAATCAATCACTCAGTCCTGTTGAATTTACCTCCTCCTCTTCTCCACTTCTATTCCTGTGCCTATTTCATCACCGGTGGGGACTGAGACAATACTGTTCAGTATTAGCTAGTCTCCTAATAGGTAATTAGGTAACAGGTAGTCTCCTAACTGGTCTCCTTCTCTCCAGCCTTGGCCCTTTCAAAGCTATTATCCACATCAGCTTCCAGAGAGTTCTATCAGGACAGACACTCTCCCTACTGCTCACAGGATAAAGTCTGAGGCTCTTGACCTGACGCAGCCCATCACCTGCCATCCTCTGTCATCCCCTGACAGGTCCTTTGAGCACCAGCAACACTCAACTGCCCACCTTCCCCCAGGTATGGGCTGGATTAGCTGCTTCTGCTGAGAGCTGACATGAGTTGGTACAGCCACAAGATACAACACAACCAAGCCAGCCTGACACAGCTCTTTCTGGAAGGCAGCACAAGGATGGCTGCTGAACCAGCTATGCTGGTATAAGCCACGTCCAGATGATAAAAATAAGCACTCAGGGAATTGCATTAGGCGTGATGGGAGTAAGTAATACTTTAAAGGAAACTTTCAGGCTTCAAGAGCACTGCTGGTTGTTCTTTTAGTTCAACAAAGTGCTACTTAATAATTAAACACAGGGGCTTCCCTGGTGGCACATGGGGCTTCCTTGGTGGCACAGTGGTTGAGAGTCCGCCTGCCGATGCAGGGGACACGGGTTCGTGCCCCGGTCCGGGAAGATCCCACATGCCGCAGAGCGACTGGGCCCGTGAGCCATGGCCGCTGAGCCTGCGCGTCCGGAGCCTGTGCTCCGCAACGGGAGAGGCCACAACAGTGAGAGGCACGCATACCGCAAAAATAAATAAATTAAATTAAATTAAATTAAATTAAAAAACACAGGGCTTCTCTAATGGGCACACCTTGTCCTGGAGCTCCGGGTCAGGAAGACAAAGGGTTCGTCAGGTCTGTGTCATGATCTGATGGCTCTCTCTGGCCATTCCTTCTCTCCAAAAAAAAAAAAAAAAAATTAAACACAAACTCGGCATCCGTGTTGCCGTCTACACCGTCTAAATTCACCCAGAGATGATGCAGACCAACTTTGAGAACCTGATCTAATAACATGTGGATGATTCTCATTGGATTCCAGATTAATAAAACTCACCATATATCAAAACACCAGTTGGTTTGCATTATTTAAAAAATTTCTCCCTGAAATTAAGCAAACCCAATGCAGACTCTTATTAATTAATTAATGTAAGTAATTAATGTATGTAATTTGCACTATTTACCTTTTTAAATTCTCTGTTGAGGGAAAAGAAATACACTGCCATTAACATTTTACCCGTATTCTCTGACCTTATTTTAACTCAAGAACAAATGCCTTGGCTTTTTTTTTTTTTTAATGTCACTGTTGTTGAACTCATTTTGCTTTAATTGCAACTCCAACGATTTCGGCTAATGAGATCTGACAGTTGAGGTTCAAATGTTAGTTTATGTGTAAGCTGCTACTCTGTCTATAAAATGACATACAAGGGGGGCTTCCCTGGTGGCTCAGTGGTTAAGAATCCGTCTGCCGATGCAGGGGACACGGGTTCAAGCCCTGGTCCGGGAAGATCTCACATGCCGGAGAGTAACTAAGCCCGTGTGCCACAACTACTGAGCCTGCACTCTAGAGCCCACGAGCCACAACTACTGAGCCCGTGAGCCACAATTACTGAAGCCCACGCGCCTAGAGCCCATGCTCCACAACAAGAGAAGCCACCGCAATGAAGAGAAGGCCCCGCTCGCCACAACTAGGGAAAGGCCGCGCGCAGCAACAAGGACCTAATGCAGCCCAAAATAAACAAATAAATAATTTATATATATTAAAAAAAAAACTTGACCCTTAAAAAAAAAATTACATACAAGACAAGAAGATGGAAGAGTTATCCTGAAAAAGCTCCTGCTACAAAATACACACTAGAGGACTTTTTAAACGCTTCCAGGTAATTACAAATGTGAAACCAAGGTTGAGAACTGCCAGCCTAAAGAAAAAGCAGCCACCAGACAGAAACTTAATCAAAAGGACCAGGTGAAAATTGGGGAAATATATGCGGATTCCAGCCAGCGGGGTGTTGGGGGGAAAAGGCTGAAGGAGTGGATGAGAGAAAGTGTTTTAAGATGTGAATAAATAAGAAGTGTGGCCGTGACAATCATGCTGGGTTCCGTGTATAACCTGTGGAGCCAGTCATTCTTTTACAACCTGTTTGGTTGTGATTATATCTCTCAAAGATGAAATAAGTAATGTTCTACGTCTCCTCTTCCCTCCATTACTGTGGACTATCAGAAATATAGTATTAAAAGTAATATC
Organism: Stenella coeruleoalba; assembly: GCF_951394435.1. Classification (NCBI taxonomy): domain Eukaryota; kingdom Metazoa; phylum Chordata; class Mammalia; order Artiodactyla; family Delphinidae; genus Stenella; species Stenella coeruleoalba. Next base: position 103,973,264 of record NC_137149.1, read on the forward strand.
CTTAAAATGGGACTTGCAAGAGTAATGATTACATTCCCATAACAATGGCATTCTGCCTTGCTTTCTCTAGAAAGAGTATAAAACTCAGATGCCAAAGGAGCCCCGTGGGAAAGGTCAATGAGTGAAGCAGGTACAGGTTTGTACATATTTGCAGGCCAAATCCCAGCAATAATATTCACTTCTACACAGAAATATGCCCTTTCCCATTTTTGTTAAACACATTTTGTTAAACACAGGCTATCTTTCATTTTCCTTCTTTTGGTAAAGAGCATCAAACACAAACAGATATTTCTCTACTCTATGAAAGACAGCAGAGCAAGCACCATGACAAAGGGCATTTTCACTGAGCCTTGCAGTCAGGGGACAACAGGGGTGTGACCGTGGTGGGAACAGGGAGGGAGGTTAGCAGCCTCTATTCTGCCCAGGCTGCTGCCACAGAGGACTGTGATGGGGTCAGCACTGCAAAACAGCCACATGTTTCCGGAGAAGCTGGAAAGCTGGATTATTTGGTGAATTTTTCAGATTTTAAAGGTATAAACTATTAGTGAGGCAAACGTGACCACTGGCCTACAGAGTAGAACAAAAATGTGAAGCTAAATAACAATATACAAACAAAATCATCCTGAAGATGTTAAGTTTTCGTTCTTCCATTCATCCACACAATGTTTAATGACCATCTTTTTTTTCTTTTTTTTTTTTTGCAGTATGCGGGCCTCTCACTGCTGTGGCCACTCCCGTTGCGGAGCACAGGCTCCGGACGCGCAGGCTCAGTGGCCATGGCTCACGGGCCCAGCCGCTCCGCGGCATGTGGGATCCTCCCGGACCAGGGCACGAACCTGTGTCCCCTGCATCGGCAGGCGGACTCTCAACCACTGAGCCACCAGGGAAGCCCTGACCATCTATTTTGTATGACATTCATTCAGCAGGTTGGGAAGAGGATACAAAGCTATCTTCAAAGAGAGCTTTCAGGCTAGCTTTAAATACTAAATTGTGTCATATGAATAGAAAATCCCTGGCAGGGCTGAAGCTAGAGGGGAATTATCAAGGAATTCAATTATGGAGCTGCTTATGTTCTAGTCTAGTTTGTTTCACATGCAGGAAAAGACAGGAGATTTGCTGAACCTGCATCACCAATGGTCCAAACTACTATCCTTCACACTGGACTAATGAAACGAAAAGGACATATGAATATATATTGAATTGGCCAAAAAGTTCGCTCGGTTTTAAGTAAACATAAAAGACACATTTTTCATTTTCACCAAGAACTTTATTGAACATTCACTAACCAAATGAACATTTTGGCCAACCCAATAACAAACTAAACAAAATCCTGGTGGTTTGAAAACATTAATAATATAGCTTCCAAACTGGCCTTACAGAAGTAAAGCAGAGACATTATGTTATTTTTTAAATTATTCTAAAAATCAACAAAATTAATTAAATGAAAACCAGATCAGTAGTTCTCGAAGGGTGGTCTGAGGACCTCTGGGGGTCCCCAAGACCCTCTCAGGGGGTTCCCCAAGGTCAAAACTATTTCCTTAATAATACTAAGACATAATCTTCCTTTTTCACTCTCATTCTTTCAGGAGCATACAGAGGAGCTTTCTAGAGGTCACACAGCTTGTAATGATGTCATCGCTCTGACAGCTAACGGAATATGTGTTTGTGTATTCTTGTGTTTTAAAAATGTAACCGTTTTAATTTCTAATATTGTAAATAATAGATATAACCCACAGAAATATAGGTTCCTTGGGGTCTTCAATAATTGTTAAGAGAATAAAAGGGTCTGAGCCCCAAAACTCTGAATTAGATCATAAATTCCATAAGAGTAAGGACTGTGTCTCATTTACTACTGTATCCATAGCTCTTAGCACACCGCCTCACAAATGGTTCACACTCATTAAATATTGATATTTGCTAAATAAACAGATGACTGCCAAAGAATATACCTAAAAGTGCTTCTGGATATAGAGAGCAAACACTGAAAGGAGCCTTTATTTTCCTCGGTTGCTTTTGACTACTTACCAGCTTTGATTAAAAAAACAGTTGCTTCATGTAATGTATCATGTATATAGAGTATATATCTTGATGATATAGGCCATTAATGCCCAGTCACTTGGCCAACATCCTGTGTTTTCATTAATGATCTTATAATCCCACCTGCTGATTCCTCCCTGGGAAACAAGCAAGTGTCTGGCAGAACAGATGGCCCCTTCGCTGCGGCCCGACAATGAAATCTTGTACTTTATTCAACAAGAAAACAAAAATGATTCTCACAATCTAGAACCTTCCCCTCCCTCCCTAAAGATATGTCCTTTAATGTAAACGTGCAGAATAATAGTAATTACTAAGAGTAATGGCCCTCAACTAGAATTATCAACTCTTTTATATGTTAGTCATACCAGTTGAAATTAAAAATAAATACAGCAAATTAAAAATAAATTAAAAATAAATAGAAGCACCCCATTTCTGTAAAGTATATGTATTACTATATATACACAATGAAAAAATGTGGATTAATCAACAATATATGTAACAGTGGTAATCTTTCTTTTATTAATTTTTATTGTCTGACTTTTTACAATGGCATGTATTTTTTTTTACCAGAAAAATAAACAAAAATAAAGAATAAAATACAAAGTTAAAAAAAAAAAAAGAATTGTCATCTCAAGGAGTGAAGACATGGGTTAACATAATCACCATCCAAACCAGTCACAGACTTCATGGTTAGCTCTTTGACCTGGGTGCTGTTCCGAAGGACTCTGATTCAGCAGGGCTGGTGGGGTCTCTATTTTTTAAATTTCCATAGGTGATTCTGATGTGGTTCCCTAGAGTCTAGGGACAACACTGAGAACTACTGGTTTACTCCATTGTCTTAACCACTAGTAATGAATGCACGCACGGTCACCATGAATTAGTAACAGCTGAAAGAAACATAATATGATTTTGATGTCACCAGATCATGTTTCTAAAAGCCAGGGAGGAGTCGGATAATTTTGCTTATGAGTTCAAGAATCTGGCAAGGATACGGCCTCTGTTTACAGATCTATGGTTTCTGCTTGTGCTGAGCCAATCACATGACTCTATCACGAATCTGGAAGGAAGGAACTGAGAGATGAAGCATGTTCATGGGAGGCTCAGCAGCTGAAGAGTCATATAGGGTCAGGGCTGGGGAAGGTCCAGATGAGGAAACAGCCTGGGCCAGAGGATACAGAGGAAGCTGGTTGGTGGGAAAAGCAGAGGAACGCGTGGGAGACACAGAGTGTGCCTGGTCCTGCTGACTTTCCAGTTTCTACTGGATTGTCAGGAGGCCTGACTGTGCTGTGGTTCTTACCCTTCGATTTCTATGAGCTTCCTCTTCCGGCTTTATAAAAAGCCGGCTAGCTCTTTTTTTTTTTTTTTTTTTTTTTTTTTTGCGGTACGCCGGCCTCTCACTGCTGTGGCCTCTCCCGTTGCGGAGCACAGGCTCCGGACACGCAGGCTCAGTGGCCATGGCTCACGGGCCCAGCCGCTCCGCGGCACGTGGGATCCTCCCGGACCAGGGCACGAACCCGTGTCCCCTGCATCGGCAGGCGGACTCTCGACCACTGCGCCACCAGGGAAGCCCCTACGGCTAGCTCTTTCCTGAGCTCGCGTGAGGGTGCCTCATTTCCTCAGAGAGCATTGCCCCGCTTTAATGCCAAGAAGTGAAGGACGATGTGATATGTGAGGGTAGAATTTTCTGTCACCACGAATCTTTTGAAAGGAAAGAAGGTGCTAGTAACTGCTCCGGGATAACAGGTGTAAATAAGCCAGAACTGTCACAGGCAACGTATCCAGTGCCACATAGGTGTAAAGGTAATTCGATACCCACCACCATCCATTTCAAAATTGACACAGTCTCAGCTTCCTTGACTAGAAAATAACAGATTAAGTGATGCCTAAGGTTTTTTTCTTAATCTAAGATTCTATGTCTTCTTAACTCTGAAAAGAGACAGCTAAGGAGATGAGGTAGCCAGGCAAGAAGGAGCCCTTTAAGATTACATATACTTGATGGTCTTTACATAAACAACAATGAAGATGTTTTACTCATTTGACTTTAAAAAAGACCCCACATATTCACCAATCAATGTTACTTGGTTAAATTATCAGTGATTATATTTTATTTCTTGAGGCACTAGAACAACTCCAAAGTTGCTTTGGCTCCCGATGGAGGCCAGCTGGTACCTGCCCAGAGACTCAGGTTCTGGCAAAGGGTAAGGGAATCTGTCCCGTTTGTCTCATCGCTGAGACCTAAGGCTATCGTTCTTCCTTGGTCTGTGAATAGGAAGCAAAGTGTCAACAGTCTCTTGCCTTCTCACTGCTTCCCTTGCCAGCCCATCTCTTATTAGCCAGCCCTGACTTTGGCCAGCTCTGTGTCCTAATTTCTGGGAGATGTTTAAACCGTCAACAAGCCTAAAGGCAAATTTAATATCCTGAGCTGCAGAGTTGTTCTCAAGCACAGGTCGTATGCCTGTGTCATAGAATCTCAGAAATTTGAAGCTAGAAGGAACTCTACTATATAAGCTTCAGTTCCTAGATGAGAAGCGAATAGCTGGAAACAATAACAAATGTTTACTGTTGTCTGTACAAATATGTTGCCTATACAAATAACAATAACAAAGTCAGGTGCTTGGGAGGGACTGTGCTATATGCTTTCCATCAATCCTTTTATTTCATTCTTGCACCAACCCAAAGGTAGGCATTCTTATTACTCCCATTTTCAAGATGAGGAACCTAAGGGTTTGAGAGGTTCAATACTTTGCTACTTGGCTTGTCCAGTTTAATCCAAGTATTTGTTAGTGACAGAAAAAGGAGTTTTAACCAAGTTCTGCTGATTCTTAGGACACTGTTCTTTCAAGTAAAATGATCAAAAGTGAGGCAGCAGGCTTTTTAGCAACCTACCATGTACCAGGCACTACACTAGGTGTCAGAACAATTAGCAGGATTACCAGATGAAATGTCACATTAAAATCCTGCCCTTCCAGGTTCTAGGGAGGAAAAGAGATTGCTAGGTCTCTGCAAAGCTCTGTCTTCAGGGAGGTTAAAATGCTCGACAGAGAAGGCCTGGTTAATGCTCAGAGTATCCCCCAGGATGTGGGTGTGGGCCAAGGAGGGAAGCATTACTCTGCCTCTTCTGCAATTGAGAAAAGTAGAGAGAAACAATTACAGGGCTTGCCCAATGCAAGGCATAATATAACAAGGCAAGAATGGAACCAAACTGTCTTGGTTCCTTCCACTCTATTCAATGGCCAAAATTAAAATCTCCCTTCAATCACCCTTGGCTACTGTGGGATCAAAGATAATTACCACATGAGACAAATTCTTCTAATAGGAATTATGTTACTAAGCTTCTCACAATTAACCCAACCTACTCATTTGATTTTCATCCTTTTTCTCTCTTCTCTTTTTGATGTAGACAAGACAGGACACAGTCTTCAAATGAAAAAATTAAGAACTGGGAGTATCAGAGTGGATTATATTACAAGTATATTAAAGTCAAGTTATGAATGAATTTTCCATAACAACGTTAATGGAAAGAATGATGGCAGCCATAACTGATCACCTATTCCGTGCCTGATACTGTGCTCCGATTACCTCACTTGGTCTCACAACAGCACACACAGAGGCAGATCCTGGGTTTGTGTGAAGCTCGTACAGGGTGTGGGGGCCCTCCCTAAGAAAAGAACATTTTGGATACAGAATTAGGTAGAAGGCTTTGGAAGGGCCTGTGCAAGCGAGGGACCCAAAGCGTGAGCTTCGTGACCTTCACGGTAAACGCACCGCTGTGCCCAAGATGGCTAACATCCTCACTTCTCCGAGGAATGAAATTGAGGCTCAGAGAAGTAACTTGCCCAGAGGCAGAAGGCTTGGAAATGTCAGGGCTACGATTTGAACATAGGATGCCTGACCTCAAATCTCATGTATTTTTTCTTTGCTTACGTGCCTTCTAACGAAAATAAAACTGGTATCATTTACAAATAACTATACATACTAACTATACCCCATGAAAAGTACACTCATTTTCTCTAATAATTCTTATAGTCCTTCTATCTACGGGAGTTGTTATTATCCCCATTTACAGATGGAAAAACCTAAAATCAAGAAAGCTTATGCACCAGCCAAAGGTAACCTAGCTAGTACACAGGGGAGCCAGGATTCATGCCCACGAATTGACCTGCAGAGACCTTCCTCTTTCCCGCCACCTCTTGCTACCATCCTACAGGTGATCCGGGAAAGCAGAATGGTGATGATGGTAATGCGTGACCTCTGGTTGCCTTACAATATTCCCACACCTGTCCACAGAAACTAGCCCTGTCATTTAGTTTCACATACCACATTGTGCGATATTCCTTAACAGGGTGAGGCAATTCTGAAAGTTCACTTCCTCTGTACTATAATTTATCAGTCAGATCAGAGTCCGTTCCTCATGGAGAAAACCACCTTTAAAAGCCAATTACCAAATATCAACACCAACTCAAGCCCCAGCCAAGCTGCCTTACAGCCCACACCGCCCGGCATCCTCCCTGCGCACTGCCCACGAATGTACACCCACAGAGCATCAGAAGGCTGATAATGTCTGAGACACGGCGGAGATCACTCAACCTACCGGGCTCTCCTGAAACAGCCTTTCAAACCCACACAAGAAAATTCAATTGGCTGCAATTGGATTGCTTAACTCTAGTCACCCAAGCAAGAGGTTACCTCCTTAAACAATCTTGCCATGGATTTGCAGGTGGACAAGCGTGGAGAGATTCAGTTTAGTTTTTTCTTTGAACATGGGTGCTCAGAGAAAACAATGAATGGCCTTTGAGCAGCTCAGACAGTGGGCCTTGTCTCCCACTGGCAATGTGAACTTTAAAAAAATTAAACTATGCTTTGCCGTGGCATTTTTTTTTTAAGTTGCCTCTAACCGTCAGATTTCAAGTAATTGATGGCCTTTAGAAAAGCCTCTATTAAAGGAATATGTCTTTTGCCACCTGGAACGAAACAATTTTGCTAACGGGGAGTGCAGTGATCAATCTTGGAGGAGGCCCAGGGCTTTTATTATCTGGCCAAGGGCAAGTGTCAACCAGTGGAAGAAATTAGGCATGCAGTTACGGGTGCTAACAAGAAAGGCTGCTCCAATAATCTTTTTTTAAAGGAAAAAGCGATCCCATTAACTCTCTCTGGTTCCTCTTTCCACACAGGTTGGTGGGTGTGGGTGAAAGGGCAGGAGAAATGACTACTGGTGAAGTCATAGGATGGAGAAATCTGAAATGACCAGCTCTCCAGCATACACATCTAGGGGGAAGAGATGGGCTCAGATTCTTTTAAGGATCTAAATGTATCTCTGCCTGAAGCTTACGGCTGTTTGAGAAGAGCAAGAATCCACGGTGAAACAAAGCAACACAGACCGCTGGTACAAGGTATCAAACATCTAAGTCGGCCGGTAAGCACAGACTCTGATGGACTGGAAAGTCACCCAGCCCAAAGGCCTGGCCTGGCTGCCAAGCGTGGGCTCAGCCCAGGAAGGCAAGGACACAATAGACCACACACCCGCTTCGCATCCCACCCCACATCACTTTCCAAGGCCACAGCAAGCAGCCAACACACCTGTGGGGTCTTTCATTTAGTTTTGTTTCTTCATGAAGTGGGAGGGAAATGAGTTTGGGCCCAACAGAAATTGGGGCGTAGGGAGGGCCCGGGGTGGGCGGGGATGCAAACAAGAGAAGAGAAGTGAATTCTTTAAAAGTCTAGATCCGTAGTCTCGTTTATTATTCTAAAAGGAACAGAAGCGTCCTCATTCCTCTCCTCCTTCTTTAACCCTTACCAACCCACCCCAAGAAGACAAGGAGGAGAGCAGGGCTCTAGTCTAGAGGGTTCGCCGGGGTGCAGATCCTCCCTGCACAAGGTTTAGCAGAGGGAGGGTGGGCTGGAAGTGTCCTCCCAAACACACACGCGCGCGCGCGCACGCACACACACACACACACACAGCCGGCCACGCCTCACCTTCTCGATCGTCTGGTCCACGGCCTTCTGGAAGACTCTGGCCACCAGCAGCGTGACACTGGTCACCAGCAGAAGCAGAGACAGCGTCCCCACCGCGTAGAAGCAGCACCTGCCCATTCCGCGCACCGCTCACGGGCCCGGCGGCCGGCGACTGGACGGGAAACAGGGAGGGAGGGAGGCGCCGCCGCAGTAGCGGCCGGAAGACCCGGGACCCTCGGGCGCCTGCGGCCCGGCCGATGCGCCTGGCTCCCGGCTCCGCGGCCGGACAAGCGCGGCCCCACTGCCCCCGGCCGGCCGATGGGGAGTGGAAGGCGCGCTTTGGTTTCGCTTTCCCTGGCCGGGTCAGCCGCGACGCCCTTGTGGCGCAGCTCGCGAGGGAAAGGGAGCGCGCAGGGCGGGGACGCTCGCCGGCCGGGCTCTCCGCAGCCCCGGGAGGCGACAGCCGGCAACTGCGCGGGGAAGCGGGCGGGGCGGAGGCTGAGCCCGCAGTCATGTGCCCCGCAGCGGCTGCCGCGATTCGGCCCGCGCGACCCGCGGTCAGTCCCGGCGGCCCCCCAGCGCCAGCGGCTCCCTGATACCCGCCCGGCAGCGCCCCCCGCCCCCTCGTCGCAGGCCCCGCGGCCACCCCGGAAAAATCGCCTGCCCTCCCTGGCTCTACCCCCTCCTCAGATACGAGCTGCGGGCCAAGCACCGGGGATTCAGGATGGATACGACACTGCGCCTGCTCTAGACGAGCTCACAAGTTAGCGGGGACACTGTGAACCGCAATTAAGGCGCAGTGTAACATTGACGAGGTGCGTGCTGCGATCTGTGCCTACCACACCTCTGCCCCGGCGACCTAGGACCTCACAGTTGAACTGGGCCTTGGGGGATGGGTAAGGGTTTGTTTTGTCACGTGAGGGGTGTGTGCAAGGGAGGGAAGAGGTATTTGGAGGAGAAGAAAAAGCTGTGTTCAGACATTGGGGGTGAAAAAGCAAGATTGTAGGAGGAAAGAAGTTACTTTTGACTCTAGGCTCAGGTGTGCAGTGTAGGATGAGAGGTGTGGAGGCCCCTTGGGGTCAGACTTTCAAGGGCTCTTGTGTCCCATAGGAGAGTTGAGACTTTATCCCTGCTCAGTGGGGTCAGCAAGAGGCTTCAAGCAGGTGGCCCTGATGTTCTCATCTGCTTTGCTCACCAATATGTCCCAAGGCAGCCAGGCTAAAGTCCGCACTCAGCAGGGACTCAAGAAGTATGAGTTGAATGAACATCAACTATATGCTAGGCCTTGGCTAGGTGCTTACACACACCTATTTAATACCCACAGCAGCCTTGTGGCTGTTTGTCCCAGTTCCCCCAAGCCGGTGCCAGATGGGAGCACTTGGACAGGAAGCTGGACCTGGGATGCAGGTGTGGCCTTTGTGAAGGAGAGAGGTGAGGAGGGAAGGCTGAATGGAAGGAAGCATCTTATGCTACAGTGAAGCTCTAAGAAAGTTCAGCAAGGCCTTGGGGGAACCTAAGTCAAGCTGCCCTGTCCCAGGAGTCCAGCATCCCCCAGGAATAGGCTTCTTGCCATTAGGCCTGGGCTGGCGGCAGCCCTAGGAAACTGGCCTCTGCACCAAGCTGGGGATGAGGATCAGAGGATAGATTTTAGGGCTCAGCAGCTGGGACAGGACCATTGGTCAGCTATGCTCTGCACTGCAAGTTCTGAGAGTACGTTTTCTTGGCCACTATGGTAGTAGTATTCCCGTTTTGCACACAAGGAAACCGTGGCTCTGAGAGGTGAGTAACCTAACAAGCTCAACCAGTTACTGAGGGGTGAATCCTGCCTCGACCAGAATGCAGGCCCGGTGACTTCCAAAGCCCTCACTTTTTCTACCCAGTGCATTGCTGCCTCCCAGCTGCCATCAGTGAGAATCTGGGAACAGGGGGTTCAGCTGGGAGACTTTGCTGACGACTTGGTGAGATGCTGTGATGCATTCAAAATGGGGGCAAATTCTTTGACACTCCTTCTATTGAGAAGTGGGGTCTATACCATTTCCCTTGAGTTTGGGCTGGATTTAGGGATGGAAAGCACTAAATCACTATATCCTGGAACTTCTTAAGATAGATCATAAACACCTTGCAGCTTCTCTCTGGGCCTCTGGAAATGGTAGCTCTTGGTGCCCTGAGCCACCACTAAGCTCAGCTACCCTGAGGCCTCCATGCTGGAGAGAACAGGGGAGAGACCACAGGGAGATGCCCTGCCCGCCCCCTGCTGTCCCCAACCATTTAAGTCATGGGCCCCAGGCACATGGAGCAGAGTGGTCTCTGCCTTGCCCTGCTTGAAATGCAAAATAAAGGACTATTGTTGTTTTAAGCCACTATCTTTGGGCATGTTACTAGGTTTCAGATAACTGGAGCAGACCGTGAGGGCAGGCCTGAGCCCGTGACTCTGGCAGTGACAGTGGCTGCCCAATCCCAGTTCTACCCATCTGTAGCTACCAAAGGTCTTTGAGCAGCAGTCCCAGAGAACCAGGCCTGGGTGGAGTCTGGAATGACTCAGCTCCTCCAAACCTCACGGCCAGGATGCCTGGGCGGTCCCCAGTCCTCATGCCATCAGCAGCAGCCTTTCCCTACCCCCAATTCTGCCGTGATAATGGCCTGTTCTGACCCTGTCTCTGCTTTAGATTCCACCTATCTACCTGAGCTCTGTCCTGTGCCCCAGTAACCCTCACTCATCCCCTTCCTGGACACTGGTCGGGATCCTCTGCAGCCTGTGTGTGTCCTCTCCTGCATTAACTAGAAAAAAGATTTGGTAACCTGCTTGCTTGAGTACTTGGCACCCCGGGGTTCCGGCTAACATTGAACACCCCTCCCCCATCTCCAGACTAAGACCAGCTTTTCTGTTTGCTGGCTGCATTCTGGAGGGCAAACTCCACGGTGACCCGCCCACTCCAGCCCTGGGCCACCAATCCCAGGGTGCTGTTCCTTCTCATTGTTCACTGAGGTCTCTTCTTGCCTCTTGTCTGGGCCACTAGGGGAGTAACAGACCGTAGGGATGGGGAGATGGACCCAGATTTGATAAACACATCTCGGGGTGGGGGGAGCATCTAAACCACAGTTTCCAACTCAGTTGCTCTCGGTGTACCTTCCCTTTGAGGCTCTCTCACTCCAGCAACGGCACTTGTCTCCACCTTGTCACGTGGTTGGTCAGCTGCTTCCCCTTTAAAACTCTGGTCCAAACTGGACAAAAACCTCTTTCTTGGTTCCTCTTAGCACAGCTGACCAGACTAGCATTTTTAAAATGTACTAAACACTAAGAGAGAACAAAAAGGACCTAAATTACAGAAAATATAAACAGCTTAGAAAAACAAACAAACTCATGTTCCCAAAATAGCAATCTGTGATCCCACAGCAATTTCTTTCCTAACGTAAAGAGCTGACGACTTTTGAGCTCCTGGCCTGGCTGTCTTTCTGTTCGGTTTCATCTTCTCCATCCCGTGGCAGCTACTGACAGGGACTTTGCCCAAAGCCCCCCAGATTCTCATACAAGCTTCCAAAGCTCCTGAGACCTCCTCCTCATTTCTGCTCTGTGGGATGCGTCACCTCCCTTGCTCATTGGCACTCTTACGTTTGGGTTTTTTTGTGCTGTTGAATCATCTCCCCTTCCAGATGAGCCTCCCTCTCTACATACAAGGGGTAGCTGCTGCATGGCAGGTACGCGGACTATTAAGCTCCTCTCACACTCTGGAGGGTCAGACAGTGGAGGAAGGGGTTACTGATGCTACTGGTTGGATGGGGATACAGATGCCCTGGTAGGGAGACAGTCAGGAATTTTCCCAGGGACCCCTCTACACCTAAAATCAGAAGCACAAGAACTTGAGAAGAACAAGTGCCTTTGTGAATGAATGACTGTTGGTGCCCACTGCGAATGACACAATCATTCAGGACTCAGAAAAGAAAGAACTTCCTTCACAGAGTCTAAGACAGGCGCCAGGACAACAGACTGAGTCAGGGAGAAGCAAGAAGGACTCTTTGGGCCCCACCTTCAATTTAAAATATTGATATTATACTCAAAGGAGGTTAATCATGTAGTCACTGTACACGGTTATGTTAAAAGTGTCGATGTGTTCAATGTAAACATTTAGAATACGCCACAGTTGTTACAACCCTGTGTGGGAAATAGTTTCTAAATATGACTGTCAGCAAGTCTTCCTTTCTTTGTAGGCTCCTGCAGCTCCTCCAGTCAAAGGTGGCGTTTATTCCCCTCCCTTAAATCTGGGCTGGCCCTGTGCCCTGCCTGCACCAGTAGAATGTGCCAGAATTGATGAGAGTGTGCCCGTTCTAGGTCTAGGCAGCTCCTTCCTTTACCTTTTTGGTATCCAATCGCCATGTTAGAAGCTCAGATTAGACCGTTGGGTGATGAGAAGCCACGTGGAAAGAGACCCCGGAGAAGGAGAGGGGGATCACAGCTCATCCAAGCTCCCGGATGAATACAGCATATGCCACATGGAACAGAGGTGATGAGTTGTCCTGCTGAGCCCTGCCCACATTGCAGAATTGGGAGCCAATGCATGGCTGTGTATTAAGCAACTACGTTTTGGGGTGGTTTGTTATGACATAATGGATAACTGAAATACCATATTTTGTTATCTATTCGTTATTTTAGGAGCCTGAAAAAGGATGCAGGTGGCCCCAGGCCTTACTTACTTTGTGATCGGCCTGGCTCCAAGAGGTTATCTAAACTCTTAGCTTTCTTACTATGATTTGAAGGTGATCTAGAAAAGGTGCCATCACACCCTAGTGATCTGGTATTTTTATTTCTAAATGTTTGTGGAGCATCCTTAACCCTGAGCAATGTTGGATCCATAAGAAAGAATTTCTGTCACCTCCCTTCCCACTTAACAAGCACCCCAAACTTCTCACATTTACACAACTTCTTTATGAGACCAGTTACAGGCTCCTGGATTAGAGCTGCTTTACCATTCATATGCTATCACACAGCAAACCAAGGCAGAGGGAATCCGGGAGGTTGTCCTTGGCCCATCTGCTGCCTCATCCAACCAAGAAATGTTATAGCTTCCCTGTTATCATCTTTGTCCCCCAAGTGAGGGGAATCTTTTCTAGTTTGTTGGGTTTGGGTTTGGGTCTGATTCTGTTGGGGTTTGTGGGAAAATGAGAACCTCTGTCTTCAAATCCATGTTTCTTTTTTGTTGTTGTTGTTCCTCTAAGGCTGCAGAGTATTTGAAACAACAACTAGGAAGAGACAACTTTTTTGTCTTGTTCCCTTCCCTCCCCTGAAACCACAAGCAGAGTCTCTTCTGAGACTGGTTGGCGGGGCAGCGGGGTGGGTAGAGGGGGAGGCAGGGGAGCAAAAGAGGAAAAAAGAAATATTGGGCAAAAATCGGTTACTATGTCAACAATTCGACCTGCTGCTTGGACAATGTGCCAAGCGCTGTGCTAGGTCTTGGACTCGCGTTACTTCATTTAACACGCATAATGCCCCCTGAAGTAGACATTCTTTTGTCAGGACGAGGCAGCTGAAGCAAAGAGAGGTTGACAAAGTGGTCCAAAGTCACATGGCTTGTACGAAGCAAACTAGTCCTGAAGTCTGAGTCTGTCAGACACTCAAGCTGGGCTCTTCGCCACTTAACAATTGCTTGGGATTTCTGGCCTCGTGTTTACTAAGAGCAAAAGGAAAGCAGGGAAAATTGAAGAAGCTGTGGCAGTACCATCATTCTCGGTCACATGGGCAACCATGCCCCTCAGGAGCGGCAGTGGATCAGAATTCACCGTTTGAGAGAGAGAATACTTCCGCCTGCCTGGACTTGATGGACTAGAATTGCGAGCCAGGAATGAGCTGCACGTTCCCCTCAACCACAAAATGGCTAAAGATATAATCCTCAACGCATGCTCTCATGTGAAAAGCATTCTAATCTATTGTCACTTTAGGTGGTTTGGTGGTACTTTCTATAAGCAAACGAAGCTTGGGTTGTGTGTTTTGATAGCCGTTCAACTCAGTATGGCAAGCCAGTGTATTATGAAATATCAGGGCTGTCTGATTCCTGCACATTATGAAATCTGTGCTAAGTAAACCACACAAGAGTTTACAGTTATTCCTTAATGATGTATTCCACGGTTAGAAGTTGTCTTATATGAGAAAGTCAACTTTACTCAGTATCTCTGAGTGGGAGTAGAACGGGGCAATGGGCAATGAAGAGGGGACTGCGTGAGGGTCAGTGTTCGGCTGGGGACAGGGTGCGGTAAGGGTCGGGGTGCAGGTCAAGGAATTAGCCTATGGAAAGGGTAAAAATAAGAGCTGCATCTCACCTCTAGCCTAGTGCTCACAGGACTCCTGGCCACGGCACTGACCACATTCCCTGAGTCTCTCTGAAATTGTCACTCAGAAGCCTCCTGTAAGGGTCCAACTTCAAAGAAGATTGTTAATCCGTTAACTACTGGTTTAGAAACATTTCCAATTCTCTGATAAACAGCAAACACTCTCTCTTTTTAGCCTCAGTGAAGAATGTTTCAGAATATTCAGGATAAGGGATTGCTTCAACTGCATTACAGGCTCTCTTGAGCAGCACTCTTTTTCTGCGTTTCTAATTAAACCAGAGGAGACAAAGATACCAACCACGGTTCCTCAAAAAGTTGAACATAGGGGGCTTCCCTGGTGGCGCAGTGGTTGAGAGTCCGCCTGCCGATGTAGGGGACACGGGTTCGTGCCCCGATCCGGGAAGATCCCACATGCCGTGGAGCAGCTGGGCCCGTGAGCCATGGCCGCTGAGCTTGTGCGTCCGGAGCCTGTGCTCCGCAACGGGAGAGGCCACTACAGTGAGAGGCCCGCGTACCGAAAAAAAAAAAAAAAGTTGAACATAGAATGACCATACATTCCAGAAATTCCATGCCTAGGTAGGTACCCAAAAGGATTGAAAACAGATACTCAAACGAATCTTTGTATACAAGTGTTCATGGCAACACTATTCACAATTGCCAAAGGTGGAAACAAGCCAAATGTCTATCAGCCAGCAAATGGATAAACGAAATGTGGGAATATGTACAATGGACTATTATTCAGCCACAGCAAGGAATGAAGTACTGACACATACTACAACATGCATGAATCTTGTAAACAGGAGGCCAAGTGAAAGACAGACTCTAAAGGCCACATATTGTATGATTCCATTTACGTAAAATAATCCAGACTAAGTAAATCCCTAGAGACAGAAAACAGATTGGTGGTTGAGGGAATAAGGAATGACTGTTTAATGGGTATGGGGCTTTCTTTTGGGGTAATAAAAAGTTCTGGAACTAGACAGAGATGGTAGTTGTACAACAGTGCAATTATACTGTCACTGAATTGTGCATTTTAAAATGGTTAGTTTTATGTTATGTGGATTTCACTTCAATAAAAACTGCAAATCACAGGGGAATTTTATGAGGAGATGGTAGTGTATAAGGAGGAGATGTATAGATATCAAATACTTCCAAGGATTTTTTTTTTCTTTCTCATATACCATTTCTGATTTCAGTGATAATCACTCTTGGAATATGATCTTTTGAAAATTCAGTGATGGTAGAGAATTCTAGAAAGGTCTAGCATCTTTTTCTTCAGGGAGAAAATAAAAGGGGGCTCCCTCATTCTCTCTCAGCAGAGATGGCACTCAATACTCTGCTTTCCATGAGACTGGTGACTTCTTCTAAGCCTTCCTTACTTCCCCATGGGGCACTGTACATCCCACAAGTATGTATATCCCAAGGTCCTCAGGACGCAAGGCAGCTGGCATTCCTAATCAACCCCTGTAGAGAGCCAGTACCCTAAATCCTGACTGCCTGACACCAAGCAATCTGTTTATTCCCTTACAGATAATAAAGGCCGCTTTCTCACACTTGCCCCACTGGAAGGGAGATCCATTGTGGAGGGTGAGGGGGATTTAGGGGAAGGTGGTGTGGAGAAGCTGTCCAACAGCCTTCACCCTGGTGTTGTGAGTTTTCCTTTTCACCAATAAAGCCTATTCCTTAACCTATGCTGGGTGATACTGTGCAATTAGTTCCAAACTCTTTAATAATATGTGACAACCTGAAGGGATCTATCTGGCATGCTAATATCTATGTGTGAAACAGTAAAAAAAAAACTGCACATTTGACAATGAGGGTCCTCAGGAATTCCCTGGTGGTCCAGTGGTTAGGATTCCATGCTTTCACTGCCAGGGCCTGGGTTCAATCCCTGGTCAGGGAACTAAGATCCCAAAAGTCAAGTGGCGTGGCCAAAAAACAAAACAAAACAAAACAATGAGGCCTCAAGACAAGGATGCCCACTGTCACCACTTCTATTCAACACAGTATTGGAAGTTGTAGGCACAGCGATCAGACAACAAGAAGAAATAAAAGTATCCAAATTGTACCATATATAGAAAACCCTAAAGACTCCACACAAAATCTATTCGAACTGATAAACTAATTCAGCAAGGTAGCAGGGCACAGATTAACATACAGTAATCGGTTGCATTTCTTTACACTAACAATGAAATATCAGAAAGGGAGTGTAAAAAACAATAGCTTTTAAAATTCCATTAAAAAATACTTAGGAATAAACCTGACCAAGGAGGTGAAAGGCTTACATGCTGAGAAACATTAATAAAGGAAATTGAAGATAATTCAAAGAAATGGAAAAATATCCCATGCTCTTGGATTGGGAGAATTAACATTGTTAAAATGGCCATATTACCCAAAACAATCTACAGATTTAGTACGTATGATCCCTATCAAACTACCCATGACATTTTTCACAGAACTAGAACAAATAATCCTCAAATTTATATGAAACCATAAAAGACCCAGAATTGCCAAAGCAGTCCTGAGGAAAAAAGAACAAAGCAGGAAGCATAACTCTCCCAGACTTCAGACAATACTACAAAGGTACAGTAATCAAAACAGCGTGGTATTGGCCCCAAAACAGACATGTGGATCAATGGAACAGAATAGAGAGCCCAGAAATAAACCCACACACTTATGGTCAATTAATCTTTGACAAAGAAGGCAAAAATATACAATGGGGAAGAAAACAGTCTTTTTAGCAAGTCGTGTTGGGAAAGTTGTACAGCTGAATGTAAATCAATGAAGTTAGAACACATCCTCACACCATACACAAAAATAAACTCAAAATGGCTTAAAGACATAAATATAAGACATAATACCATAAAACTCCTAGAAGAGAACATTCTCTGACATAAATCTTACTAATGTTTTCTTAGGTCAGTCTCCCAAGGCAAAAGAAATAAAAGCAAAAATAAACAAATGGGACCAAATCAAACTTATAAACTTTTTCACAGCAAAGGAAACCACAAACAAAATGAAAAGACAGCCCACAGAATGGGAGAAAATATTTGCAAATGATGTGACCGACAAGGACTTAATTTCCAAAATATACAAACAGCTCATACAACTCAATGTCAAAAAAAAAAACAGTGACTACCCCGGCAGTCCAATGGTTAAGACTCTGCACTCCCACTGCAGGGGGCACCAGTTCAATCCCTAGTCAGGGAACTAAGATCCCGTATGCCACACAGCATGGCCAAATATTAAAAAAAAAGAAATTATTCGAAAAAACAAACAACCTGGGCTTCCCTGCTGGCACAGTGGTTAACAATCTGCCTGCCAATGCAGGGGACATGGGTTCGAGCCCTGGTCCTGGAAGATCCCACATGCTGTGGAGCAACTAAGCCCGTGTGCCACAACTACTGAGCCTGCGAGCCACAACTACTGAGCCCAAGCACCCAGACCCTGTGCTCTGCAACAAGAGAAGCCACCACAATGAGAAGTCTGCACACCACAACGAAGAGTAGCCCCCGCTCACCACAATTAGAGAAAGCCTGCACGAAGCAACAAAGACCCAACGCAGTCAAAATAAAAATAAAAATACAAAAAACAAAAAACCCAATCCAAAAATGGGCAGAAGACATAAATAGACATTTACCCAAAGAAGACATACAGATGGCCAAGAGGCACATGAAAAGATGCTCATCATCGCTAATTATTAGAGAAATGCAAATCAAAACTACAATGAGGTATGACCTCACACCAGTCAGAACAGCCATCATCAAAAAGCCTACAAATAA
Source organism: Stenella coeruleoalba (assembly GCF_951394435.1). Lineage (NCBI taxonomy): Eukaryota > Metazoa > Chordata > Mammalia > Artiodactyla > Delphinidae > Stenella > Stenella coeruleoalba. The sequence goes on from NC_137149.1 coordinate 103,991,353, forward strand.
TAAATGGTGGAGAGGGTGTGGAGAAAAGGGAACCCTCCTACACTGTTGGTGGGAATGTAAATTGGTGCAGCCACTATGGAAAACAGTATGGAGATTCCTCAAAAAACTAAAAATAGAGTTACCATAGGATCCAGCAATCCCACTCCCGGGCATATATCAAGAAAAGATGAACTCTAATTTGAAAAGATACATGCACCCCAATGTTCACAGCAGCATTATTTACAATAGTCAAGACATGGAAGCAACCTAAGTGTCCATCAACAGATAAATGAGTAAAGAAGATGTGGTATATATATACAATGAGATATTACTCAGCCATAAAAAAGAATAAAATCTTGCCATTCTCAGCAACATGGATGGACCTAGAGAATCTCATACTGAGTGAAGTCAGAGAAAGACAAATATCATATGATATCACTAATTTGTGAAATCTAAAAAATAATACAAATGAATTTACTGGGTTTCCCTGGTGGCGCAGTGGTTGAGAATCCGCCTGCCGATGCAGGGGACACGGTTTCGTGCCCCGGTCCAGGAAGATCCCACGTGCCGCGGAGTGGCTGGGCTCGTGAGCCATGGCCGCTGAGCCTGCGCGTCCGGAGCCTGTGCTCCGCAACGGGAGAGGCCACAACAGTGAGAGGCCCGCGTAGCGTACCGCAAAACAAAAACAAAAACAAATGAATTTACTTACAAAACATAAACAAACTCACAGACATAGAAAAAAAACTATGGTTACCAAAGGGGAAAGGGGGGTAGGGATAAATTAGGAGTATGGGACTACAGATACATGCTACTATATACAAAATAGATAAACAACAAGGATTTTCTGTATAGCACAGGGAACTATATTCATTATCTTGTAAGAACTTATTTTGAAAACAGAATATATATAACTGAATCACTTTGCTGTACACCTGAAACTAACACAATATTGTAAATCAACTACACTTTAATTTAAAAAAAGAATGAGGGCCCTTGACCATTATCAAAAAAACAAAAATAACAAGTGCTGGTGAGGGAACCCTTGTGCACTGTTGGTGGGAATGTAAATTGGTGCAGCCACTATGGAAAACAGTACGGATGTTACTCAAAATATTAAAAATAGAACTACCATATGATCCAAGATTCACACTTCTGGGTTATATATCAAAGAATTGAAATCAGGGTCTCAAGGAGGTATCTGCACTTCCATGTTCACTGCAGCATTATTTACAATAGCCAAGACATGGAAACAACCTAAGTGTCCATTAATCACTGAATGCATAAAGAAAATGTGGTATGCACATACAATGGATATATTATTATTCAGCCTTAAGAAAAAGAAGGAAATCCTGACATTTGAGACAACATGGATGAACCCGGAGGGCATTGTGCTAAGTGAACTATGCCAGTCACAAAAGGAATGATGCTACTTATATGAAGAATCTAAAATCGTCAGACTTAGAGAAGCAGAAAGTAGAACAGTGGTCATTAGGAGCTGTGGGATGGGGAAACAGGGAGATATTAATCCAAGGGTACAAAGTTTCAGTTAAGATGAATAAACACTAGAGATTTACTGAACAGCATGGAGCCTAGAGTTAACAATACTTGGATTGTTACTTAAACAATCCAATTGGTTACTTAAAAATTTGTTAAAAGGGCAGATCTTATGTTAAGTGTTCCTATCATACACAGAAAAAAAATAATAAAAAGGGAGGAAGGAAACTTTTGGAGAAGACGGATATGTTTATGGCACAGATCATGGTAATTGTGGGTGTATACTTATCTCCAAGCTCATCAAGTTGTGTATATTAAATATATACAGCTTTTTGTATGTCGATCATACCTCAATAAAGTGGTTTTAAAAAAAGGAATGAGGGTCCTAGCCAAATATAATGCCAGAGTTTTAAATAGGACTTCAGGAGGCTGAGCAGGCCCAATCCTTTACCTGAAATAAAATCTTAAAATTAGATGGTGCAAAATGTTACTTTTTTTTTTTTTTTGCGGTACGCGGGCCTCTCACTGTTGTGGCCTCTCCCGTTGCGGAGCACAGGCTCCAGACGTGCAGGCTCAGCGGCCATGGCTCACGGGCCCAGCTGCTCCATGGCATGTGGGATCTTCCCAGACCGGGGCACGAACTCGTGTCCCCTGCATCGGCAGGCAGACTCTCAACCACTGCGCCACCAGGGGAGCCCCAAAATATTACTTTTTAAATTGAGTCTCTAGTCCTTCCAAACAGCATCCAGTTCGTTGACCTCTGGGGATATCTCTCTGATCATCTCTGTAGCTTTTCCCTTCCCCCCTGCCCTGCAACCCAGCTTAGTCCTGGACGGGCCTCTCAGGTCCTGTGTAATCACCAGATTCTCTAGGAGGTCAAGAGCATAAACCCACCCTTTTCTTGCTAATGTTGAAAGCCTCTCAAATTCTCTATTTACTCTGTCTCATCAAAAGTTAAATATTACCTGCTATTACAACCATAAAAATGCTGAGTATAGCTACAGCCCTTGCTAAGAAATGACATGTCCTGTAAATGGGCCATAATTTCTATAATAAAGGAGACAACGATGACAGAAACCTAGTTAATTATTGTCGATGACATAGCTAATCTGATTAATGACCTTACAAATATTTGTTCCCTTCTTCTAGACACTTCCCAAATTTATTTTAACTGAGAGCTTTATTAAGATTGTCCCAAAGAACATTGTAAAAATAATTTGTTTTGTTTACCATCTATGGTACTATTAGAAGAAAAAGGAAAGTTTTTCTCTGCATCTTGAGAAAAAAAAGTAAAATCTTGGACACTAACAGTACCAGATAGGGTAGACTTCTGAGAATGAGATAGAGATCTTTGCTGTATGTCCTGAAGTTTTCCCTCCTGGAAATTGAGAGCAAGTGTCATGCGGAAAAGGAGATAGAACACTTCATTGTGTTATATGTGTGCCTTGCTCTTGACATGGAATAAAATTGGAGAAACTGAGGCACAGAAAGATTCAACCATGTGATTATTTCTGCAGGGCCTGGAAGAGTTCCTGGAATATAGTAGGTTCTTACTATCTGTTGAAAGTTGAATGTCTAACCTTTGACTAAGGTGGGAGTAATTTCAGGGTTCTAGTTAAGAGAAAATGAAACTTTTTTGTCATGGTCATCTCTGCACTTGGTATTATTCATTGTTCTAGAGCACTCCCTGTTTAGCTGTCTTCATCCAATGTGCTTTCAATCAGCAATCCTACATAGAGAGCTTTAGGGTAGAATACACCTAGATTTGTGCTCCATTTCTGTGTGAACTTCATGAGAGCAAGATGTTGACTGTACTTATTTCTGTACCCTAGAAAGGGGTACAGTGGTTCATAACGGATGCTCATAAATGCTGACTGAGAATTTTACTCAAGCGTTCTATTGAGAACCTTCGCATTTGGGCAAAATTTTGGAAGAGAGGAAAGGGGGAAGAGAGAGAGATTGATTTGGGGAAAGGAGTTCTGATTTCAAACCCTCAAATCTGTTTACACTCTCTTTTAGCAACAGCTGGCAGCTTTCGCAGTCTTTCTATAAAGTTACTTTACCTCACATCTTCCCAGGGATCTGCCTTCTCTCCCGGTTGGTAAAAATTTCTGAATTGATTATGAGAGGCTGGGTGGAATGTGTGTAGGCCACTCTACCAGAAAAGGCATTATGTACCTGACAACAGTTTAGAACTCTCCGAATTGGATTTTATTTTCTCAGGTATTGGGGAACTTGTCCTGAGTGGGTAAGTTTTTGGTGTGAAGACAAAACACACCGGAAAATTAAAGAGATCATCTTATTCAGGCTATTGCAATGGGGAAAGTGCTCAATAAGGAGGAATGAATGTCTCAAAGAAAGAAAGAATGTCGGGAGTTTTGTAGAGGCAGGTAAACAAGAGAGTCCTGAGGAAGGGTGATGACAGGTCTTGTCACCCATAGGCAGGGTGGTCCTTTGAGGTTATCTAGAATGCAAAAAGGCCGGGAGATATCTCAATTGCTTTTTAGGAGCACAGGCTCAGACGAAGTTCAACGTTGTCAGTGGACACTAAAGCCCGTTTGTGTTTGAATCCTACTTCCATCATTTAGAAGCTGTGTGACCTTAGGCAAATTACTTAAACTCTCTGTGTGTCAGTTTTTTCATCTATAGAATGGGAATAATATATAGTACTTACTTGATGGAGATGTTTTAAGGACTAAGTGAGATGAAGCATATAAAGTGCCTGGCACTATATAAGTGTTCAATATATATTATTACCATTCTTAAGTATTCTACATAGGACAGAAATTAGGTTTACAAGGAGGGACAAAACTTGCTGGTGCTCTCATTTGAAACTTTATAAAAGGCAAGAAGCTTCACTTAGATAAGATAAATTGTTTTTATGCCTTCCTAAAAAGTTGACACATAGAAATGCTGAATAGGTACGAAATGAAATAACTTAGAAACTTTCTTTTAAAATGCTGAATTGGGACTTTCCTGGTGGTGCAGTGGTTGAGAAACTGCCTGCCAATGCAGGGGACATGGGTTCGATCCCTGGTCCGGGAAGATCCCACATGCTGTGGAGCAGCTAAGCCCGCGTGCCACAACTACTGAGCCTGCGTGCCACAACTACTGAAGCCCGCACGCCTAGAGCCCATGCTCCGCAACGAGAAGCCACTGCAATGAGAAACCCACACACCACAACGAAGAGTAGCCCCCGCTCGCCGCAACTAGAGAAAGCCCACACGCAGCAACGAAGACCCAATGTAGCCAAAAATAAAAAATAAACGAATAATAAATTTTTTAAAAAGGGAAAAAATGCTGAATTATAAAGTCAATTAAACAATAGTTACAATCTTTGTGTGTGTGTATGTGTAAATAGTTTTCGTTCATATACGATGGACCACTGGGATTTGTTTAGTGAATAATTTTCAATGATGCCCCAACATTATTTCATTTTGGGGAATGTTAGTCTCTCTTTAAAACTGTCTTGTGGCCGATTCAAATAGTAAAATTAAATTAAGATCAATTTCATTTTAGGGAAATAGTTTTAAATCTATAATTTCAAGCTATCTCTCCTTGATAAATTTAAGGTGGGCATTAGGAGGAAAGAAGCCTCTATTGTGTGTCAGGGACAGTGGTTGGCACTCCCCATATTTTCCTTCCTTTACAGGAAGCCTGTGAGGTAGGGATTATATCCCCACTTTACATTTGAAAAAGACAGGGGTAATCTCAGAGAGATTAAATAACTTGCCTGAGATCATGAAGTTAGTAACTAGGCACAGATATGGATTCCCAGTTAAGGGCTCAAGAGAGACTGTCAACCTGTTGAGGGAAAAGAAAGTGGTTTTTGTTTTCATATTACTCCCTGTTACCACGTCCTGCTGTTTAACAAAACTGGCCTGGGAATCTCCAGATGCACAGATCACTGCAATTCACTGATTAGTTCTATTTAGAGTCCCCGTTTCAGAAATCCTCTGAATTATAGTCCTAGTATTTACTGGGAGCTTAAACACATGCTAGGCACTGTTCCAGGCACTTTATATGTGACAACTCATTTAATCCTCACAGTGCTAGTACTATTCTCATTTTTCCAGATGAGGACACCAAGATATAGAGAGTTAGTTTATTTATTTTCCAGTTCTTTTTTTTTCCAGTCCTTACATCTTTATTTATTTACTTTATTTTTTTAACATCTTTACTGGAGTATAATTGCTTTACAATGGTGTGTTAGTTTCTGCTTTATAACAAATGAATCAGTTATACATATACATATGTTCCCATATCTCTTCCCTCTTGTGTCTCCCTCCCACCCTCCCTATCCCACCCCTCTAGGTGGTCACAAAGCACCGAGCTGATCTCCCTGTGCTATGCGGCTGCTTCCCACTGGCTATCTACTTTACATTTGGTAGTGTATATATGTCCATGCCACTCCAGTTCTATTAGTTCTTTACTTATTTTATTTTTTATACATATATCCACTCTTTTTAAGATTCTTTTCCCATACAGGCCATTACAAAGTATTGAACAGAGTTCCCTGGGCTATACATTAGGTCCTTATTAGTTATCTATTTTATAAGGTATAGAGAGTTTAGATATCTTTCCTGAGATTGTACAGTTAGTAAACAGTAGAGCCAAGATTCAAATCTAGGCAGTCTGGAACCACTGTTCATGCTCTCAGCACTCTTCTTTATAAGCTCTGACACCAAAACAAAGTGGAATAGTCAGTTTGAACTTTGTACATATATGGAGTGGTTTGGAGAGATTAAGGAACATTATTGTCCCAAACCGAAAGAAACCTGTCAAGTGAAGTCACTTTCTAGCTATCACAAGAATTTTAAAGGAAAATAATGAAAACAAACAGGCATTAGATGATTCACCCCAGTATAAGCACAATTATCTACATTCCTTTGTTTCTGTGGTAATCTAGATGTCTTGTGACCTTGACCAAGTCTGGAGTTTTCCACATTATCTTTATTTCATGTAATGAGATCATCAAAGGTGACATGTAATAACACAGGTTAGAAACTGCTACAGCTTGGTAGAGTCCACATTTAGGTCAAAATTGGCTTGACTTGGTAGGAAAAAGAGCAAAGGTATGTATGACCCAGGGTTAATTTTAGTCCTTTAGATGCCTGTCTGTCACAATCCTGTTCCAGGCATTGCCAGTATCACAGAAAGTAAAGTCCAGCCATTCTAAGGACAGACCCAGGAGTTTGGGTCCACAGATGAGTTTGGCATGTGTCCTCCAAGTCCACAGAGACTGCACATAAATTCAACCAACATTTGTAGAGCTCCTTGTAAGCTACTCTGCTAGGAGCTAGGAAGGATGGTAAATGCTTTATGGCCTCTGATGGCTCAAATTCAATGGTAAAGTCAACCATCCCAAATACTTTTGGTGAATAAAAAAATTAATTATAAATTATAATGAGATAAGCAACAAGGATTTACTATATATAACACAGCGAACAATATTCAATATCTTATAATAACCTATAATGGAAAATAATCTGAAAAAATGTATGTAACTGGATTCACTTTGATGTACACCTGACACTAACACAATATTGTAAGTCAACTATGCTTCCGTAAAAAAATTATAATGATAAATACCACTGGGAGGAGCACGAGAAAGGTCTTCCCTTCCCCCAGCCATTGAACTTACATCAAACACTGGATCAATCTGAACCAGACCCCTAGGGAATGCCATGCACTGATTGACTCGGACTGGGTTACTGTCCATACCTGAACCAGTCATAGGTAGAATTCAATTATAGTGGTTTCTATCAATCGGAGTCAATCATTAGAGCTGGTGCAGTCATTCTCTGCAAATGAGTGACTGCTACATAATGGGGAAGGGGTAGGATAATTACTGAAGAAACATCTATACTGTCCAATAAAAACGCTAAATGCTTGATACTTAATAGAAGGGAGCTCTGTTGGAGGTCAAAGGGGGAAGGAAGGATTCCATCTCTGGAAAGATGTGTGGTTAGAGTGGGAATTCAAAGGTAATGGTGGAGAGCAACTACTAAGGGATTTTTAGGTAAAGGGTACAACATGAACAACATTAAGAAAGAAAGAATATGGAAGGGAAAAACAGAAAGTAGAATAATATGGCTGGAGAGAAGAGAACTATGTGAGCAGGCCAGATTTGGAAGGTTTTGAATGTCAGCCTGAATGTATTCTGTATCTAATGGGTAGCTGTGCAAGGTTTATGGCATTATTAGTCTGTGCTTGCCAAGACTCTAAAGATTTTTCTGCATCAGCTGTTGATCCGGGTCAGGCTGAATGTCTCCAGGTCACCCTGGGTTAGGATGATGTTTCCAAGCCTGGCTCAGCCTTCAGGGACTAGGGACAGAGTTTCCTTTGCCTGCACGCTTTGATCTTGCTTGGGGAAGCTGTTTCTACCATGCTACAAATATAAGTGCTATTTTTTCCAAGACACCTGGACACTGCTGTGTGGGCTTTCTGAGAGATCCTGCCAGGGTCGTGGGGAGTCTGGCCCCTCATTCTACACTTATCTTCAGCAGAACCACTAGCAGAAGGCAGGGTTCCTAGCTCAGCCTACTGATCACCATGAATTCAGCAGGTAAAAGCAACAATGACACAAGCAGACATAAAAGAGGCAATTCAAATGAATTAATGGTACCATTTGGGGCCAGATTCCCAAGGAAGCCTAGGAGAAATCTGACGAGAAGGATAAAAGGAAGGTGTTTACCCATGTCAGGTTCAAAGAAATAAATGTTATACTTTTGACTCTAGGCATACTCCAGGGGTAATAAGAGCACATTAAATATCTACCCGGCCAAATGCAGTTTGTTCACTAGGACAAAAGTCCTGTGAAATCCTTTATGGAGGCTACACTCTTCATCTTGGTTCTCAGGGAAAGTCCCTCATCTGAAAAAGCTAACAGGGCTAGCAACCCTCTGCTCATGTCAGAAGGAAAAAAAAGGAAACATTCCCTGGAGTAAACAGTACAAGAATAACTGAAATGGAGGAAGTACGTGATTTCAAGCTTGTGTTGCTAACAAATATTTTCTGTGCATATAACAGTAAGGAATGCAACCAATCTGTGGATAAACCCAGGGAACGTTTCTGAGTCAGTACTCCCTGAGTGCTTCCTCTGTGCTAGGCACTTGGCTAAATACTTAATATTTGTCTTGCTCAATATGGTAGCCACCAGCCACCAGCTACTGAGCACTTGAAATGTGGCTAGTCTAAACTGAGATGTGCTTAAATTTTGAAGACTTAGTATGAAAAAAAGAATGTAAAATATCTCATTTATATTTTTACATTGATTGCATGTTAAAATCATAATATTTTTGATATACTGGGTTATATATGTTATTCAAGCTAATTTTATCTTTGTTTTTTACTTTTAAAAATATGACTACTAGAAACTTTAAAGTTACATAAATGGCTCACACTTGTGGCTTGCGTTGTATTTCTATTGGAGAGCACAGCTTCAGATGATCTCCATTCTGCATCCCCATAACAACCTTATAACATAGACTATTACTAGGTCTGTTTATTGAAGAAGAAATTGCTGAGGTATAGAGACTGCAAGGTACTTGCCCAGCATTATTAAGTGCTGGGGTTGTGGTTCAAACCAGGGTTGGTCTTATCCACTATATTATAATAAACTGCCTCTTCAGCTTGCTTTATGTCAGTATTTTTCTGGGTGACTCAAGTGTAGAACTCTGGGTTAGAATGTGGTCTCCCTCGCTAATTGCTTGCATGAGCTTGAGTGATTATCTTAATCTCTTCATGTCATTAGACAGGAGCGTAATACATCTAGTAAGTCAATAATGCATTATTGTCTTATGTGCATCACTTCTTTGGCTTCACAATCTACGGAAACAAAGATTCAGTTCAACTTAGCAAATGTCTCCTTAACATCACTATGTACAATTGTGAAAAAGCCCAGATAAACACCATCAGGTATGTTAATTCCTGAGAGGGAGTTAATTATGTTTGGAGTAACACCAGAATGAAGGAACAAAACACACTTTAACTTTTCCAGTTGTAAAAAGAGAAGAGCAACGCTCACTTTAAGCTTAATGAATAACAGATACAATACGGTTTTGAATTGATATTGACTATATTGGGTGCTTTACATATGATCATTTTTCAAGTATTCTTACAACCTCTTACACAAAGGATCTTCCAGAACTTGAATTGTTTTGGACTAAGAAAATCATACCAACGCTAAACATAAAAGCAAGGGAAAGGAAAACCTGGTGCCACGCAGAAGTATTTCTTTTCTGTTATTGTCATATTTTAATTTAATTACATTGGTGAGAATTCATGTCCTCCCTAACACACTCCAAATGCTTCTTGTTTCTAATTTTTTAGTGCATATACTGATCATAATCTGAGCCCCACCTGAGAAAGCAGCTCACTCTTCAAGGCCATAGCTGATCCTTAAAAGCACGAAAGAGAAATTTTTGGTATCGCTTATATTCCGTTGTGAGACTCCAAGTCACAATCTCTGCTCATACTTGAGTACAACTGACAAAAACATCTGACCTAGAATCCTCTTCAAGCCCGGATCACATAACTTTGCTACAGAATTTCGATAGCAGCCCCACTTTATCCAGTACTTGTCACTAGCTCTGGCTCCTTGCTTCACCATCTGTCCTGTGTTCTTATTACTATGACTAACTTGGCTTTGAAGCCGTTTCAACATTCCACAAGACACCATGTGTTCTTGGAAATTATGTCTCAGTGCCACCTAGTAACTTTTTCTGGCAACCGTGTTTTTTCAGCTTCAGGTACAGCACATTGGTTCATCTTATTCTTTGATGGATGGCACTCCATTAGCAACTGGGTGTACAAGGCCGTCTCTTAATCATTCATTTATATACTCCTTTTCTTCTCCATTTTCCACTTCTGTTCCTCTGCTCTCACCATAAGCAATCATTCTTAAGTGCGTTCTGTAAAATGTATATATTTTTGTTTTGATGCATACATTTTTAATTTATATAAATCATATCATCATAAAAAATCTCACTCTCTTTCTTTACTACATTTTTAAGAAGTCTAACCATGTTGTCAAGTAAAATCTAGACTGTTGCATCTGATACCTAGTTATCCGTCCATTTTACCCATCTACATCACAAAAATGGACATGCGCATTGTCCTCAACTCACCGATATTGCTAATAATGCTGCGACAGACATCCTCATACGTCTTCCCTTACAGGTGAGACTCTCTCTGGATTCCTAAACCATTCCCGGCAGCAGAAATACTGGGATATAGGATGTATGTGTCAGTCTGGTGCCCACCAGGAAAACAGAACCCACTCTAAGCATGTAAAACCAAGGGACTTTAATGCAAAAACATGTTGCAGAGGTGATGCAAGTGCTGAGAGCCAAACTGGGGATATGAGGTAACTGAGAGATTAGCAATAGCAGGAACGTGATTACCACATACAAACTGCAGGAATTACTTGTAATAGGAGCCTGCGTCTGATGCAAGCTGCCAGTGGAAGCTGAAAGAGAAGGAAAAAATATAGATACCCCCTTGGAGACAGAGGGAAAGAGAGAAATACCCTGACTTTTCCCTTCTCCCATCCCATGTCCTATCAGTGCTTTTTGCTGCATTCCCAAATGCATCCTGCAGGTGCCAGAGCAGAGCAGGGACAGGTAAGGAACAAAGAGAGGGCAGACAGTTGTAAGCACACCCTATACTTGATCTGACTAAGTCCTGCTAGACTGCTCTCCATAGTAACTAGCACCAGCTATACTCCTCTCAGCAGCGTGTCCCCACATACCATCTACTCTTTATGGTCTACTATACTCCAGAAAGTAGCAGTAGACCTCTCTTCCATCCTCCTTTGAATGTGTCTAGACTATTGCAGATGCCTCAGGTAGCTCCTTAAATCTAGCAGCTTCCTGGAGCTCGGGAACCCATCCATCGATTGGGCCATAGCCTCTTGAGGGCAGCAACCTCAACAGTTTTTGGTTTTTCTTGGGTTTTTTTGGCCGTGTTGGGTCTTCGTTGCTGCACGCAGGCCTTCTCTAGTTGTGGCGAGCAGGGGCTACGCTTTGTTGTGGTGTGTGGGCGTCTCATTGTGGTGGCTTCTCTTGTCACGGAGCATGGGCTCTAGGCGTGCTGGCTCAGTAGTGGCGGCGCACGGGCTTAGTTGCTCTGTGGCACGTGGATCTTCCCAGACCAGGGCTCAAACCCGTGTCCCCTGCATTGGCAGGTGGATTCTTAACCACTGCGCCACCAGGGAAGCCCCACCTCATCAGTTTTATTTGTAAGGCCCTACTTGTCATTATGCTCAATGCTACTGACCAAGTGATAAATATACTTGTTGATGATTGGTGTCATGCCTTACCCCTTATTGTTATGATTTGGCTTGCAGACTGCATGGGTGGCAGTCTTCAACAAGCCACTTGTGGCACTGTGGAGGGAAATCTCTAGGGAGAGCCTGTGGGTGAGGGAGAGAGTTGATACTCAGCCAACAAGCATAGTTTAAGACCATAATGGTTGTCAAAACACTGTGTTGGTTGATAAACAGGCTCTGCTCTGAGCAATGCTAAGTGACCACTGTGCCCTGACTGCCCCAACCACTTCCTTGGAAGCACCCCTCCCTCCAAGACCAGCAACTAAAGGGATATGTCTGGCCTGGCCAGGGGACTCTAGAACTCTGCTGCTGCAATCTGGCTTGCCACTTTCCCAGCTGGTTTTTGCATATGGCTTACTGGTTGTTAAATATTTTAAATATCCTTCCTGTGGAGGAGTATCACAAAAGAAGCATAGGGGAAAGTCTGTAGACTTTTGGGTGTCCTGTGACTCCCAGGAGCCTCCTTTCTATGTGTGATGATGGCAGAGAGAATCCTCCAGGATTATATTCCTGATAGAAAATGCTCCATTTGTTTTTTGCTTTTCTATTCATTTACAGCATACCCAGTAAAGTGCACAAGGCTGAAGTGTACCGCTCGTTGAAATTTCACACGTGTACACCCATGTATCCACCACCCAGATCAATATATAGAACATTTTTAGCCTCCCAGCTGGCCCCCTCCTGCCTCCTTTCCATCAATTACCCCAAATAACCATAATACCAACATCTATCACTATTACTTAATTTTGCCCATTTTAAAAGTTCTGTAAATGGAAGCATAGAGTACATACTCTTTTGAGTCTGGTTTCTTTTGCTCAACGTGAAAAATGTCCTTCCTTTGTGATTTATTTGGCTATTTTTCCAAATTGTTAAGTTGGATTCTTAGCTCATTAATTTCAACCTTTCTTCTTTCTTTTTGCATTTATTACAGTTTTTAAAAATTGTGGCAAAATACATATAACATAAAATTTACCATTTTAACCATTTTTAAGTGTACAATTCAGTGGCATTCATTACATTCACAATGTTGTGCAACCATCATGATTATTTCCAAAATTTTTCATCACCCCAAACAGAAAGTCTGTACTCATTAAGAAATAACTTCCTATTCCTCTCCCCCTTGAGTTCCTGGTAACCTCTTTCTGTCTCAATGAATTTGCTTCTTCTAGGTATTTCATATAAGTGGAGTTATACAATATTTGTCCTTTTGCTTTTGGCTTATTTCACTTAACATGATATTTTCAAGGTTCAGGCATGTTGTAGCACGTATCAGAATTTCACTCCTTTTATGGCTGAATAGTATCCCATTGTACGTATATATCACATTTTGTTTACCCATGTATTTTTTGATGGACACTTGGGATGGTTCTACCTTTTGGTTATTGTGAATAATGGTGCTATGAACATACTGTACAAATAACTGAGTCCTTGTTTTTAATTCTTTTGGGTATATACCTAGGAGTGGAATTGCTGGGTCATACGGCAAGTCTATGTTCAGCTTTTTAAGGAATGGCCAAACTGCTTTTCAAAGCAGTTGCACCATTTTACGTTCCCACCAACAATGCACAAGTGTACCAACTTCTTCACATCATTGCCAACCTTTTAATTTTTTTTCTTCTTCTTCTTTTTTTTTTTTTTTTTTAGGTTGCACCGTGTGGCATGTGGGATCTTAGTTCCTGAGCAGGGGCTGAACCTGCGCCACCTGCAGTGGAAGAGCAGAGTTCTAACCACTGGACCCCCAGGGAAGTCCCTTTCTTTGTTTTTATAGCCATTCTAGTTGGTGTGAAGTACTATCTCATCGTGGCTTTGATTTCTATTTCACTCATGACTAATGATTTTGAGCATCTTTTAATGTGCTTACTGGCCATTTGTATATCTTTGGAGAAATATCTGTTCAAGTCCTTTGCCTATTTTTTAATTGGGTTGTTTGTCTTCTTGTTATTGAGTGGTAGGAGTTTTTAAAAAAATATTCTGGATATTATACTCTTATCAGATACATGATTTGTAAATATTTTCTCCCATTCTGTGGACTGTTTACTCTCTTGACAGTTTCCTTTGATGCACAACACAATGGTCTGTAATTTTTATGAAGTCCAGTTCATCTATTTTTTCTTTTGTTACTTCTGCTTTTGATGTCATGTATAAGAAACCATTGCCAAATCCAAGGTTATGCACATTTGCTCCTCTATTTTCTTCTGATTGTTATAGTTTTAGCTCTCAAAATTGTCTTTAATCCATTTCTGAGTTGATTTTGGTATGTTCTCTAATGTAAGCGTCCGATTTCATCCTTTTGCGTGTGGCTATCCATTATTTACTGAGGAGACTACTATTTCCTCATTGGTCTTGGCACCTTTGTCAAAGACCAGTTGACCATTCATTTCTAGGCTCTAAATTCTATTCCACTGGTCTATACAGATGCTTTTGATTATTGTAGCTTTTAGTAAGTTTTGAAATAAGGAAACTTTGTTCTTTTTCAAAATTGTTTTGATTATTTTAGGTCTCTTAACCCAAAATTCCATATAAATTTTAGGAAGAGATTTCCATTTCTTCAAAAAACATCATTGGGACTTTGATAGGGATGCATTGAATCAGTATATCACTTTGGGTTGTACCACTGTCTTAATAATAAGTCTTCCAAACCGTGAACATGAGATATATTGATATTTCCATTTATTTAGGTCTTAACCTTTCTCCTTTTTTAGTTTAATAATTTAAGGTGATTTCATTCTAAGTATCATTTTAGTTTCATCTCCCAGTTTTTGATATTTTTACATTTTTAAATTTCTGTCTTGATATACTCCTTGACCCATGAAGTATTTGTCTTGTTTTATTTTCAAATAAATGCTTTTAAATACGATTTTACTATTGATATTTAACTTAATTGCAATATGATCAGGGTTGTGGGTTAAATGATACCAAGTCAGAGATGTGTAAAACTTGTTTTATGAACTTGCAAATATAATGTTGTATATGTTCTTGAGAAGACTGTTTTCTATGATTGTTGGATGCAAAGTTCAGCATATATCCATTAGATCAAGCTTTAAATTCTTTGTCCTCACTGATTTTTTTGGTCTGTTTGATTTATTACTGAGAGTTGTACTAACATCTTCCTATCAGGATAGTGTATTAATCAATTTCTTTTGTAGGTCTATCAATTTTCCTTTTTGTATTTTAACCTATGTTATTACGTGCATACAAATTTAGAATTGTGTATCTGTGTCTATCTACTGTGTATGCGTGTGTGTGAATTGCACCTTTTATCATTTTGCATAATGATACATTTAATACTCTTTATATATCTCTAATGATCTTTTTTGCCTTAAAGTCTATCCTGTCTGATATTAATATAGTTATATCAGGTTTCGTTTGCTTAATATCTACCTGGTACATCTTTCTTTA
This sequence comes from Stenella coeruleoalba, assembly GCF_951394435.1. NCBI lineage: Eukaryota > Metazoa > Chordata > Mammalia > Artiodactyla > Delphinidae > Stenella > Stenella coeruleoalba. The sequence continues at coordinate 104,006,558 of NC_137149.1, forward strand.
TATTTCTTCAATCAATGTATTTATCTTATTAATTAAATAAAATAATTCAGTATTTTAGATAAGTTATTTTTGTTAATATCCACTGATTAGAATGTATTATGATTTTATACAACCCACTTTTTAAAAGAATACCAACGTATTTATAGTTTTCTTTGTTCAACATTCCATCTCACATTGATATTCATTTGGGGATCATTTCCCTTTTATCTGAAGTGCAACCTTTATAATCTTCTTTAGTTATGGTCTTTTGATGATAAATTCTGCCATTTTTTGTTTGTCTGAAATGTTTTTGAGCCATATTATTGGAAGATAGTTCTGTTAAGTATGCAGTTCTAAACTGACAGTTGTTTTTACTCAAACCTTGATTATTTAATGTCTTTGACTTCTATAATTGCTTTAGAAGTTAGCTTTCAGTCTATTTTTTGTTCCTTTGTAATAATCTATCTTTCCTATCTGGCTATTTTTAATGTCAAATATTTGTCTTTTGTATTCATGGTGAAATGCTAAGTGAGATTTTATTCTTATTTATCTTATTCAGAGCCCACTGTCCTTCCTGAAATTGAGAATTTGTATCTTTAATCAAGTCTGGAAAATTCTTAGCCATTATCTTTTAAAATATTGCCTCTCAATTGACATTTCTCCAAAGAAGACATACAGATGGCCAACAGGCACATGAAAAGTTTTTCAACATCGCTAATCGTTGGAGAAATGCAAATCAAAACCACAATAAGAAATCACCTCACACTTGTCAGAATGGCTATCATCAAAAAGTCTACAAATAACAACTATTGGTGAGAATGTGGAAAAAAGGGAACCCTCGTACACTGTTGGTGGGAATGTAAATTGGTGCAGCCACTGTGGAAAACAATATGGAGGTGCCTTGAAAAATTAAAAAAAGAACTACCATATGATCCAGCATTTCCACACCTGGGTATAGCCAAAGAAAACAAAAACACTAATTTGAAAAGACACATGTACCCCAATGTTCACAGAAGCATAATTTACAATTGCCAACATATGGAAGCAACCTAACACCTTGTCCAGATGCCAAGGGTTTCTACTATTCCAAGACCATTTTATAACATCTCAGCTTAAAGTTCTGTGTTTTTTGTTGTTCAAATGCTTTTTTTCTGGAAAGTACCATGCACTAAGTATTGCTGAGTATGTAGTAAAATGTTACAGAGATAGTAATTAGTCCTTGAGTGGGAAAGATCCAGTAACAGTGTTTGGCAACCCTGTTACGGGTATTTGAGTAACCCTCTTTGGAAATAAAATGGTCACACTATCTGCCAATAGGGCTAAAGACAAAACAAAACAAAACCCCATCATCCTCACTCTTAAATAACATCTACTTGTTGGATTACTATACGTAACACATTTTACCTTTGTGCTGCAAAAGAGAAAGAAGGGGAGAGAGAAGAGAATGAATGAGAGATTCTCTGAGTAATGACTATAATTAAGGCATGGAATGTGATGAAAAAAAAGAATCTTAGTTATTTCCTACCAGATATGAAATCAGATTTACTACATGGAGCAAATATCAACTTGTGAGGATACAGGAGTCATGAAAATAGGTGGTTTTTTGTTCATTCATACAACACTACAAACTAAGTAACAAGATGACAAAGACCAAGTCTGTTTTATCCCCCATTGCCTCCCCAGTGCCTAGCACGGCCATAACAAACAATATTTGTTGAATGAGGACCTACTGTGTGCTATGTACAGTACTAGGAGCAAGGTGGACATGACCCTAACCCTCGGTCCTAAGGAGAAATCCTACTTCCTCAAAGTAATAAAAGCTGGAGTTTGGAATCAAATAAGTATTAACGATATTATCGAAGATAATGAAAACAACTAACAGGGCTCCTTTTCAAGATTACATTCATAGCTTTCTCTATCAACTACTATAACAACTCTGTGGATAGCCGGGCAAATATTAATATCCCCAGTTCACAGTTGAGATAATAATACTCAGTAGTTACTGAGGGATTCTTACTTGCCAGCACAGCGTTCAACGCTTTACATTCATTATCTCATTGAATTCCCCAATAACCCCATAGGCAGATACTACTATTTCCCTCATTTTCAGACTAGGAAATCAATGAAGCTAAAACAAATTTAAGCAACTGTGCGGGGGTGGGGGTGGGGGTGGGGAGTGCGTAATTATTAAGTGGCAGAATCATGATTTATCTCAAGCGGTGGGACTCCAGGGTTTTCCACTGTGCCTAGAAAAGGCAGCTGAACACGCAGAGCAGGTGAAGATGCTGGAGCTAGTGCCAGTCGGGGCACCTTTATTACCATCCAGATATTTAACAGGTGCCCAAAGGTGAAGCTAATTTATTCCCAGAGAGTTTAAAGAGAAGACTCATCTTTAAATGACTACAAAAAGTATCCCACCATAACAGACACAATTTAACTACTGCAATAATTTTGAGAGAAGAGAATGTTTTGCTGCTATTTCCTCTAGAAGCAATGCTCACTATTTAAATCAGGAACATTCAGAAGCAGTGAGAGAACTTAGCAAACCCCAAATACATCCTCATGCAATCCATATTTACGTGGGCAACTGCCTATCACGGCCAACTGGATGGCAATTTTACTGCTGAAGTGAGTCCAGGCAAAAGGCTCAAGCAACACAAGAGCTGGGAGGGACTCTGGAAACCAGCTGGTGACTAGCTAGATACCAGTGCGCAGCCCCCGATTTACTGAGGCGGTGAGATTCACGGAGTTCCAAGACCTCCAGAAAAGCATTCCGTGCTAAAAGGCCTTCCCACCACTAGAAATCAGTCTATCCCTTTCGCCCCCTTTCCACTCCTTCTCTTGCTCTCTCTCCAGCTGCTTTCTTCCTTTTCAACACATTTTTTGAAACGGTGGTGAACAAAATAAACACGAACACGCCTTCCGAACAGTTTAAAACATAATTAAACCAAGAACCTGATCCTTCGCGCTTCCCCTGCCACGGTCCACGCCTCGGGGCGTTGGAGAAGGTTCTGGTGAGGCGAGGGTTGGGGAACGCAGGGACGCCCCGCGGACGCGTGTTCCCCGCCAGCAGCAGGGGGTCGCCCTGAGCGAGTCTGCGCAGTGCACAGCTCCGCGGGTCTCCTAGCGACCCGAGAGGCGGGGGAAACACACCACCGGAAGCCGGGTGGGCAGCCGGGGAAACACGGCTGACCGCAAGCGGCTGTCCGCACCCGCGGCGCGGGCCCGGGTGTCGGTGGGCACGGACTGCAGGCCCTGGTAAGCGCGCGCACGCGCGCGGGTGGAGCGTGGGGGAGAGCCTGCACCCCCTGCTTGCTGCGGCTGGGGGCGGGGGATGGCCAGGGGCGGCGGAGGACCCAACTCCCTTTCCTCCTCATGGTCCCCCGCAAAAGTAGACCATAACCAGCGCGCGACGTTCCTCAACGCCAAGGACACCTTTTTTTTTTTTTTTTTTGGTTATCCTCAGAGTCCCCCAGAGGATGTAGACGAATATACCCATTCCAGATGGGAAACTGATGGCCACAGAGTCCTCTGCGGAGACTGGTTTAGCCTGCGACCTGCCCTTTTCCGGGTTAGACAGCACCTGGAGCCTTGGCCACCCAGCTGGTAACTGTGGCCAAGCTGAGCCTGTGTTTGGAGAGTACCTCGGGTACTGGGGTGGTCTGCTGCTGTTTTGAATGTGTTGATCACAGAGAGACAGCAGTCAGCTGTCCTGAAGAGAGATCTTAGTTCCCTGCCCAGGAATTGAACCTGGGTAGCCTGGATGAAAACCAGGAATCCTAGACACCAGGGGCTAGAGGCTAGAAGCAAAGTTCCCCTGGCTCTTACCCCCACTGAAAACAAGAATGTTTCAAGGAGGCAAAAACTGTAAAAACAGGTACAGCATTTATTATTAGAGACACAGCACAATGTATGGGAGAGCACACACTGAAACAGTTTATTTAAGTCAGGAGCTAGGCAGAAATACACACCCAGGGAGAAAGGGTATGGGCGTCCTCTCTTAATGAGGAGGAGACAGTAAGTCAGAAACTAGGCGGAAGTTCACAACCGGAGAGGAGTGCTGGTCTCCTGATTGAGAAAAGCAGTGAAGAGGTGATTTAAATCCCTTCTATAGGACAGTCCTTCCAGGTCTTTGTTTACATCTGGCCAATTATCTTGCTTCTTCCTTCACACCTGACTGGTCCTAGGATGCTCCCCAACATGCGTGTGCAATATTTTGCTAAGATGGATCCCACCGCAGAGGCCTGTGGGTGCATGTCCACACTTACTATGGGGTGGCGCCCCCTCCCTTTTTGACCCCCAAGGAGCCTTCCTGCGCATGTGCAGAAAGGGAAGTTTTCCTGACCTCAGGAGTGGTCATCTTATCTCTTTACTTCAGCTTAGCTCAGCTTCTGCCACTAGCTTTGTCCTTGGAGCGTCTGGGGGAGAACAAAGCTTCAATTTTACTCCACGTGACAGACACCAGCTGTCCAGCCCAGGGGCCCATCTGTCTCCTACCTCTGTCACTGCCGCAGGACAGGAAGCTGAGGCTTTCTGCCTTTGCTGATTCCTCGAGCTGCTTATGAGAATGGAATTCGGCTCTCTTGTAGGCAGCACGATGTGATGGTTAAGATTACGAAGTCTAGAATCAGAAAGGCTGGAGTTGAAGGCCAGTTTTCCTCTTGTTTGACTGGTGACCTTAGGCAACTTAGTTGCTGTTTCTGGACTCAGTTTTCCTACCTGTAAAATGGGGACAATAAAAGGAATCAGCTTTATAGGATTGTTGTGAGGATTTACTGACATAGCACCTGTGAAGCAGTTACTGCCACATACATGCACTGTATACATGTTAGCAATTACGAACTCTTTGAGAATCTCTCCCCACCCCCATTTTCAAACTATTTGCTTTGAAATAATTATAGACTCACAAGAAGTTGCAGATATAGTGCAGAGGCCCCATATACCCTTCCTCCAGATGCTTCCAGTAGTAACATCTTGCATAATGATAGTACATTACCAAAGCAGGAAATCAGCACTGGTGCAGTATATGAATTAGACGGTAGACTTTACTTGAATTTCACCAGTTGTCACTTGTGTGTGTGTGTGTGGGGGGGGGGTTCAGTAAAATGTTGTCATATGTATACATCAAGATACAAAACTTTCCTCACCACAAGGGAACCACTTCATGCTATCCCTTTATTATCATTCATTTTCCCACCCACAACCCTTGTCAACCACTAATTTGGCCTCCATTTCTATAATTTTGTTCTTTTGAGGATGTTAGATAAATAGAATAATACCTTTATTAAAAGTATAAAACTTTTGAGATTGGCTCTTTTTCATTCAGCGAAAGCCCTTGAGATCCATCCAAGAGATTGTGTGCATCAAGTTAGTTCATTTTTACTGCTGAGTTGTATTTCGTGGCATGGACGTACCATGGCTTATCCATTCATGTGCTGAAAGACATTCAGGTCGTTTCTAGCTTTTAGCTATTACATATAAAGCTGCTATGAACATTTGCGTACAGGTTTTTGTGTGAACATAAGTTTTCATTTCTTTAGGATAAATGCCTGACACTCTTTTGCAATTCTTAAACGTGGAAATATCCAAGTATCATATAGTGACTGTGAAATAGTAAACGTTTAGAAAAAATGTTTTATTTTCTGGGTCAAGCAAAATTTTTCATGAACTTAACAGAATGCAGAGTGGTAAGCTTATCAGCTATGAGAGGTAAAGTGGTGTCATGGGAAGCCCTCCAGCCAGATTGGTTGCCTTATTCACCTCTTTGGAACTCAGTTTCCTCATTGAAAAGTGAGGAAGGTGAACTAGATTTCTTTCAAAGTTTCTGCCAGCTCTAACATTCTATGAGGTTTGAGCTAGCTGCCACACTTTCCCCATTTTAAGTGGTATGACTGTCCTTAAGTAAAAATATTGGTTATCGGATTTGATTTTATGAAGTGCTTGTGTGATGTATTAGGATAATGAGAGACCTGCCATTAAGCTGCTCAGGTTGCAAGTCCTGACTTTGGCCATGGCTGGATATATTAGATTATCCACGTCCCATTTTCCTTCCTATTTGTCCATCTGTCTCTTCCATCTTAGCTTCATGCCCTAACTACTCAGTGCAAACAGGGGTCTGATGGGTCAAGAAACAGAGTGAAGCAGGCTGCATATGAGGCAGTAGGGAGTGGTAGAGACTGTGAATAAGAGAGCATAGGACTTGTCTAAAAGATGGCAGCCCTTATACCAATAATGGCTCCATGGATAGGTGGACCCAGTGTCCCCAGAGCTCCTAATTTCTGTTCCAGATTATTTGTGTGAACTTTTTTATATGTCAGAAGCTCTGGCATAGTGGTTAAACACCTTTCTCCAGAGGCACACTACCTGTATTAAAATTTCAGCTCTCCCCCTTATCAGCTGTGGGAACTTTGACAAGTGTTTGGTTTTCAACTTCTTTGTGCCTCAATTTCCTTATCTGTAAATGGGAATAATATTAGTACCTACTTCATAGGAGTGTTATGAGATTAAAATAAGTTAGTTCATGTAAAGCACTTAGAACAACACGTGTTATATAGAAAGTTCTCAATACATGTGAACTCTTATGATTCTTATTAAAACACAAATGGGATCAAATGACAGGTCTGTGGGCCTGATACAGTCCATGAACAACCAGTTTGCAACCCTTGACCCCCTGAGTTTAGAGGAGAAATCGAGGTCCACAAAGGTTAAATGAAGGGCGAAGGTCATGCAGCTAGCTAGGGGCGAGGTGTCACTGTGTCCAAGTTCTTCCCACTGCACTGTGTCCCTTTAAAGGATAAGAAAGAGTCCCAAGAGGGGTCACAACTTGTGAGTATTCTTCACAAAGAGACTGGATAGCTGGATGGTGGTGACAGCACCACCAAATGTAATAATGGATTACATTTACACATAGTGACACGGATGAGCCTTCGTGGTATCCTGCTTGGTAAGCAAGTCACAGAATAGTACCATTTACGTACATGAAGGATACACAGGTCTTATAAGGATGTCTGCAAACAACGGGTACATTCCAAATCTGTTAAGAGTGGTTTTGCTTGTGCAGGGGAGGGCAATGACGGTGGGCTATGGGAATAACGTACAATAAAGAAAACAGGAGAGGGGCCTTGCACAGACCAGCGATAACGTGCCATGAACCAGGACTATGATTAACTCAGACTTCGCCACGTGACCCTCCCTTCCCCCACCTCTCCTCCTGAAACAGGTGGAGACCAGCCTGCTCACAACCTCCTTCTCCCACCCTTGTGGTCCTTGTGGTCCATAACACCGGCACGTTGTCTCGCAGGTACAGAGAAGATCTGCCGTCCAAGTGCTTCACAAAGCACGGGCGCAGGTCGCCACGCCCCACGTCACTGAACAGCCGGCGGTGGAGGTTTGTGAGAACGGGACTGGATGACTTCCGGAGAGGCTGCCCGCCTTGCGGAGGTGTGATCACTCGGGGCCCTGAGGAGGGCTTTCTCCCCCAGATTTATCACAGAGCTCCCCGACCTGCCCCGAAGAGGAGCCAGAAGGACATGCTGCCTAGGGAAGCAGCCCTGTGTTCCACGCTCTCGCCGGCCCGCCAGGCGCGGAAGGACTTCCTGGCGGACGTTGAGGCCCATCCGACCCCGCACCCCTCGGCTCCCTACCCGGACCTGGAGGAAGACATGCCCGCAGAGGTGACCACCCGGGGAATATTGCTCCTTAGATGCCTGGGGAGTTCCCTCCAGGGGGAGAGGGTGATGAATGTGTCCCCAGGGGGGCAGTTCTCCTGGGGTTTGGAGCAGCCTTCTAAGATGTGCAAGTGGCAGCAACATACCCGCCGCTCCCTGTGCTTCCTATGAGGCCATCCAACGTACAAAGGCCCAGCAAACCGGAAGTGTCCGACTTGCTTACCCCTGAAGCTCTACCAGTCTACTTTGCTTGTGACTTTTTAGGGGGAGAATAGAGTGGAGGAATTGTCCAGTCTTGCTTCTGTCACGTTAGCCTGGTCTTGGGAGGTGTCCGTGAGAATTATTAACGGATGGCTAGAAAGGCACCTGCGCACCTGAAATGTCATGGGCAATTTCACCAGATTGCCAAGACTAGGGCTGGGCAGCAGCTGCGATATGTCACCTCTGTCCCAGGCTTCTTTTAAGTTGCAGGTCTAATGTCCTTCGCATACGTCTCTTGTCCTTATAGCTCAAAATGGCTTCCACACCTCCAGACATCGAGTCTGTCTTTCAGACAAGAAGGGGAAGGGGCAGAGTTTAAAAGTTGCACGCCAGCTGACTCTTTTAATTAGGCAAATAGTAGCCTTCCCAGTAAACATCTCATTCATCTGACCACTCTTAGCTGCTAGGGAGTCTAGAAAATTGAATTTCTTGGGTGGGTATTGCAGCCCTGAACAAAATCCAGGACAAAATTCTATTAGATTTAAGGAAAGGGGGCAGGATGGTTATTGGACAGGGAACTAACAGTGCCTGCGACCCCGCTACCCCCTTACCCCCTGCAGTCTGTTCCCTATGTCAGCAAGCATGACAGTTGTCGAGAAGGTAAACTTTTGAGGCTCTGCTCAAAGCTTCTCATTCAGAGTGAAGTCCTTGCCATGGTCTGGAAGGTCCTGCGTGTTCTGTGCTCCATCCCATTCCTGCCCTGCTCCCTCTCCAGCCTCACCGCCTACTCCTCTGCCCTCCTCAGTCTGCTGCAGCCACTCTGGCCTCCTGGCTGCTCAGCAAACGTGAACAAGCATGTCCAGTTTAGGTCTCTGTTCCTTTGCCTGGAGCACTTGCCCCCGGATGTCTGCCGGCCTCACTCCTTCACTTGCTTCAGCTCTTTCCTCAATTATCTCCTCACTGGAGAGGCCTACATAAAAAGACACTCCCCTCCCTCTCATCCTCTGTGCCTTACCATGATCTATTTCCGTCCTAGCAGTTGTCAGCACTGGGCTTCTCACTGGAATAAAAGCTCTACAAGGGCAGGGCTTTTCAAGGGCAGGGATTTTATCTGTGTCTTTCACTGTGTACCACCAATACCTGGCATATTGTAGACACTCAATAAATATTTATGGATAATGGATGAATGAATGAGTAAGTGATTAGTGTCAGGGAAGTCTGTAGAAAGGACAACTGGAATTTCTAATCAATGATTTGGCCCCTGGGCTTTCCTTCACTGCCTCCTGTGGGCCAGAGCTCTGAGTCCGTGACAAAGAGATTGTTTGAACACCTCCTTAGAGGGCACATGGGACAGTGGCTCTTATTCCCATGTCTGACCTCCTCAAACAGATGTGTTGGCTTCCTTCTGAAGCAGGATCTCTTCTTGTGGTGCTATGATGGCCACCAGCAGCTCTAGATGTAAATTTTACCCAGAAAAACACCACCTCTTTTTGCACGGTTCCAGCAAAATTCCATGACCAAATTTCCCTAGGTCTCACTTGGGTCTTGTACCCATTCGTAAGCCAGTCACTGTGGGCCTGATTAACACGGTCAGCCTGCAGAGTGATGAGTGGTCAGGACAATTCAGATCACAAGGACTGAGAGTGGAGAGAGACATGATTCTCCAAAGAGAAGTCTAGAGACTGTTACTCATAGGAGGAAGAATGGATGGTGGGCAGTCAAATAAACAGAAATTCTCTAGAGACACCTTTTTTCTGTGGGGCAGTGGGGTCCGGGTGGGTCCAGAGGAACTGTTCCACCTAGAGGAGACGGAACTTCAGTAAAAAGGCCACATAGCTAATGTCTAGGTGATGGACGTTTACCTGCAGCACCCAGCGCTGTATTTACACTGGAATTGATGAACAGAATTGACCAACTGGAAAGGAAAAGGAAAGGGATGACTAGGTCCATTCTGTTTTAGAATCAAGGGGCACCCTTTTCAGCTCATCTTTCTTTCCTCTAAAGTTGTTTTCTGTTTGTAACTCTTATTAAAGGTGCTGGAAGTGCTGGGTCCTGACAGGAAGCTGGAGGACACACGGGGTTATTGTCAGGGCATCCGGAAAAGAATGAAGGAACCCACAAAACTTTTAAAAAAACGTTCTACTCAAGTCTTCCTGGGGCAGTAAGTATCGTTCTTAACCTCTTGCTCATTCCTGTCCCATGATGAAACGTTCTAGTACAGATCTTCCTTGACTTACGGTGGGCTTATGTCTCCATAAACCATGGTAAATGGAAAATACCATAAGTCAAAGATGCATTTAATACATTTAACCTACCAGACATCATGGCGTAGCCTAGCCTACCTTAAACGTGCTCGGAACACTTACATTAGTCTACAGTTGGGCAAAATCATCTAACACAAAGCTTATTGTATAATAAAGTGTCGAATATCTTATGTCATTAACTGAATACAGCACTGAAGGTGAGAAACAGGATGGTTGTGTGGGTACAGGATGGTTGTAAGTGTATCGGCTGTTTGCCCTTGTGATCACGTGGCTGACGGGGAGCTGTGGTTCGCAGCCCAGCATCACGAGACAGTATCATCACTGCATATCACCGGCCCAGGAAAAGATCCAAATTCAAAATTCAAAGTGCATTTTCTAGTGAATGAATGTTGCTTGCTTTTACTCCATCATGAAGTAGAAAAATTGTAAGTCGAACCATCATAAGTCAGTGACTATCTGTAGTTACCTTCTCAAAGCTTCTCATCTTTAGAATATTTTAGGAATAATTAAGAATCTTGAGAATAATTAAGAGAAGCAAAAGTAACTAAGTTCCTGAGGAGGAGGGAAGGGAGCCTCGGGTCCCGCTCTGAAGAGTGTTTACTTCATAAACGGATGTGAATTAGCCAGCTATGGAGCGAGTACGGGTGTATCTGCGTGACTCTAGGACAGCTGTCGGAGAAGAAGAAAACTGCAGAAAACCTGATTGACTTTGATTAGCCCACAATGGCTTTCTGCATTATCTGTGGCAGAAGCCCTTTTATTCAACAGGACTGAGACCAGTAGTTGGTTGAATAACCAACCAACCAAACCAGCCAACCAAGAGGCTAACATAGGGAATTGTAGAAGATGATACTTTAGTACTTGACACATTTTGCTTTACCCTAAAACATAACTGTACATTCACTTGCTAGTCTTTTAATATAAAGCCTTTTTTTGGAGTACGGGTCTGCTGCTTGGAGTTTCCCAGTCATCTTTTTTGCATAAACTACACCAGTAATGCCACCTTCATTGAACCTTTCCAAAGCACTAAGCTTAATTTTCATAGAAACCGCTCTCTTTCATATCACACTTTTGTTTTCCCCATTCACATATTATTTAATTTAAAATGTAAATGCCATGATAAGTATACTTGACACAAACAGATTTGGGATATGCATTTGACCGTTGAAATTGATGAGATCACTGGCAGGCACTGAAGCGTATGGGTGAACTAGAGGGCAGCCCAGCCACAGCACCCAGGCCACTTACATAGGACCCAGGACCACGGCCAGGGTGTGTGGAAGGGGCCACGGAGAGCTTTGCTAGTCATACGAGTTAGCTACATGGAAGTGGAGTAAGAGAGAATCCACTGATTAATTATACATGTTGGTTAGTGGGGGACACGAGGTGACAGGAGCCCCACTGTTCTGGCCTCTTAGTGTACCCCTGGTCAGTCTGGGGAGAACAACTGGGCACACTCGTCTCAGCTCTGCCCTTCTACTGGAAAGCAAGATGGCCCATGGAAGCACGAGTTCTCCTCTCTTCCTTCCTTCTTGAGGGGAGCCCCACCCTGGTCCATGCCGCTGCTGCCCGGATGGGACAGTCTGCCCATTTCTGGATTTCAGTTAGCAAGTCCTCTTGGACCTGAACCCAAGTGCTCGAACATGGCTACCGCCAGTGATAAAGGGGACATTTTGGCTTTCGTCTTTGCTCTTTGTATTATTTTTCAGTGCTTAGAATGTGGGTGGGGAAGAGGGAGGAGTGTTGTAAGTAGGGGGTCCCCTTGGAGACTCCAACAGTGTGGGTCAGTGTGGCCCTGTGAGCATCTTTGAATTCTTGACCCTCAGGGACCACTAGCTCATTCTATTTATGCAAAAAGATCAACAGTACTTATCAAGCACCTACTATGGGTCATGGTCAGTGCTAGGTTCTGAGGACACAGTGGTAAACAAGTTAGGACCCCATCTTCGTGGTGATTGCAGACTGGTGTGGAAGAAAGCAGTAAATATCAAGGGCATCGAGTCTTTGTTCACAAAGCTATATGTTTATGAAATATGACTTTTCTTTTATTTCTATTTATATCTGACACCAAGCCCTCATCCCACTGAATAGCAAACATTCAGTCGTGGTCATTTTTGTAGTGTAAGAAAGTGGGATAGGCCTCTAGCAATTGCAGAGGCAATTAAATTGATATTTAATTTCTTTCTGGTTTTGGGGACTCTTTCTTTTCTCAACCCTTTGCTGTTTCTGTCACACTCTATGCATCCACCCCACTCTCCCCATCCCATCTCAACGCCTACATAATTACTTCAGTGAGCTTGGGTTTCTACACAATATAAGATGTGTCTTTCACTTAGGCAGTTTTCTTGGTCAACCCTGTAAAACTCTCCAGGGCAAGAAATTTCAAGCTAATGGGTTATCTACGTAAGAGGGGAGAAGGTAAAGTATAGAGAAAATGAACAAAATTAATGTGTTAATAAATTGTCATATCACAGAATGAATGTATAATTATATAATGGCGAGGGCTTTTTTTGTCAGTGTATTCTCAGTTTCCTATGGCTGCTACACAAAGTAACACAAACTTTGTGGCTTAAAACAATAGAAATTTATTATCTTGCAGTTCTGAAGGCCTGAAGTCAGAAATCAGAATTACTGTGCTGAAATCAAAGTATCCGCAGGTACGTGTCCTTCCAGAGGCTCTAGGGACGAATCTATTCCTTGCCTCTTTCAGTTTCTGTAGGCTGCCAGCCTTCCTTGGCTTGTGGCCATATCACTCCATTCTTCGAAGGGCAGCATCTTCAAATCTCTCCCTGCCCCGTCTTCACATCACCTTCTCCTCTGTGTGTGTGTCAAATCTTCCTCTACCTCTCTCCTATAAGGCACTGTGATGGCGTTTAGGGCCCACCCAGATAATCCAGGATAATCTCCCCATCGCAAACTCCTTAGTTTAATCATATCTGTAAAGACTCTTTTTCCACATAAAGTAACCTTTAGAGGTTGCAAAGATCAGCACCTGATCTCTTTGGGAGCCGTTAGCAGCCTCCCACGTGAGGTAATATCTCCCATCTTTAAAACAACTTTCTTTAACTATATAGTCTCTTCTTTCCTTTAGAGCAGAACTGCTTGAAAGAGGTGTCCATACTCACTTCCTCTTTCATTCTTTCTTGAACTCAGCAATCAGCACTCCACTGGATCTCCCTTGGGTCAAGGTCACCAATGGCCTCTATGTTACCTAATCAGTTCTCAGTGATCACCACTTGATGTAACTGTAGCAGCTGACACAATTGATATCATCTTTCTCGAAACACTTTTTCATTTTGTCTCTGGTACATCCTCTTTCTTGGCTCTCCTCCTGCGTCATGGTCCTCTCCCCAGTCTTTTGCTCGTCCTTCCTCACCTTCTTTTTAACCTTGAAGTGCATCAGTCTCTGACATCTTCTTTTCTACATGTTATGCAATCTAAGTCACCTCATTCAGGCCGTCTATGTATGTATGTTTAACATTTGCCTTTGAGTGTATAATTGGCATCTCAGACTCGACAAGTCCTAACTGAACTCTTGATTTCTTCCCCAAACCTGCACCCGCTTCTGTCTTCTCCAGATCAGTAAATAGTAACTCCATTCTTCCAGTGGCTTTTGAAACAGTGGTTGCAATCTGCCGAAAAATCCTAACGCCTTTACCTTTGAAATATACCTAGAATCTCACCTGTTCTACTACTGTCAGTCTATTCCAAGATACCATCATCTCTTGCCTGGATTATTGGAATAGTTTACTAACTGGTCTCATGGCCTCCACCCAGCCCCCATCCTCTGCCCCAGTCTATTTGCTGCACAATAGCTAAAGTGATTCTGTAAAAAACTTAAGTCATACAATATCAGTCCTGTGCTCAAAATTCTCCAGTTGCCTACTTATTCAGAGTAAAGTCCATAGTCCTTACAGTTGCCTCTCAAGTTCCTTATGATCAGGTTCCCATTATCTCTTCAGGCCTCATCCTCTACTATTATATCCTTTACGTACTCCTCTCCAGTCGCATTGACCTCTTTGTGTACCTCATACATGCTTAGCACCAACCTCAGGGCCTTTGCACATGCTTTTCTTTTCTGCCTGGTGTCTGCATTGTTTGATATCTACATGGTTTAATCCCTTTCTTCTTTTGGGTCTCTGCTCAAAGATCACTTTGAGAGAACTTTTCTGTATAAATAAGAGCCCCCTGTCATCACTCTCCATCCCTCCTGCCCTGTTTTATTTTTCTTTATACCACTTATAATCACCTGGTATATATTTGTTTAGCTCTTTCCTATCTGTCTCTCCCTACTCAATTGTAAGCTCTGGGAGGACAGGGTCTTAACTTTATTTACAGCTGAATCCAAATGCCTAGAATGGTGCCTGGCACATAGTTGGTGCCTAATAAATATTTGTGGAATGGATGGATGGATGAATTAATATATAGGTGCTATGAATAAAAGGTACAGGGTGCTGTGAATAAAATGTGGGCTCTGGGGACAGACTGTGTGAATACCTCCCTGAGGAAGTGGCATGTATGTTGAGACATAATGGGGATGAGGGAATAGAGTTGGCATTGCAGTCAGTTAGAATAACATGTACAAAGGCCCTGTGGCTGGATGGGAGCATGATAAATTCATGGGACTGAGAGGGGGCCACTATGGTTGGAGCTCAGAGAGTGAGGGAGTGTGTAGTTACAGAAGAATCTGGAGAGATAGGCAAGGAACAGGCCATGAAGAGCCCTGAAAACTGAGTTTAGACTTAGATCTTTACTGGAGGAGTAACAAGAAGCTATTGAACTCAAAAATCTTGTACCTGAATGTCCATAGCAGCATTATTCATTATAGCCAGAGTGGCAACAACTCAAATATCCATCAACCAACTGATGATGGATAAACAAAGTGTGGTCTCTCCATACAATGGAATATTATTCAGCCATAAAAAAGGAAGAAACTACTGATACATGCAACAGCATGTATGAAACTTGAAAACATTATGCTAAGTGAAAGAAGTCAGACATAAAAGATCATATACTATATGGTTCCATTCAGATAAAATGCCCAGAATTGGCAAATCCACAGAGACACAAAGTAGATTAGTGGTTTTTAAGAGCAGAGAGAATGGTGGGGGTGGGGAGATGAACAGTGACTGTTAATGTTTATGGGCCTTCTTTTTGGGGGTGACGAAGATGTTTCAGAATTAATGGTGATGGTTGCACAACTTTGTAAATATATGAAAGCAACTGTATACTTTGAAATGGTAACTATTAGGGTGTGTGAGTTATATCTCAAGTTTTAAAAAGAAGCTATTGAAGACGCTTAATCCAGGATGAAGGGTAGCTGCATTTGATAAGACAAGATTTACACTTTGGGAATGGATTAGGGATTAGCAGTTAGGGCCTTAAGAGAAAATGCAGAGACCCCAGCAAGGAGCCTTTTGCAACAGTCCAGAGAAGGAGACAGAGTTAAAATCTACCAGATTTACTAATAGGCTGGAGTTTAGGGCTGAGGGAGAGAGAAGGCAAGGATATCTCCTACTTGTCAAGATAGTCTTGACAGATTCCAAGCACTGTAATTTGTGTTTTCACCTGAAATAGGTCTTAATAAATGGTACTCATAATTTTAAAAAATTAACTTACAGTGATAAAATTCTATATCAGCTTTAATTGTTCTAAATAAATATGATATACTTGTCTTTATGATATTGATAATGAGAATATGATCTTTGAAAAATACTAACATAGAATTTGTACCAGCTTGCAAGAGCCTGCCTGTTAAACATACTTGCATTATGAGCTCCTCCCCAAGATACTATTTGAAATCCACCTGGATTCATGGCGCTGTATATTGTGATTCTTTGATGATCTCATTAACTTTAGTCCCAAGAAGACTCCTGTGTCACATCCAGGCCAGTGGCTTTATGAAGAAAAGAAGCCAAGTGAATCAGATCTGCTCTGCAATGATGGTCCACTTCGTCATGAAAACGTACGCAAAGGAGTTAGCGACTTCTGCAGCTGGGCTACTAAGTTTGTAAGTTACTGGTAATACTTAAAAGTCAAGCTCAAAGTTGCTTTTGTTAAAAAACAGTGTTTGGATATAATCTAAGTCAAATAGGCAAAGTCGTAAAGGAATCTTTTGACTCTCCCACTGTTTAAAATAGAAATGTTTCTTGTAGGTGAAATTTCTGGAAAGTTTGCAAGCTTACAGCCAATGTTTGAATGTTTATTGTTTATAAGTACATTGCTGTTGTTTCATATATTTTTTTTAATTTAAAAATTTTTTTATTATTATAATTTTTTTAATTAGCTTTTTATTTTGGAATTGTTTTAGATTTACAGAAAAGTTTCAGAAATAGTAAGAAATTTCCCATATTTCTCATGCCCAGTTCCTCCTATTAATAACATCTCTTGTGTTAATAATTAGTATGGTACACTTGAAAAAATGCGTCATTATCAATACATTTTTTTTGAATTTTATTTATTTTTTTATACAGCAGGTTCTTATTAGTCATCCATTTTATACACATCAGTGTATACATGTCAATCCCAATCTCCCAATTCATTACACCACCCCCCACCTCCCGCGGCTTTCCCCCCTTGCTGTCCATATGTTTGTTCTCTACATCGGTGTCTCAGTTTCTGCCCTGCAAACTGGTTCATTTTTCTAGGTTCCACATATATGCGTTAATATATGATATTTGTTTTTCTGACTTACTTCACTCTGTATGACAGTCTCTAGATCCATCCACGACTCTACAAATGACCCATTTCGTTCCTTTTTACAGTTGAGTAATATTCTATTGTATATATGTACCACATCTTCTTTATCCATTTATCTGTTGATGGGCATTTAGGTTGCTTCCATGACCTGGCCATTGTAAATAGTGCTGCAATGAACATTGGGGTGCATGTGTCTTTTTGAATTATGGTTTTCTCTGGGTATATGCCCAGTAGTGGGATTGCTGGGTCATATGGTAATTCTATTTTTAGCTTTTGAAGGAACCTCCCTACTGTTCTCCATAGTGGCTGTATCAATTTACATTCCCACCAACAGTGCAATAGGGTTCCCTTTTTCTACACCCTCTCCAGCATTTGTTGTTTGTAGATTTTCTGATGATGCCCATTCTAACTGGTGTGAGGTGATACCTCATTGTAGTTTTGATTTGCATTTCTCTAATAATTAGTGATGTTGAGCAGCTTTTCATGTGCCTCTTGGCCATCTGTATGTCTTCTTTGGAGAAAGGTCTATTTAGGTCTTCTGCCCATTTTTGGATTGGGTTGTTTGTTTTTTTGTTATTGAGCTGCATGAGCTGTTTATATATTTTGGAGATTAATCCTTTGTCTGTTGATTTGTTTGCAAATATTTTCTCCCATTCTGAGGGTTGTCTTTTCATCTTGTTTATGGTTTCCTTTGCTGTGCAAAAACTTCTAAGTTTCATTAGGTCCCATTTGTTTACTTTTGTTTTTATTTCCATTACTCTAAGAGGTGGATCAAAAAAGATCTTGCTGTGATTTATGTCAAAGAGTGTTCTTCCTATGTTTTCCTCTAAGAGTTTTATAGTGTCTGGTCTTACATTTAGGTCTTTAATCTATTTTGAGTTTATTTTTGTGTATGGTGTAGGGAGTGTGCTAATTTCATTCTTTTACATGTAGCTGTCCAGTTTTCCCAGCACCACTTATTGAAGAGACTGTCTTTTCTCCATTGTATATCCTTGCCTCCTTTGTCATAGATTAGTTGACCATAGGTGCATGGGTTTACTCCAGGGTTTCTATCTTGTTCCATTGATCTGTATTTCTGTTTTTGTGCCACTACCATATTGTCTTGATTACTGTAGCTTTGTAGTATAGTCTGAACTCAGGGAGTCTGATTCCTCCAGCTCTGTTTTTTTCCCTCAAGACCTCTTTGGTTATTCGGGTTTTTTTGTGTCTCCATACAAATTTTAAGATTTTTTTGTTCTAGTTCTGTAAAAAATGCCATTGGTAATCTGATTCTGTAGATTGCTTTGGACAGTATAATCATTTTAACAATATTTATTCTTCCAATCCAAGAACATGGTGTATCTCTCCATCTGTTTGAATCATCTTTAATTTCTTTCATCAGTGGCTTATAGTTTTCTGCATACATGTTTTTGTCTCCCTTGGTAGGTTTATTCCTAGGTATTTTATTCTTTTCGTTGCAAGGGTAAATGGGAGTGTTTCCTTAATTTCTCTTTCAGATTTTTCATCAGTAGTGTATAGGAATGCAAGAGATTTCTGTGCATTAATTTTGTATCCTGCAACTTTACCAGATTCATTGATTAGCTCTAGTAGTTTTCTGGTGGCATCTTTAGGATTCTTTATGTATAGTATCATGTCATCTGCAAACAGTGACAGTTTTACTTCTTCTTTTCCAATTTGGATTCCTTTTATTTCTCTTTCTTCTCTGATTGCTGTGGCTATGACTTCCAAAACTATGTTGAATAAGAGTGGTGAGAGTGGACGTCCTTGTCTTGTTCCTGATCTTGGAGGAAAGGCTTTCAGTTTTTCACCATTGAGAATGATGTTTGCTGTGGGTTTGTCATATATGGCCTTTATTATGTTGAGGTGGGTTCCCTCTGTGCCCACTTTCTGGAGAGCTTTTATCATAAATGGGTGTTGAATTTAGTCAAAAGCTTTTTCTGCATCTATTGAGATGATCATATGGTTTTTCTTCTTCAATTTGTTAATATGGTGTATCACATTGATTGATTTGCACATATTGAAGAATCCTTGCAACCTTGGGGTAAATTCCACTTGATCATGGTGTATGATCCTTTTAATGTGTTGTTGTATTCTGTTTGCTAGTATTTTGTTGAGGATTTTTGCATCTATGTTCATGAGTGATATTGGTCTGTAATTTTCTTTTTTTGTAGTACCTTTGTCTGGTTTTGGTATTAGGGAGGTGATGGCCTCATAGAGTGAGTTTGGGAGTGTTTCTTCCTCTGAAATTTTTTGGAAGAGTTTGAGAAGGATGGGTGTTAGCTCTTCTCTAAATGTTTGATAGAATTCACCTGTGAAGCCATCTGGTCCTGGACTTTTGTTTGTTGGAAGATTTTTAATCACAGTTTCAATTTCATTCATTGTGATTGGTCTGTTCATATTTCTGTTTCTTCCTGGTTCATTCTTGGAAAGTTATACTTTTGTAAGAATTTGTCCATTTCTTCCAGGTTGTCCATTTTATTGGCATAGAGTTGCTTGTCATAGCCTCTTAGGATGCTTTGTATTTCTGCGGTGTCCGTTGTAACTTGTCCTTTTTCATTTCTAATTTTATTGATTTGAGTCCTTTCCCTCTTTTCCTTGATGAGTCTGGCTAATGGTTTTGTTTATCTTCTCAAAGAACCAGCCTTTAGTTTTATTGATCCTTGCTATTGTTTTCTTTGTTTCTATTTCATTTATTTCTGTTGTGATCTTTATGATTTCTTTCCTTCTACTAACTTTGGGTTTTGTTTGTTCTTCTTTCTCTAGTTCCTTTAGGTGTAAGGTTAGATTGTTTATTTGAGATTTTTCTTGTTTCTTGAGGTAGGCTTGTATAGCTAGAAACTTCCCTCTTAGAACTGCTTTTGCTGCATCCCATAGGTTTTGGATCGTCATGTTTTCATTGTCATTTGTCTCTAGGTATTTTTTTATTTCCTCTTTGATTTCTTCAGGGATCTCTTGGTTATTTAGTAATGTATTGTTTAGCCTCCATGTGTTTGTGTTTTTTAAGTTTTTTTCCCTGTAATTCATTTCTAATCTCATAGTGTTGTGGTCAGAAATGATGCTTGATATGATTTCAATTTTCTTAAATTTTCTGAGGCTTGATTTGTGACCCAAGATTTGATCTATCCTGGAGAACGTTCTGTGCGCACTGGTGAAGAAAGTGTAATATGCTGTTTTTGGATGGAATGTCCTATAAATATCAATTAAATCTGTCTGGTCTGTTGTGTCATTTAAACTTTGTGTTTCCTTATTAATTTTCTGTTTGGATGATCTGTCCATTGATGTAAGTGAGGTGTTAAAGTCCCCCACTATTACTGTGTTACTGTCGATTTCCTCTTTTATAGCTGTTAGCAGTTTCCTTATGTATTGAGGTGCTTCTATGTTGGGTGCATATATATTTATAATTGTTATATCTTCTTCTTGGATTGATCTCTTGATCATTATATAGTGTCTCTCCTTGTGTCTTGTAACATTCTTTATTTTAAAGTCATTTTATCTTTTATGAGTATTGCTACTCCAGCTTTCTTTTCCATTTGCATGGAATATCTTTTGCCATCCCCTCACTTTCAGTCTGTATGTGTCCCTAGGTTGAAGTGGGTCTCTTGTAGCCAGCATATAGATGGGTCTTGTTTTTCTGTCCGTTCAGCGAGCCTGTGTCTTTTGGTTGGAGAATTTAATGCATTTACGTTTAAGATAATTATTGATATGTGTGTTCCTGTTACCATTTTCTTAATTGTTTTGGGTTTGTTTTTGTAGGTCCTTTACTTCTTTTGTGTTTCCCACTTAGAGAAGTTCGTTTAGCATTTGCTGTAGAGCTGGTTTGGTGATGCTGAATTCTCTTAGCTTTTGCTTGTCTGTAAAACTTTTGATTTCTCCATTGAATCTGAATGAGATCCTTGCCGGGTAGAGTAATCTTGGTTGTAGGTTCTTCCCTTTCATCACTTTAAGTATATCATGCCACTTCCTTCTGGTTTGTAGAGTTTCTGCTGAGAAATCAGCTGTTAATCTTATGGAGTTCCCTTGTATGTTATTTGTCATTTTCCCTTGCCGCTTTCAATAATTTTTCTTTGTCTTCAATTTTTGCCAATTTGATTACTGTGTGTCTCGGCATGTTTCTCCTTGTGTTTCTCCTGTATGGGACTCTCTGCGCTTCCTGGACTTGGGTGGCTATTTCCTTTCCCATGTTAGGGAAGTTTTCGACTATAATCTCTTCAAATATTTTCTCTGGTCCTTTCTGTCTCTCTTCTTCTGGGACCCCTATAATGTGAATGTTGTTGCATTTAATGTTGTCGCAGAGTTCTCTTAGGCTGTCTTCATTTCTTTTCATTCTTTTTTCTTTATTCTGTTCCGCGGCAGTGAATTCCACCATTCTGTTTTCCAGGTCACTTATCCGTTCTTCTTCCTCAGTTATTCTGCTATTGATTCCTTCTAGTGTAGTTTTCATTTCAGTTATTGTATTGTTCACCTCTGTTTGTTTGTTCTTTAATTCTTCTAGGTCTTTGTTAAACATTTCTTGCATCTTCTCGATCTTTGACTCCATTCTTTTTCCGAGGTGCTGGATCATCTTCACTATCATTATTTTGAATTCTTTTCTGGATGGTTCCCTATCTCCACTTCATTTAGTTGTTTTTCTGGGGTTTTATCTTGTTCCTTCATCTGGTATATAGCCCTCTGCCTTTTCATCTTGTCTGTCTTTCTCTGAATGTGATTTTTGTTCCACAGGCTCCAGGATTGTAGTTCTTCTTGCTTCTGCTCTCTGCCCTCTCATATATTTTTTAAAGTGGCTGTCTGCACCCAACTTTATTGAGATACAATTGACATATAACATTGTGTAATTTTAAGGTATACAATGTGATCATTTGATACATGTATATATCGCAAAATGATTACCATGATCTGGTTAGTTAACAAATCCATCACCTCACGTAATTACCTCTGTGTGTGAGGTGAGAACGTGTAAGATCTACTCTTAGCAACTTTCAAGTATATGATACAGCGTTGTTAACTACAGTCACTATGCTGTACATTAGATTCCCCAGAACTTACTCATCTTATAATTGGAAGTTTGTACCCTTTGGGCGTCTCCCCATTTCCCCCGCCCCATTGTTTCATATTTTAATCTTTCATTTCAATGTTAGGACCTTCTTTTCTCTCTGTCCTTCCCTCTTTTTTCAATTCATTTTTCTCAGTTATATTTATCTGTAAGTACTTGGAAAGCTATGCTTGACTACAGTCGTTAATGAAAAATATTTGACATGAAGAGACTTTTGACTCAGTTATCAAGTTCTTTTCTTGTCCTCCTTCTAAGAACCTTTTTAGTTATCTATTTCTGTCCCTGAGTCCAGTAGATGTCTAGATTCCCGATGCTTTTTCCTGAATTTCAGACTCTCTAGAATTTTCAATCCCCCTCCCCCCATTTTTTGAGTCAGTTTTAGTCAATATATTATTTTGGACTATTTCTTTGGCAAGTAATATAATTCAGACTAGATTAAGTGAGAAAAGGGAATCATCCAGAAGTATTCAGAGCTTCAGGCACAGCTGGATCTGGGTGCTAAAATGTTTTTAGGTGCTCTCCCTATCACTTAGCTACTCTCTTCTGACTTCACATTCCTGTAGTCTTTCCCTAAGAGATATCAAAAGTATTCACTAAATTTTCCAAGCTTATATCCCACCAGGCAACAACCTAACATGGGAAAAGAGCAACCTTTTTCCTGTAGGGAAAA
This sequence comes from Stenella coeruleoalba, assembly GCF_951394435.1. Taxonomy (NCBI): domain Eukaryota; kingdom Metazoa; phylum Chordata; class Mammalia; order Artiodactyla; family Delphinidae; genus Stenella; species Stenella coeruleoalba. The sequence continues at coordinate 104,029,088 of NC_137149.1, forward strand.
ATCCAGGGCTTACTCTCACCAGACTAACGTGGGTCACACCTGTGCCTGAATTATCCACTATGAGTAAGGAGATGGAATATGCTCATTGACTGGTCTAGGTCACATGTCCAACCCTGAGGCCAAGAGGTGGGCATGTCCAGCCCACTTGCGACAGATGGACTGAAAGTGGTGGAGGGAGGCTCTCTGGAGTGTGACTGGAGTAGGGATGCTGGACAGGGTAGGTGATGCCCACTCTACCACTGCTTGTCTACAAGCTGACTAGATAGGATTGCCCGAGTCCCAGCCCTTCCACCTCTCCCACTCCTCCTGTTGGGGACTATTCCTCTTTCGAGGCAGGAAGTGTAAGGAACCCTAGGATAATTGTTTAACTGCTGTGGTAACCAGCCTTGTTTTCAGTCCCTTATGACCAAGGTCCCATAACTGTCATACTACTTTGGTCCCAATCACATCACCCTGTGGTATTTTCTCCATAGCACTAGTTTATACTTTCCTTCCATGTTGTTTATTTATTTTTTACCTCATTGATTCTGCTTGCTCTAGTTTATACCCCAACTCGATTTAATGACCCCGTCTATAAATTTCACTCCGACATCAGCTTCAGTTGCTAATGACCCCATTCTCTATATTCCCCAACTTATATATTCCAAAGTAAGATTGTGTTGAGCCTGTAGAGCAGGAAAAAATAATTTTCCTTTTATTCTTCTAAGTTCTCTCTGGGATCTCTATAACTAAAGGCAGATTAACAAGAGAAAAACAAACAGAAGTTTATTAACAAGTATACCTCATATATACATGGGAGATACCCAGGGAAAAATGACTAACTCTCCTAGGTGGCTTAGAATTCAGGCTCAAATACCAACTTGCGCCAAAGACAAAGAGAGAAAGGTGTGGGGAGTCAGTAATGGGGAGGTGACCAGGAAGAAATAGGAGAACAAGAGTATGGTTTATTATGCAAATTTAAGTGGGTGCCTTTTCCTTTGCTAAGAGTGTCTGTCTTATGATTTAAAGTCTTCCTTCTCTTCCTGGAATGGAGAGGGAGACAGCCTTACAAGTGGAGTTTTTTTAATAAATGTAAATTTCACTTAAAGGGTGACTTCTACTCTGTTTCTAGATCGTTTCCTGTGTTGTCTGCTGTTTCTCAAAATCATCAGCTCAAAATAAGCCTTAAGCCAGAGGCATATTTTGGGGTGCTATATTCTCCTATCCTTCAAATCTAAGTTATCTTTCAGCCATATCATAGATCCACGGTCAGTCTACAGATTAGGGGCTCTTAATGTGCCCATCTGTACTCCTGCCAGCTATGGCTGGGGGGCGGAAGGCGGGTTTGTTCTGTGCTCAAAACATGGCTGACTAAAAGGAGCCCATGGCTTCAGTAGGAGCCCCGAACAGGGCAGCTTCCTGTATAAGGGGCTGTGGGCAGAGCACAAACTAACATTTCTATACATGTCTGGAAAATACCTCTAAAGATGTTACTACTATAAAGTGTTGGAGATGTTTGCTTTTGATCAAACAGACTGAATTCTCAGCACCACTATCTCCCTCAGGACTCACTGCTTCTTGTGGGTCCTAAGTTGTCTCTTAATGCACTGACGAAGCTCTCCAGACCCCAAATACTTCTTGTCTCCTACAAATGGTGACTGAGCACTTTCTACCTCTCCTTTAAACTACCTCTCTCTTCTCCGGCCATGGTCGAATACCTCCTGTAGATTAAAGATGGAAGAAGGAGCATTTCACCATTTGTCCTTGACTCATGCCCTGTGCTATTCTTCCAGCGGGGCCTGAACATTGATGAGGAGTTCATCCTGCAACAGTTTGACATTGACTGTCAGAGCAAACCAAGCTATAATGTGCTCCATACAATGAGACCCAGCCAGGTTCCTCTGGAGCTAAAGAAAAGGATTGGGCTGAATAACCTGCAGGAGCCACAGTTTTCCCAGAAACTGCACTATGAGCAGAGACTTCAGAAACCACAGGTAACTGCAAAAAGGGAGAAGAACTGAGAATCAAAGGAAATTAAATCGTATTCAAGTATTAAATGTTCTTGACTTCTGGTACTTCAGAAGGCACTGACCTTTTTCAGGAAAATTCTTGAAATTTTTTTGATGTTTAACATTTGTAAAAAATACAATAAATAAACATTTGTTAAATGAATGAATATTTAATACATCTTAAAAAGTCAGTTATACAAACAAGGCAGGCCATTCAGCATTATTGTTAATATCTGAACAGTCATTATTTCCCTCTTTATGTGTCTTATATGTTGAGACAACCTCTTTGTGTGTTTTATATGTTGAAATCTATCTCTTTATGTGTTTTACATGTTGAAATTCTAATAGTCAGTAGAAATATACGTGAATGTTTATTATTGCAAGAGTAAGATGCTGCAGTTAACAGTTGTGAACACTGTGTATGTCCAAAGAATTCTTGAATTTTTATGGCGGTCTTTTCGACCACAGACCATCATTCTTGACCATATGCTTGCCTGATAATTAACAAATCGCTCAGTTTCCCAGCACCAATTTCCTGTGAAGACAGAACAAGGAAGCAGAGATGAGAAAAAACAAGCTATGTTCTAAAGGGAAGTACTATGGGCCCCTGAGTACTTTTCTACACAATGTTTTAGTGCAAATATATATACACAAGTCAAATTGTGCCAGTCCAACGACAGATTTACGTGCCTAAGTGTGGGTGGGAAGCGGGGAGATTACAGAGTTAGTTTCTCTGGAAGTGAAGATAATAATTTCCCTCTGTCTTTTACACATAATCTTTGATACTATATTTCCAATATTTTTGACATACCAGCTTTGTCCTTTCATAATTGAACATGATCAGCTGACCTATTTTTACATTCATGATGTTTTCCGTCTTTGTCTCTGTTGCATAAAGTTTATGAAAACTATGCATTCCATCACTAATTCAGCACTTAAAATTTTCCATTCTCCTCTCATCTTTCTAAAGGGTAAAATGCAGAATGATGCTGGACAGGCAAATTATATCCATGTGGTTCAGGCACATGGGACCTGAACCACTGCTTGTTCTGAATCTGGGCTGAATGAAATTGCTCAATTCTCTGTATTTACAAATAATTGCACAAATGCTGCTTTATAAAGCATGGTGGTTATTGCCAAAATCGAACTTTTGACTGGCCAATGGAGGATCACTATGCAAAAGTTCAAATAGATTTCCACAGAGTATCATTTTCCTTCTGCCTGAAGGACTTCCTTTAATAGTTCTAGTGTAGATCTGCGGGTGATGAATTCTTCCAGCTTTTCTATGTCTGAAGATATCCTTGTTCTTCCTTCATTTTTAAAGATATTTTTGTGGGTATAGAATTCTAGGTTCAAAGTTTTTTGTTTGTTTGTTTTTAGTCCTTTAAAACTGTTGCTCCACCGTCCTCCTGGTTGTGTTGTTTCTGAAGAGAAATCTTATGTCATCCTTATCTTTGTTTTTCTGGACCTGTTTTTTCTTGGCTGCTTTTAATACTTTCTCTTTGTCACTGGTTTTGAGCAGTGTGATTATTATACACATTGGTGTATATGTCTTCATGTTTCTTGTATCTGGAAAAGTTTGATCCTTTTGGGTCTTGCTTTTAAGAACTGTTGAGAAGGGTCAAAATAATGTTTAGTCTAGGGCTAACTCCCTACTACCGATGCAAGACCCTTCGTGTATTCTACCCAGTATCCTGTGAATCTTCGAGTTTCTCAGGAGGGAACAGGCCCTGGCCCTGGCTCTGTGTGCATGCAGGACACTGTTCTCTCTAATCCTTTTGGTTAGTTCTTTCCCAGACCTCAGGTGGTTTCCTCCCAGACATACACAGATGGAGACCCTCTGCAAACCTCTGTAGTTCCCTCTCTGTGCAGCTCTTTCCTTTCTGTTACTCTGGGCTGCAAACTTTAGCTGCCTTGGTCTTCCTGGACTCTCAGTTCTGTCTTCTCAACTCAGAAAGTCCGCTAGGTTCCTCCTGGGCTCCTTCTCCTGCTCTGTGGCCTGGGAACTCTCTGCAGACAGTGAACTGGGGCAGTTGGGGGCTTATTCACTTTTTGCCTCTCAGGGATCACTGTCCTTTGCTATTTGATGTCCAGTGTCTTATAAATAAATATATATATATATATTCAATATATATCTATATTTCGTTTTTTGGTTGTTGCAGGTGTAAGGATAAATCTGGTCCCTATTCCGGGGATGGAATCTCCATCTTTATTTTCTTATTCCACATACTCTCAGGCCTGTTATCCTCTGCTCTTTGATGTTCTTTAAAACTCTGAGCTTTTCGACTACCTTACCTTTGCTCACAGTATTCTCTCTGCCTGACGTGCCCCTCTTCTCATGTCTACACTCTTACATCTTCCTTTAGACACAGGTCAGATGCCAATATTTCCATGGAGTTTTCTCCAGGTCCTTCGGTTGACATTAACTTATTCTTACTTCTAATCTCTCACAGCAGTTTCTGCCTCTATTGTAGCATGTTTCTCTTGGCCCTGTATATTCATTCATGCATTTATTTATACATTAATTCAACAAACACTTCTGAGCATCTGTTACTATGTGCCGAAAAGTGCTGGGAGCAAATGAAGGACTGTTTCCTGCATTTAAGGAGCTTACGGTCTAGTGAGGTCAATGGATAAATGACTAACTATAATGAAATGATGTCATGGTTCATCCGGGTTGTAGGAAGAAGTAACCAGTTCCACCAGGCATGGGCTGAGGGTGGGTACAGTTAAGACTTCACAGAAGAAATTATGTTTGTACTGAATCTTGAAAGATCACCAGGTACCCAGCCACCTAACGTATTCCAGAGCTCAAGTTCTTTAGTGGAGCAGTATGTAGATTCCGTTCCTCTCTCTTCCTTTCTGTTTTCCTCTCTTTCCTCTCCTACCCTCCTTCCTTTAATTCAGTGGTTCTCAGCCAGGACAATTTTGTCCCCTTCCCCACCCCCACACCCCACCAGGGATATTTGGCAACGTTGGAGATGACGTTTTTGGTTGTCACAATTTGGAGATGCTACTGGCATCTCGTGGGTGGAGACCAGGAATGCTGCCCAACATCTTACAATGCATAGGACAGCACCACCGGCCCCCACCTCCAGCAAAGAATTATCCAGCTCAAAATGTCAATAACGCTGAAGTTAAGAAACCTGACTTTAACCCAACAAATATTTATTGAGCACCTGTTGTGTCCTAAGTATTGTTCTAGATGCCAGGGGGATGTAGCGGCGAACAAGCTCAGAAGCTTACATTTTAGAAGGTCAGAGGTGAGACAACAAACAATCAGAAAAATATACAGCATATCAAGCGGCGATAAGTGCTGTTCAGAAAAATGAGGCAGGGAAAGAAGACAAGCAGTGTTGTGCGGGGTTACAGTTTTTGAATTGGGTGGTCAGGGAAGATACAACTGAAAAGATGACCTGAAATAGGTAAGAGAGTGAGCCCTGTGGGTGTCTTGGGGAAGAGCATCATGGAGAAGGAACAGTGAGTGCAAAGGCACTGAGGCAGCAGTGTGATAGGTGCTCTAGAAACAGCAAGGAGGTCAGTCTGCTTGGATTGGAGGGATCATAATGCTGAATCCAGCTCTGAGAAGGGATTTCCCTCCCCTCTGCTCTGTCCCATCATCTCTGTTTCAGGCAGGTGTTTCTGGCTTGACTCTAGAATGGCCACACGTTCCACCTCATAGTTTAGATATGAGTGAGAAGACGGAGGAGCAGGGTCTTTGTGTTTCATGTTTCTTTGTCCTACACAAGCGTTAGACCTCCTTTCATGAGACAATGAGCGGGTATTGCATCACAGCATCAGGCTGTGAACCAGCAGATGCACTCCTGAGGAATGGGAGAAAGAAAGGAAAGACATCTCTTCCTCCCCCTCTTTCTCTCTTCCTCCCCCTCTTTCTCTCTTCCTCCCCCTCTTTCTCTCTTCCTCCCCCTCTTTCTCTCTTCCTCCCCCTCTTTCTCTCTTCCTCCCCCTCTTTCTCTCTTCCTCCCCCTCTTTCTCTCTTCCTCCCCCTCTTTCTCTCTTCCTCCCCCTCTTTCTCTCTTCCAATTAAAGAGGCGAGGGACTTCCCTGGTGGTCCAGTGGTTGAGACTTCACGCTCCCAATGCAGGGGGCCGGGTTCGATCCCTGGTCAGGGAACTAGATCCCGTACGCTGCAACTAAGAGTTCGCATGCTGCAACTAAAAAGATCCCGCATGCCACAACTGCAGATCCCACACACGGCGGCCATGAAGATCCCACGTGCCGCAACTCAGACATGGTGCAGCCAAATAAATAAATAAATACATAAATATTTTTTTAATTAAAAACTAAAGAGGCAAGAGACTGGTGTTGAATAGCATTTGGATCAAAAGTAGTGTACCATTTACAAAGCTGAGTATAGAGCTGGGCTCACAGAGAGGCTGATAACTTCTTATTTTGGTTGACTGAGTATTGTTGAAGGTCATTACCCTTCACTGAAATATGTGATTCTTACATGAGTTCTAGCTGCTTCACATAGTTCTCTCCTTTAGTCTTCCCAACAACCCTATGGGGTAGATACTATTATCTCTATTTTACAAATGAAGCATTTAACTAACTTGTCCATGGACTCATAGCTACTAAGTGGGGAAGGCTGGATTTGAGCCCAGGTTTGTCTAAATCCAAAAGCCATTCTTAACTACCACATTATTTTCTCAGTCATGAACTTTTCATGTTACCTTTGTAAATCAAAGCACACTGAAACTTCATAAAATACTTTGGCAAGGAGTAACCATAGATTAAAAATAAATGATACTGCTTTCATAAGCTAAATCTTAGCTTTATTGAAATGACAAACCAAACAAACTAATGAAATTGGGAATTATGTTATTTCTACAGAATCCTTATAAACCAAAGTGGGTGAAGATGAGGTACGGAGCATGGTATCTGAACACCAAGTTGTGGAAAAAGCAAAGAGCTGATGAGCCTTTGGTTGACCCCAAGGTCTTACATAAAGCTCAAGATGAGAATATGAAAAAGGAGCTATGGGAACAGGTATGTGTATATGCTGAGACTTGATCATCTGAGCTGAAGGTTGTCACAGTGCAAATGCCACCTCATATTGAAGTCAGTTCACAAGACATGGGTGCAATCGTGTGCTGGTAAGGGACACCATGATGACATGACTCTCTTGCTGGAAACACATGACTTTTGACTATTCTTGATTGAGTTCATTTGGAAGGTGAAATGGTCTTAAAGAACTGAATTACAATGATATAAACTTCAACATCCCAAATTTTAAATTCCAATAAATAAAAGGAAAAGCCAAATGAATGCATGAATACCCCTAAGATGTTGGGACTGGATCAAATCTTTTTTGATTATCATGCCCTTTGGAGTTAAGATCTAAAATTTGTGGATATATACTGAGTAGGAAAACACTCCCGTTTCTTCCTCTACCACTCTCAATTCTGGTCAGCAAATGTGTCGGGGTTTTTTTCCCCACACCACACAATTCTCTAATTCCCTGACACCAGCTGGATGTCCTATAATTTTACTCAATTCTGATACCACCTACCTGGAGAGAGCATCAGATCCCACAGGTTAAGGGCTCAGTCCCACAAAACTGCCCCCACTGCAAATGCCAGTCTCAAGTCCAGGTTGTCACCTGTGCTTCTGACTGACTGGCTATAAATCAGAGGTTCACACGACACCCTCCTTGAGTCTGATCATCTGCTAGAACAGCTCACAGAACTCAGGAAAACAGTTTACTTCCAATCTAGTAAGATTACCAGTTTATTATAAAGAGGTACACTCCGGAGCAACCAGATGGAGGAGATGCCTAGGGTAAGGCACGTGGGGAGGGGCTTGGAGCTTCCTTGCCTTCTCCAGGTACCTTTACATGTTCACCGACTTGGAAGCTCTCCAAACCCCCTCCTTTGGGTTTGTATAGAGGCTTCATTACATTGGTGTCATTGATTACATCATTGGCCATTAGTGATTAATTCAACCTCCAGCTCCTCTCGCCTCCCTGGAGCCGGGGAGGTTCAGCTGAAAGTGCCAATCCTCTAATCACGTGGTTGGTTTCCCTGGCAACCAGCCCCCATCTAGTAGGTATCTAGGGGCTTTCCAAAAAAACACGTCATTAAGATAAATTGCAATGTGGTTGAAAGGGGCTTGTTATGAATAAGGAAAGACTCTCACCGTTGTGGCTCTCATCACTTAGGAAATTCCAAGGGTTTTAAGGCCTCTGTGCCAGGAATGGGAAGAAGACCCAATATGTCTTATTATAAATCACAGTATCACAATGATTAATCTCAAATACATTAGATTCCGGACATCCTAGGTCAATAATGATCTAATTGATAAAATGTGTTGCTTATCCTTGATACAAGGGTAAGAAAAAGAACAGAGAAAGGAGAGAAGGTTGGCTATCTTTCGAAAGCCTTTGTATTCATCAACTTCTGAACGTTATTTACACACATATTCCTAAATGAGAAGGAAGTCGTTTAAAATAACATACTTGATAAATGGCTACGTGCTTTTAATTAGGACAAATAATGAAATCAAGCTTCTGACAGCTGACCGGTTTTTTAAAGTGTGGACCCTCTTTTAGGAGGAGTTACTTGCAGACCTTCATGGAACAGCTGCCTTTAAGGATTTCATTCTGCGCAGGGGCTACAGGATGCCGAGTGTGAGTAAAGGGCCGGAAAGACCTCGGAAAGACCTGCTGAGGGGCTCACAGTTGTTGATGGGAAGGGGTCAGCACCCTGACAAAATCAAAATACTTCTTCTACAGGGACACACCAGGACTCAGCCCTGGGAGAAGGGGTGTGCTTTCCCCAGACGGGGGCCCACAGATGGGCTTTGGCGTCCTGCTCTTTTCAGGAGCAGACAGGAGCCTGTTTGGCTCCTGCTGTCTCCCTGCTGACTCACCTTCCTTGGGTTTGGCCTTAACGGGGCCAAAGTGAAAGGGATCCATGTGCAGGGCGTGAGCCTGCTACTAAAACAATGAATTCTCCAGGAAGTGTCCAGTCTCCTTCACTTCTACTTCCAAGGAGCCATGCTGGGGTCAGGACGAAGTGGAGCTGGGAGTGGAGCTGGGACTATTATTGTGCTATTTGTGGGGTACATGAGGACGCAGACTAGGGCCAAAGGTCACTTCCCGGACAGCCCTGCAGCCTCTTCTGTTTTTTTTCCACTTTGTCTTTCCCTCTCCCTGAGCTTGTAGTGCTGGTCGTCCCCCCACCTCCCACGTGGAGGGCTCCCCCGGGAGGCCACAGATAACAAGAGTGGGGTGGGAGGCTGGCAGAGCAGACCGTTTAGCAGGAGGGCCTGCAGCCTGGAGATCTGTCCCCAGACCAGCCCTGTCACCATGGCAGGAAGCCAGCTGGGCCTGGGGCCCAAGTCGTGGCTGATAAGTTCTGTGTTTGTCCAGAGTCCCCTGTGCTCACGGCCCGTGGAGTCCTTAGGAGGACATGCAGCCAGATGGTAGAAGTTCCTGGAACTAGGATACTGGATTTCTTTTTTTCTAAGAGCGATAAAACTAACAACAGCTTACACTTACTGGCAAATAGATATATTGACCAATCTCAGATCCAGACTTGTTCAAAGTTAAATCAGGTGATGTGAAGGGAAAGTCTAGAGTACGATAATAGACTAATGGGCTAGAAGATTCCATTCTAGAACTAGGATGAAATCACTCCAATAGCTTTGAGCATCAACAGTGGGCCTACATAAGTATATTTTATAGACTTAGATATAAGTATATATCTTATATATAAGATACTTATATATAAGATATAGTTAATATACTTACACATATTTTTGTACTTATGTATTTAGTCACTGCCTCATCTGCATATATGGCCTACATAAGTATATTTTATATATTTATATGTATAATATATTAAATACGCTTATGTATTTTATATAACATAATTGTATGTATGATTATATATTTATATAATACACACAAAATTATACTTAAGCATAAATATAATTATGTGATATATATGTGTATATACACACACACATACACACACACACACACACACATATATATTCTTCTTGCCAAGGAGATATACGTATATACATATATATCCCTGTTTGCTCTTGACATTATAGTGACTCATAGTTTTTTCTTTAGTGGCAAAAGAGGATGCTTTATTTATTTTGATTTGTCCCCTGTTGGTTTAATCCATTCTGCTGCTGAACATTTAGTTCAATTTTGGGCAAAAGGAAGCATGCCTGACTCACTAGTTACTCTTTTAGCTGCATCAACTAAAGAGAGGTGATGCCCCTGGCTATGGCCGAGTCCCCTGAGAACACCTGTCACTCAAAACCCTGGAATATTTTCTCCCTTTATTCTTACATCCTATATCCTCTATTTTATCAGTAGGATTTCAACTAAAAGAGAGGGGGGAATCTATGATGGTAAATTATCTATCTATCTATATATAAAATCATTACTTATTTAAATTTATATGTGAGCATTCATTCTCTTTTTACTCCCTTAAATGTCTATGTACACCTTGTATACATACATGTTTATGTATGTTACATGAGCATACATACTTAACATACACATTCCAGTATCTGCTGCTGGATTAACTGCTCTGTGCATTACCTACAGCTTCATTCCCTCGGCTACACAGAAGCCCCAGGCCTTTAATAGCAGAGATGAGCAGCACAAGGCTGTGCCGAGCTGGCCCGGGCTGGACTTGGCCACAGAAAAAGTGTGGATTATATCTAGATATTTCTGATGGTGTGCAACTACTTTCCAAAGTCCACCATCTCGCATGGTCTATCATCGACATCAGATTTTGGGTCCTATCAGGATATACATCAGAGTGTGAGACTGTGGATTCGGGTATGGTAGTGGTTGTGACTAGACTGTACAATTTTCGTTTGCCAATTTAAAGGAGTTTCTCTCATCTTTTTTTTTTTTTTTAGTTCCTTGAGAAGATGTGTATGAGGAAGGAATGTAAATGTGAATGTAACAAGACTTCTGTGAAATAACTCAAGCATGGAAGAATCTTGGGAAGATGATTAGACAGATTTCATTTACTATATACTTGGCTATTTCTCTCTCTCTTTAAACATTCAACAAAATTTATAATGAATGTCCCACCATAGTTGTACAATTTTGACTTGGCAACATCCATAAAATTTATAACTAATACAAACATTTCAGAACAGTCTTCTGCTTCAGTTAATCAATATTTTATATATTTTATCAACCGTGAGATCAATTTCATATTTGGTATTCTAACATTTTGGTAGCATTGTCAATATTACATAGTTATATCAACTATTTGTAAAAATAAATAAAACCATAAAAAAGCAGAATTGCTCTATTTCATTTTCCCAGAGTATTATTTTCCCTGGTTTTGAGTGAATAGCTTCTTTACTCTTTCTTTACAATATAATTTTCTTTCATTTTGAATTAAGCTTACTGAGGGTTTTTTGGCATGTTAATCTTGATAATAAGTGTGTACCTATAATATAATGTCATGGGTCATAAAGTTTAATGGAAACTCAAGATGACATATTTTTACATTAAATTTTTAAAAATTATTTTATTTAACATGTTAATGCTCATGTTGAAAATTAGAAAATATAGACTAACAAAAAGAATGTAGAAAATACAAATACTTCCTATAGAGTCAGCAGTAACTACTCTTTACTCATTGGAATGCATCCTTCCAGATCTTTCCCTCTGAAATATCCTCTGGATAATTTAATCAAAGGAATTTATTTAAAGGATATTGGATCCCAAAGTTTTACCAGTTATAGTATTTGTCTTCAAATACAGAATCTCTGGGTGATGGATGACCTTTCATCCTCTGGGTCTGTCATGATCCCATTTCAATAATCTGTAGGCTGTAAGTGAGTCTTTACTATACACTCTATGCATCTGGACACATTAGGGTGATGGAGTACATGACAGAAGCAATGAACGCATAGTGTCAGCCCATTGCTGTGAAATGAGTTCCGGTGTTGAGTGGGATACCGTGGTGGTGAATGAGCATGCAGGAAGTGTAGAAATGTTGGTGTGGGCAGAAGTTTGTTAAGCAGGAAAGCAAATCCAATTGCAGAATAGGTTGCTAGTCTAGTCAGGCCACTTTCCTCTGACTCCCTTGCTGTTTCAACTTGTCATACATGCCCGCTTGGTAGCCCATGGGAGCCCCAAAGCCTGAGAGCCCAGAGGAGGCATCCAGTTCTACCAGGCAAGCTGGGGCAGGATTCTGACATTCAAGTGCTGAGCCAAGATGGTGTTGGCGGTGGTCTGGAGAGAATTCGTTTCTTTCCCTGGACACATTGTTCCTGGCTTTGTTACATTCAAGCCTAATTCACATTAGGGACTCAAGTTTGGTTTTAATTACTGGACAATTATTCCACAGAAGCAGGAGCCAGGGCAGCCTTCGTGAGGGGAAATCCAAGTTGCTGAACCCACGGGGAGCCTGCATTTCTGCCTCCATGCCCAATTTGCCCATGAGATCACTGGGCAACATTGGAATTTCTGGAGAAGGAAGCGGGCTGGCATGCAGAGGATAGGTCAAACTTTTCACCTGATTATTGAGCGCTTCCTCTACAGTGGAGGGCTTTTGGTGGGTATTCACAAAGAACCAAATACTCCCATACTCTGGATCCATTCTGAGCGATCCCCTGTATACCTCTTCTCCCAAATCTCTTTGTCACTATCCCTGCATTCTTGATCCTTCCAAGTCTCTGGCTACTAAGCTAAGCCATCAGCTGCTGACCATTAGCTGGTGACATGCACCTCAGCCCATCTCTCCTTTCAGACAAAGTGTCAACAGGATGAAATGCTTACATTTCTGTCTACTGGAAAATTCCCCTTCTCAGCTGCTCTTCAGGGCCACCCTTGAGTTGGGCTACAGTGTTGTGGCAGTCCACTTGTGGCTGCTGCCGTCATATAGTGGAGGTTGTCTGTTTCATCACTTGGACTTAGAGAACGTCCCCAGGTCAAATGTGTAAGCTGAGGAAGATGACAGGGTGGTAGGAGCGGGCACACCATGCAATTTGTTCTGTCTTCAATTCCTGGTCAAGCCCAGCCCTAAATAGAAAACTTTCACTTGATTACGAGAAGCAAAATAATTTGGTAATTACGTGTGTGGACTTTGGAGCAGGAGGGCCTGGATTCAAACCAAGCTCTGCTACTTATTTGCTATATGACTATGGGGCAAGTTGCTTATCCTCTCTCTGCTTCAGTTTTCTCATCTAAAGTAAGGATAGTAGCAATCATAACAGTACTATCTCCCAGAATGGTGGTGGGGATTAAAGGGAATGTTACCAGTAAAGTGCTTAGAACACAGCCTGGCACTGTGCACACACACTAAATGTTAGCTGACTTTATGGCTTAGTGGATCAGATGACCTTGGTGGACGATGGGCACCAGTCGCTTGGTTACCTAAGGTCTCAGGATCAGGCTGCCGTATTAACTGGTGCCAAGCAACAAACGGAGATTGGTTTCTCCAAAGGAGAACAGTTACGTGCCACAGAGCTCCTGGCTCAGCTGCAAAGCCCTGGGGGCCTGTGCTCTGATTCGCCTTTCTGGACGTGCCGAAGCTCCATTCAGCAGCTCTCTGTGCCACAGGTGCTCTGAGCACGCTGGATACATTGGATCAGAGGGCAGAGATTTCGGGACCAGCTGAAAGCCTTCTCTTGCTTCAGGCTGCCCTCAGAGCCGGCAACCTCTCAGATTACTAAAGCAATGAGCTGAAACAGCACATCTAAATCTGGCCTCCAAAATCCAAAGAGAAGTGCAAGTGGCACATCGTTACATGTTATTTCCAACACCCAGACATAATAGACGTAAATAACCTCAAGAGCATAGATGCTAACAAAAAGGTGTTAAAAACCAGGAAGAGATGAGGTTTTGAGTTCTGTTACCTTTGGTTTTAATATAATTTATTTTAATTGTAAGTCTATTTAAGTTTTAGTAATGACTGTGTTTACCAACCAACTTGCTAAATTCCTGCCAATTTAACAGTTGGCTTTTGTGAGCTAGGATAAACTGCCTCTAGCACATGGGTAGCATTCAAGACAGTGAGGGATGTTAGGGGTGAAGAATAAAGAGAGTTGGCTACCCCGGCCTCCTGCCAGCCTATTTCCACAAAGGTCATTAGAGAGTCCTCGTGCAAAGTGGGAAAATCCTCACCACAGAGGGAGTAGGGAGAACTTCTCTGACAAGGAAGGCTGCAGTGGTTTGGGTCTGCCAGGGAGCAAATGGCAAAAGGGTATTAGATGCTTGAGAGGTTTATTGGGGTGGGAGCGGCAGAACCGAGGGAGAGCCTTTAGATTCTGATGCGTGTGTGATCCCTGCGGAAGGACAGAGGGAGGAAAAGAAGATACGGTCTTGAACTGCAGCACAGTTCAAAGGAAGGTTTGGCCAGGCCAATGGGGAGACCTTAAGTCAAGGTCGCCAAGAGGAGGAGTCGCACATTTTGCTAAAATGGGCCTGCCTTGGCACTTCTGCATGCTCTGTCGTTGGCTGGGAGCAGCCCAGGGGAGTATGGCCTCGGCGAGAGGGCGAAAGATCCAGAGGGGTAGCAGCTGGGTCCATCAGTCATTTGTGTTCCTTGCAACAGGAGATCTGAGCAGCATATTTTCATAGGGTTGGGAGTTTAGGGAACTTGAAGCCATCTGAACATTCCCATATGTTCACAGTTCAGCATTCAGGGTCTCACTCTTTCCCAATCTATACTCTGTCTTCACCTACGAGATCTTACAAAGCTGTGAATTCAAATGATATTTTAATTCAGCAAATTAAAGGATCATTTTTTTTTCTTTTTCTTTCTCAGTTCAATAGCTGCAAGACATGAGATTACTTTAGACAATCCCAAGGACTTTTCTAATTTGGGAGATTTGTGTTTGTTTAAAAAAAGGTCCACAAATTATTTGATGCACCTGTCTTCAAAATGCAGGGCCTAACCCCTTTTCCCCTTGAATGTGGGCTGTACCTAGACTTGATTTTAAGGAACAGAATGTGGAAGAAGTGATGAGGTGTCATTCTGAAACTAAAGCATGAAAGACATTGTGGCTTCCTCGTTCTCACTTGAATCACTTGGGAGAGACTAGCTGCTGTGTTGTGAGGACACCCAAGCTGTCTATGGAAAGGCTCACATGGCAAGGAACTGAAGCCTTCTGCAAATAGCCATGTGAAAAGCCGTCTTGGAAGTGGATCCTTCAGCCCCCATTAAGCCTTCAGATGAGATTGCAACCACTGCTGACATCCTGACTGCAACCATATGAGAGATCCTGAGCCAGAACCACTCAGAGAAGATGCTTCTGAATTCCTAACCCATAAAAATGACTCTAATGTTGGTTGTTTTAAACCATTAAATTTACTGATTATTTGTTATGCAGCAATAGATAACTAATAGATTTTTGTGCCTGGAAGTGGGATGCTATAACAAGAATGTAAAATGTGAAAGGGAACAGGATTGAGAAGTGGGTTGAAACTGGAAGAACTTTGAAGAAACTGTTGGCAGAAGTCTCATAGACTGTGAAGAGGCTGTGGGTGAAGGCTGGCAGGAAAATGAGGTAAATGTAGTTGGAAATTGGGAGAAGTGGTCTCCTTGTTATGTAATAGCAGGAAGTTTATCCATACTGTCACCTGAAGTAACATGGAAAGTAGAAAAACTACCTAATGAACTGGTGATGTGACTAAGGAGATTTTTATACAGAGTGTTGAAGGTACCGCCTGGTTTCTTGCTGCTTATAGTAAAATGCAAGAGGAGATCAATAAGCCAAAGGGACAGTTTAACCAAAAGCAACCAGGACTTGATGGTTTTGTAAACTCCTAGCCTCTCAGATGACAAATGATGTTTAAATTAAGAAATGATTTGTAGCAAAGATCAGATCCAAAAGAACACATCAAAGGACATGCCAGGAAAACATGGTCTAAAGATGAATCCAAGGATGTAATTGTTAAATCCCTTGTTAAGACCTCAGAAAGTTCAAAGGTGATGCTTCAGAGTACATTCAGGCGGACAAAAATGCTACTGAAATTTTTAAAAGTGTGCCTCACAGTTTTAGTCAAACAATAGAGCGTCTAAGGAAGTGGAGGACGTTGTTCTTCAGCATACTCTCAAGGTAGAGAAGGGCTTATCTTCAAGATAGTTGTGGGGAATTCCCTGGCGGTCCAGTGGTTAGGACTCTGTGCTTCCACTGCCCGGGGCCCAGGTTCAGTCCCTGGCTGGGGAGCTAAGATCCCGTAAGCTGCGGCCCCAAATAAAAGAGATTTGTGGTTTTGGCTCATGAATAATGATGTGGACCGTCTAAGATTCACAGGAGACCTGCAAAGTTTTTTGAAGAACTATAGCGCAATAAACACTGCCAGCTTGGACTGAAATGGGGGTCGTCTAGAAAGGGGCTAAGTGTATTTTGCATATGAGAGCAAACTGTTACTGAAGTGAACGTAGGTCAGAATTCTTTCTCAACCTCCCCCTCCAAAGTCATGCCTGCACCACTCCTGCACCAACAGGCCAGCAGAGCTGCTGCAGATTATTCCCAGTTCCGGCACCTCACTGATAGCCATTATATCGCCCATCATTCATCATGTTATCTTCTTTGATTACTCATTAATGGTGTGTCTCCCATACTAGAGTATAAGCTCATGAGGGCAGGGAAGGTATAGGTTTTTCCTAGTGTCCTGCAGAGTGCCTAGAGTCCTACATAGCTGGGGCTCAAACTATGCATTTATTGAATGAATGGATGAATATCAGGAATGGTGAAGCACCAAAAAAGAGGCAAATTTCCCGAAAAAAATTTTTTTAAGAATTGACAGTTATCTTCTTGGGAGAGAGTGAGGTAGACTAGAAAAGGACATACCTAAGCAAAACTATGATGAGGGCAAAGTTTGAGGTGACCATTATCCCCCGTTTCTTGTCTTCTTCCTCTTTTCAGGATTATTCTTTAACTGCTTCCCGATCCCACCCACCTACCCAACCATGGCACTGTAAGTATTGGTAACTGTTAAAATGTGTCAAAAAGAAAGTTGATGTGTCGCCAATACCTTAGAGTGGATTTGCTTGATACTTTAAAATCTAGAGGGAGAACGAACCAAAGGAATGAATTTCTAAAGGAAGAATTTCCTACAGTGGGCTTCTGCCTCGGAGGGGTGGTGAGGGAAGCAGGGCTTCTCCAGTCCTCCACACCAGAATGTACAGTGCCACCTGCTCTGCTCACATAGAAAGTAGGTTCTATGTTTTTGCTCATGCTGCAGAAAAAAAATGGGCTAAGTCATAAAAAAATACAACAGACCAAAATCATTTCTTAAACGGTCAAGGTCACAAATAAAAAAAAAATTAAAACAAGGTATCAATTTTTGTCTATCAAATTGGCAAAGATTTTTTTTAAGACAAAACTAATATTGGCAAAAATGCTAAGAAAAAGGTGCATATATTCAACTTGTGAAAGTGGGAAAAGATACAGACTTTTTGTAGGGCAATTTGGCTATCCAAAGCCTTAAAAAAAACCAAACAGAATAAATAAGCAACTTTGTGTGTGTGTGTGTGTGTGTGTGTACATATGTACAGATGTATATAGCCTTTGACACAACAATTCAATTTCTGGGAATTTTGAGTGAGGCCAGGGATGCTGCTAAACATCCCATAATGCACAGGCACCTCCTCACAACAAAGAATAATCCTGTCTAAAATATCAATAGTGCTGAGGTTGAAAAAGTTGGCCCTATAGCATGTGATCCAAGAGAAGGCAAGGAGGAAGCACAATGCCATTTATAACCTAGTCTTGGAAATCACACATCACCACTTCTGCCATATTCTATTAGAAGTAAGTGGCTAAGTACAGCCCACCTTCAAGAAGAGGAGAACTGAACTCCTCCAAATTTCCTTCGAAGGGAAGAATATCAAATAATTTGTGGCCATAGTATAAGACCAGCGCAGCCTGTCTTTTAGCCACAAATTATTTATGTTGCTCTCATATGCAAAATACACTTATCCCCTTTCTAGACAACCCCCATTTTAGTCCAAGCTGGCAGTGTTTATTGCACTATAGTTCTTCAAAAAACCTTGCAGGTTTCCTGGAATCTTAGACGGTCCACATCATTATTCAAGAGCCAAACCCACAAATCTCTCTCTCTTTTTTTTTTTGGCTGCACTGTGCAACTTGCGAGATATTACTTTCTTACTTTTTAGTCGCCAATATGTATTTAAGATTTAATTACATTGCTGTGTGTAGATCAAGGTCATTGTTGTAACCACTTCATAGCATTTCATCGGCATCCACCATAGTTTACTTATTATTTGCCCACAATGGGCAGCCAGGTGGCCTTGAACTTACGGTTATCCCAAATAACACTATGTGCCCCCTTACAGTCTTGTGCAATCTCTTGGCCATACACGTTCAGGAGGGGGATTGCTGGGTCATGGGGTATACGCATACTTAATTTCACAAAATTCTTCCAGATTGTTCTCCAGATCGTTTGTACCGGTTTACTCTCCCATCAGCAGCATTGCATCTCTCTAATATTTGCCTTTCTGGTGGATGTAAAATGGTGTAATATCTTTGTTTTAATTTGCATTTATCTAACTACCAGTGAATTTGAGCATTTTTGCATCTCTTGCTAGTCATTCATTTATTCAACCAAAAATTACCCGGAGTGCCTATTATGTTCCAGGCACTGGGGAGAAGCATCCCTTGTTCATTTTATACTGGATCTCGTGTCAGGTTTTGTGGGTTTTTTTGGATCAGTTTGTATGAGTTCATCCTATATCTACATATTAGTGCCTTGTCAGTTTTAACAACACGAAAATCTGTTCCCCATCTGGATCTACCTGCTAACTTTGTCTATGGCAGCCTCACTGACGAGATAGCCTTATTTGATGAAGTCAAGAATTTTTTTGGCCTCTTACATTATGCAATATCACAATGACAGTCTCTTGGATTTTGTTCCATTAGTAGTAGTTTGACCATTTACATTCAGGACTTCATTCTATCCGCAGTCCACCATTTTACGTGGTACAAAGTAGTAATCTAACTTTATTCTTCTCTACATAGTGAACTTGTTCTCCTGACACAGATTTTCCTTTGCTCTAAAGGTTTCATCATTCAGCGTAAGAGAGCTCAGCCTGGAGTCTATTCTGGAACTAAGATGAGTCAGAGATTTGCAAACAGTTGCACTTAGAAAATGTCCCTATGAAATACGAAACTGGGCAGCTCCAATGTGACTGCTTTGCAGAAGGTTTGACTTGTGGTTAACATTATGTGGAGTAGCAGAAGCCAGAGGCTTGACAGAAACAGACAGGTGCTGGTGGTGAGTACATCTCCCTAATGAGGTGAGGGCTTGCAGAGAGAGGAATTACAAACCGAGAGCAAGGCTGAAATTCACCATAAATGTTGGAATACTACCAGAGGGATACGCTGGTATCACACATCCGGATTTGCACACTCACTTCTAAAATGTATGCTTTGAAATTTGGACATGGTTTAAAAGCATTAGGATTCAATGTAGCTAGAGTTTCAAGCAGGAGTCCTGGGAGGTCAGAACACTGGGTTCAAATCCCAGCTTGGTCACTCACCAGCTGTATGACCTTGGGCAGATTACTCCTCTCAGGGATTTAACATGAGATAATCCTCATAAAGCACTTAGTTTAGGGCCAGTATATATTCGGTATTCAATGAACAAAGACAATAAAAAGGCCTATTACATAACAAACTTTGTATTCTGGGGAATACAAAGAATAAACAAACTCTGGCCCTCAAGGGATTTATGATCTAATATGGGGATGAGATAAACGACAAAAGTAATTATACCATAAGAGAAAACCTTGTATTTTTCTCTAACAGAGTTACAGTACATAATCAGAGTTCAAAGAAAAGAATGGCATATCAGTTTGAGGGCTGGGGGCTAAGAGTGGGATTGGGGGCTAGGGAAAAGTTCATGGAAGGAAGTGGGTTTTGGGAAACGTCTAAACCAATGAGAGAAGGCTCCCGCGGGAGAGTCCCCGTTTGGCTGTAGTTCAGGTGAACGATAAGAGAAAGGCCTGGAGAGCTTGTTGGGGTGTGTCAGGGAGACCTTGAAGGCTAAAATGGGGTTGGATTTAGTCTGGTAAACAGAGGAGATGCCCTACCCCAGGCTGTGCTTTTAGGAGGATTAAATCAGGAGTGGTTGCAGACTGGATCACAGCCAGAGGGGAGGGAGTTGCGGGAGGATGGTAAGGTCTGGACAGGTGAGGTGGGGTGTGAACGGAGGCGCGGTCACTGGGAAAGGCAGGAAGGGAGCGATGCAACCGGCCTGTGATGGAAGGACCCACAGGACTTCCCAAGGCAACTTCTTCCCCGAGCGGCCATTTCTTTCCTACCTGCTCTGCTTTCCTTAAAAGCTCACCTGGGCTTCCCTGGTGACGCAGTGGTTGAGAGTCCGCCTGCCAAAGAAGGGGACACGGGTTCGTGCCCTGGTCCGGGAAGATCCCACATGCCGCGGAGAGGCTGGGCCCGTGAGCCATGGCCGCTGAGCCTGTGCGTCCGGAGCCTGTGCTCCGCGACGGGAGAGGCCACAACAGTGAGAGGCCCGCGTACCGCAAAAAAAACCAAAACAACAACAACAGAAACAAAAAAACTCACCTGGATTTCCTTTCTCTCACTCAGCTGATAGCTCACCTCACTCATGGGCCCCTGTGTATCTCAAAATGTTTCTTTTGTGTCTTCTTTGCTTTTCCACGCCTGTTTCCTCCCTTCCGTTCCTCCGACTCCGCCCCTTCTAATGGTGTTCTTGACTTCCTCCTTCCCGCGGAATTCCCGCCCAGGATTTCGCGTCCTCCTCACATCTTCCACCAGGTCTCGGCTGGCTCTCTCCTGCCGACGAACTGAACAAACGTGCCCACGTGTCTCTCCGTCTGAAAGAGCTTCCCTTAGGCTTTGTTCTCTTCTCAAGCGACACTTCGATTCCTCTCCTCCCCTTGGCCTCCAGGTTTCTCTGGAGAGGGCTCCCTCCACGTCGGCCTTCTTCACAGCTTTCACCACGTTCACCGCTCAGCCTTCCGAAGCGAGCTCCCATCCCACAAACACTGCAGAGTCACCAAGGACTCCCACTGCTTTCTGTACCTGACTTTGCAAACAAGACTCGAGCCCGGGGCACGTTGGAACGATTTGTTTTACCAGAGGAGCCATTTTAGTAATCATTCCAGCTGTAGTCTTAGCAGTTGATGTGGGAGCGTGTAGGTCAAGGGAAAGGCTCACCCTGCAGATACAAACATGGGAACCGTTAGCTTGAAGTTGGTGTGTAAAGCCATCAGATCAGCAGAGGAGTGAATTTAGAAAGAAATGTGTATAATTCTTAGTTCCCAGATTGTTGTTGTTGTTTTGTGAGGATCAAATTAAATGCATACATTAAACACCTGGCACGCCGACAGCACTTAACAAAGACGGTTGCAATTTTTTTTTTTTTTTTTTTTTTTTGCGGTACGCGGACCTCTCACTGTTGTGGCCTCTCCAGTTGCGGAGCACAGGCTCCGGACGCGCAGGCTCAGCGGCCATGGCTCATGGGCCCAGCCACTCCGCGGCATGTGGGATCTTCCCGGACTGGGGCACGAACCGGCGCCCCCTGCATCGGCAGGCGGACTCTCAACCACTGCGCCACCAGGGAAGCCTGCAATTTTTTATTAATAACCCATCCGGAGGAGCCTGCGTCTGCACAACATGCAGTCCAGTAAGGAGGGTGCGCACTTTGCGACAACCACGCACCCTCAGCAATGACTGGAGGCGGTTAAGGTGATTGGCATTTACAGATGGATGGATCTCAGTCCAATCCTTTCCTTTTACAGGCGGGGAGGCGGAGGCTTGGGGACGTTAAGCGCAGCTAACTGGTGGAGGAATGGAGCTTCCAACGCGCCGGCTGTATGGGTCTACCCAGCCGGCCCGGTTGCCGCTCCCGCCCCGCCTCCGCTCTCGCCGCAACCTCGCGTGTCGCAGATGCACGTCGGCCTCTTCAGCGTCTAAGTGCCAGAAGCTCGGGCCGCACTGCTACTGATTGTCTGTGGGGAGGAGGCGCCGAGGTGGCCGGCGCTGTCCCAGGCAGGGCTGCACCTGAGCTGCAGCCGGAACAGGAAAAGAAGGCGGCGGGTTTGCGCACGGCAGCCGTGCGCCCTTGGACCCTTCACGCGCGTGGGACGCACTTGGAACCCTGCGCCGGGTGCTCCCCGCCGCCGGCGACTGGCGGGGTCGAGAAGGGAAAATGTTGGAGAAGGAGGGCGCTCGCGTGTCCGCCTTGCCAGAACCAGGGGCTGCAGCCCCGGGGCGGGGAATGGGGCGGGGCTGGGAAAGTTGAGTTTTGGTCGCGGAGGGCTGGGCCCCGCGCGGGAGCGCCCGCCACCGGGGACCGTAAAAGGCTGCAGCGGGCTGGGTAGGTGTGGCTCTGCCTGCGTGACCCGAGCCCCCGTCTCGGTCGCCGTCGTCTCCCGCAGCTGCGGCCTCTCAGTCATGGGCGCCGTCTGGTCCGCCCTGCTGGTCGGAGGGGGTCTGGCCGGAGCGCTTTTCGTTTGGCTGCTGCGGGACACGGGAAAGGAGGGGGATGCGGAGCAGGGGAAGGACGCCTCTCCAGGGGAGGCTGCGGCTCCGGGAGGCGATCAGGGTGGTGGCGGCGGACTGAGCCCTGGACCTTCTAGGCGGGAGCTGGTCACCAAACCAGGTATTCTTCCTCCCTGTGTCTCGAGGGCGTATTTGCCGGGGGGCTCTGAAGTTACCCGCGGGAGGGGGCAGGGGGCGGAAATCCACCTGGAGGTTTCCCGAGGACTAGCTTCTCCTAGCCCCGGCAGGACCCTCCCCGCGGCTCGCGTTTTCCCCGGCTGGTGCGCACGCGCCGGGTGGGGTTCTCGCCCTACACCGAGGCCCTGGGGATGCCCAGGCGGTTTGTCCCAGGTCCGCGCCCCGCTGAGTCGCTGCCTTCGGCGCCCGCCCCTGAGGACCTACCCCTACTCCTCCAGCGGGGATGGGCTCCTCTGCTTGGCGGAGCTTGGTGCAGTGCGGGCGGCTGCAGCGGCGGCGCCCTTTCCGGGCCTTCGGAAAGGGGTGCTTAGAGTTCGGAGATCCCACGACCCTCTCCAATTTCTGTCCGAGCAGGGACACTGTCTCGGTCCCAGTCCCATAGCCTCATGGCCTCCCATCCCTCACCCCACGGAAGAGCTGTGTTTGGGAACACTGGCTCAGCAAGCAGCCTCCCATGTCTGGACGCTTCTGTCGGGGAGGCAAAGTTCAGGTTGGACTCTGGCCCTGAAGGCTTGGGCTGAAGCCCTGAGGCTGCTCGATGGCCGCCCATTTCGGAGCTGTCGGCCCTCCCCCACGCTCACCCGAACAGTGCACGGTTGTCTGAAACCCCAGGGAAGAGACACTTAATTCTGCTCCGACGAGTACAATTGACATCTAGGTTTCCATCTCTATATTTTAGACCCTGTATACTAGGCAAAGTTATGAGCACTGGCAGAGAACCTTACCTTCCAGCGCCCTCCCTTGGCAAGCTGCCCATGCCTGGACTCCAGCCTAGTGGTGAAAATGACATCTGTAAACTTTAGTGGAGTGGCGTTCATGTGTAGCCACTTGAAAATCTGCCCCTGTGCCTCTCCTGCAGAGAGCTCATTTATCTTCTTTTCCTGAAAGCCTAACTCATGTTTCAGGTCGAAAGATTGGGGATTCAGAGTAATATTTGTTTACGTCTCACTTCCAACACCACCATTAAAAAGAGACAAAATTAAACAAGACCACCCTCTTCCCACCGTCATCTCCCCCAATCCGCATATGCTGATTGTATGGTTTTGGAGAATAAGATCTTGTAGGGCAGCGGTCCCCGACCTTTTTCGCACCAGGGACAGGTTTCGTGGAAGACAATTTTTGCACGGAAGGGGGCGGAGTGGGAGGGTGGTGCAGGCGGTGATGCGAGCGATGGGGAGCGGCAGAGGCAGCTTCGCTTGCTCCCCGCCTCTCACCTCCTGCTGTGCCGCGGGGGCCTATCAGGCAGAGGACTGACCGCTACCTACCGGTCTGGGCCGGGGGTTGGGGACCTCAGTTGTAGGGAGCTATTTGGACTATCAATGAGGTGGCCAAGAATGAAACTGAGTCTTGAGGGAGCTTGGATTGTGTAGTCTTAAGAAAAAATATTTTTATTTATTTATTTATTTTGGGCTGTGTTGGGTCTTCATTGCTTCGCGCGGGCTTCCTCTAGTTGCGGCGAGTGGGGGCTACTCTTCACTGCTGTGCGCGGGCTTCTCATTGCGGTGGCTTCTCTTGTTGCGGAGCACCGGCTCAGTAGTTGTGGCGCACGGGTTTAGTTGCTCCGTGGCATGTGGGATCTTCCCGGACCAGGGATCGAATCCGTGTCCCCTGCGTTGGCAGGCAGAGTCTTAACCACTGTGCCACCAGGGAAGTCCCAAGAAAATATATTTTTAAAGTATGCAGTGGGAGGGGATCTAAGATGCCTGTGTTTTGTCGAAGAGGTTCCTGATGCACATGGGGTGTGCAAGGCGAATCCAGCCGCCCTCCCCACCCTCATCCCCAACTCTTGCCCAGCCATGCACTGCTGTCCTTTGTATTCTCCCACAGTGACAGCTGCTGCTGACCTGCCCGCACCTGTGAGAGCCAATCCCTGACCTGCACGCAGTTCCTGGGAGTACAAGTGTACTCATCTGGTTTGCAGGGTAACCGTGCAGCTCTTCGTCACACAGGCTGGACATTTTTCGATGATGGCAGCCAAACAACTCGACTTGGTGGCGTGCCAGTATGGCCTGGACTGCAGAGATCCAGGGCCATGTCAGGGTTACACTTCTGCCTCTACAGCTTGCCACCTCGTTTACACTCTTGTGCTGGTATACTGACACTCCTGGATGTGTCTTTTATTACTGGATATGCCTGTATATTCTTAGAGCACAGTTGGGAACACACCAGGTAATTAAGTACTTGATTTTAATAGAGGCAAATTATGTGAACTGCAGATAGATTAGTAGCCAAGTCTTTAAAAACTAAAACTATTTTCTCGGCCTGATTGAACTTTTTTCTCACATGAACTGCACGACACTATTACACTTTTCCTTTTGTTTTTTAGAGCATCTTCAAGAAAGCAATGGATGTTTGGTTTCTACGACAAAAGGCCCTGGTGACCTGCAGGAAGCAGCATGGAGACTGCAGAGTCCTTCTGGAGAAGGCAGTAACCGTGACAATTCAAGAGCACATGTTCCCTCTGGACAATTTCCAGACACACAATCTCCAGCTACCTCTGAGACTGGTAACTCTAGAAGTTACTCTGACGTTTCAGGAAACGAAAGCCTTGGATCTCCTATAGGAGAATGGGGATTCCAAAAAGGCCAAGAGAAAACTGCTAAAGGAGCTCCAGGTCTGGCAGAGAAGTTGCCTTCTAGCAACCTGCTCCTGGACAGAGCGCAAGAAGGAGTGAGCCTCGCACAGTTGGACAGTCGGGCCCGGGCTGACCACGTGGACTGGGAGATGGTGTCCCGGCACGCATCCTGGGGCGATGTTGGTTTGGGTGGCAGTCTTGAGTCTCCAGTGTTAAGCTCTAAGCAGGACTATGACAGAAGCACTCTCGTGGAGGCAAGAGGTCAGGAAGTGGATGTGAAACCAAAAAGGGTAGGAGCAGTGTCTTCAGAGGCTCATCAGGTTAGTGTCAGCTTCCAGGTCCATTATATCACACGCGCTGGTGTGCAATGCCTTGCAGTAACTGGAGACCATGAGAGTCTTGGGAGGTGGAACAATTACATCCCACTCCAGTGTAGCAAGGATGGGCTCTGGTCTCGTTCTGTGCCCCTGCCAGCAGACACAGTGGTGGAATGGAAGTTCGTGGTAGTAGAGAATGGGGAAGTTACCCGTTGGGAAGAATGCAGCAATAGATCCTTAGAGACTGGCCATGAGGATAAAGTGGTTCACAAAT
This sequence comes from Stenella coeruleoalba, assembly GCF_951394435.1. NCBI lineage: Eukaryota > Metazoa > Chordata > Mammalia > Artiodactyla > Delphinidae > Stenella > Stenella coeruleoalba. Next base: position 104,054,951 of record NC_137149.1, read on the forward strand.
GGTGGGGGATTCACTGATTCAATTTGCAAAGTAGCGAAGAGGCTATAGAACATGGAAGAGGCTAAGGTTGTGGAGCACCCTGGATAATTTAAAATAAAGGAAGTGAAACTCCCAGTCTAGCCATCAGAGTTGTTTCAGATTTGCTAGTGGCTTTTGTCCAATGTGTAGATGATGCTTCCAGTGAGCGTGGACTTTTTTTCCTGTGGCACTGATGGATGGATTTATGCTGGTCCATCATTACTTTAGGGCTTGGTGGTCTTGAGGAGGGCTTGGCTAGACTTCAGATGTGCACTGGTCACGGAGCACAGAAACTAACCAGCTGCAGAGGGTTCAGGCTTGAGCCTTGGGTGATTCTTGAAGCAGCAGAGTAAAACACGCCTTATTCAAAAGGAGATTTTGTACTGGTACAGCTGGAGAAATGCTCTCTTTAATCATACACACATTATATTTAAAAATCGTTAACATCGTATGGAACTGTGATTAGAAGATATCTGGTCACTAGATGTGATTAGCCAGGATATAAGGTAATGCATTAAGACTTCCCAATGTTTTTTGCTTGATTTTACTTGCCATGTATGGTTTGAGGGTAGCAAGTATGTTTTTGTCTTAATGATCAACGGCTGGTGTACAAACAAGGGGCCTAATCAGAGCCTGTTAGCAGGAGCAGCCCAAGAGGAAAGAACAGGAAGGGGGTAGGGTATAGGCTGAGCAAGGTGGCCTGAATGACACCTCTTAGAGAGCTGGGAGCTACAGGCCCCGCCGGACTGCAGGGTGGGACACGCCCGTCATTTCCTCACAGGCCTCCTGCAGGACCATCTCTCCTCACGGCCCCTCCTCACAGCAGCTCTGGGCTGACAGATGGACTGCCCCATAGCAATCATTTCACCCTCTTCCCTCTCCCTTCATGCTAGTAGGTAACAAAATTATAACAGGAGAGTGATACGGAAGTACATCTTTGCTCTGGGAAGAAATAAACATTTAAACTTTGCCATTATAACTGAAACAAATAATAAAACCTGAGTTTTAACATCTTTATCAAATGTCTGAATTATTTGTATAAATCTTAGTACCATAATAGCTTACATGTAAAATAACATACTAATATTGTCTCCACTAATGACACAGAAAAAAAGCAAACGTCAAGAGGCACAGAGTCTGTTCTTCTCCCTTTAGAGAAAGAAGTTTTAGAATATTTCTTTTAAAACTTTACCTTTGTTTGGAGGGATATTATACATGCCTGTATTTGAAAATTAATTCTATATTAAAACAACTTTTAATAAGTGTAACATCTATTGGCAAAACAGCGTTTAATCCTGGTTATAGATGGTCTTTGCTGAAAAGAGCCTAAACCCAACTGAAAATAGTGTTAGAAAGTGCTTTAAGAACTGTTTTGGGCTCACAGCACTTTTGTGTTAAATTCACATATATTTTCTACAGACTTCACAGTGAATTTTATATTCTCCCAGTGAGGTCTTCAGAGGCATTCACCATTACCGTACAGAATGCCCAAGCATTTCTATTAGGTCAAACTAAAGGGAAAACAATTTACAGTCAAAATCTGTTTAGAGTTCTATCATTAGCCATTTTATCATTACCTGATGAAATAAAAATTTTTCAGTAAAGCCAACTGATTTGAGAGATAACATATAATATACTAAACTTTATATTTTTAAAACTTGTTATTTAAAATCGGATGTGCTTAGAGGGAGAAGCATGAGGGCTGTGGTGGTAACTTACGCCCTACTTAGCGTGTCATCTGCACTGGTTACCCTGAGCGCCACCCGCTGTCACAGACCCCAGCGTGTAAGAAGGCTGCAACGACAGCAGCTTACTTCTCCCTCACTAAACAGCAGTGGGTGCTCCTGGCGGGAGGGCAGCTTTCCTTGCAGGTCATCACCCGGGCTCCTGTCCTGTGGCTCCTCCATCCCCTAGGACCTCACTGTCCTCTGTAAGCAGCCTGTGGAAGGGGAAATAAAGTAAGGAAAGACCCACTAAAACTCTGGGCCAGAAAGCACCACAAACTGCTGTGTCCACGTGTCATTAGTGAGAACTGGGCAGGTAGGTGTTCCCAGGTAGGGAGAGGGGAAGTGGGGTTGGGACACAGTCTCTAGTTGGGCAGCAGTTTCTCAGTGACAGCTGTACTGTGGAACGGGAGTACAGGCTTCTGTGACACTGTTCCTGTTGTCTTTTTTTTTTTTTTTTTTTGCGGTACACGGGCGTCTCACAGCTGTGGCCTCTCCCGTTGCGGAGCACAGGCTCCGGATGCGCAGGCCCAGCGGCCATAGCTCACGGGCCCAGCCGCTCCGCGGCATGTGGGATCCTCCCGGACCGGGGCACGAACCCGTGTCCCCTGCATCGGCAGGCGGACTCTCAACCACTGCGCCACCAGGGAAGTCCTTCCTGTTGTCCTTGGCACAATGTAAACATTTCTGTATCTGTTCTTCTGCCCTTTTATTTGGTTCACATCCTGTAGTGTCATAAATATATTTGGTCTTTGCTCCTGGCACAGAGCTCCTCAAGCCCTGGGAATTTCCTGAGAGATAGGAGTATCTTGTTATTCATAATGAGGCCCTTTAGATCACGCCTGAGCTTCTGCTAGTGAGGTGACTTAGATGGGGCCCCTAGATAGCCTCAGGCCGGGGCTGGTCACTGGAAAGACCAAGTGATCGGAGGCTTGCAACTTCCAGCGCCACACTCTGATCTCCAGGACGGGGAGCGGGGCTGGAGAAGCAGCTCTATAACGACTCAGATGGTGAGATTTAATGCGCTTCTGGGTTGGCGAACACAAGGTGCCGGGAGCCCTGAGCGGGCATGGAAGCTCCACACCTCCACCCCATACCTTGCTCTGTGTGTCTCTTCCATCTGGCGGTTCCTGAGTTATAGCCTTTATAATAAACTGTAATAGTAAGTAAAGCAATTTCCTGAATTCCATGATCAGTTCTAGAAAATTATTGAAACTTTAGAGGAGGATGTGGGAACCCCCAATTTACAGCCTGTCAGTCAAAAAGTATAGGTGGCCCAGGACTTGTGACTGGTGTCTGAAGTAGGGGCAGTATTGTGGGACTGAGCCCTTAAATCTGTACAATCTGACACCAACCCCAGGTAGCGTCAGAATGGAATTGACTCATAGACACCCAGTTGGTACCCACAGAGAATTGGTTATTGGCGTTGGAAAACACTCCACGTACAAATGCCACTAATTTATTAAACTCTAATTAAGGCAGACTGAATCCATTCAATCTGCAGAAGTTACCCACTGGCTGAAGAATAACAACCTTTTTCTCTCTTGCTTCCTAGTTATTAATATGTAAAAAGAAAACTTTTCTAAAAGTTTTGATTACGGGCCACAATGTTTAGTTATGTGATTACATTCACTGATATTGACAGAACAAACAGGGAGTTCAGGGTCACAGAAGGAATCCTGGTCAGTACCTTGGAGTTTGTCCTCCCATTCTGGGCATTATACCCCATCTTTCAATTTCATGTGAAAGAAGCATTTTAAGCTGAAAAAGAAGAAGGCTATTGCCTCAGCACCACTAAAGATAACAAAAAAAATGTGATTATTCCAACACACTGGTATTAGCACAAAATAACACCTATTAGGTACTTTTGCTTCTAGCTAGTACTGCTTTTAAGTTTTACTGAGAGAGCGCTGAAGACTAGTTTATTTCAAAACAGAGTTTACAGGACAGGGTATCTTTTATTAAATTTTCACATAAAAAGAAAAAGGCACTAATTATAAGTAACACCACAATTAATTGGGCATCATCTCTCTGTAAAGAATAGGCAAGCAATGTATCATTTTAGTAACATTTTTTCCTGGTCTTTCACTTTCTGTATCCTCTCTTCTTGATTTCTGATCATTGAAGACATTGCTGAAAATGTTGATAAAGCAAAGTTAGAAAAGCAACATTACTCAGGCTTTAAATTCTATTATGCACGTCTTAAAAGGTCAGCTTGCTACCACAGAATAGATACCTCCTGAGCTCAATAAGTTCTCAAAAACTGCAAAGTAGCATATTTTTTAAAAGACTGAAATTATGAAACAGAGCTAAGGGTAAATCTTTTCTCTTTCAGTTGCTTTAAATGAACATGATAGAGAATTCCCTGGTGGTCCAGTGGTTAGGACTCTGCTCTTTCACTGCTGAGGGTATGGGTTCAATCCCTGGTCAGGGAACTAAGATCTCACAAGCTGTGCAGCACAGCCAATAAATAAATGAACATGATAATTATTGTTATAGAAGTAATACATACTAATTGTAAATAATTTGAACACCTCAGAAGGGTACAAAGAGGGGTAAAGGTCATTGATTTTGTTCCCTCAATCTGTTGAACTTCCCCATCCCAGGTCATCACTGTAAACCTGTCAGTGAGTATCTTCACATGTGTACACACACACACACACACACACACACACACACGAGTTTTCTTCTTTACACAAATGGAAATATGTGGTAGAAATTGTTCTGTAGCTTGCTTTTATTCACTTAACAGAACGTCAACCTCTTTCCAGTTCAGCTCATGATTTGTTATGACTGCACAGTATTCCATTGTGTGGATGCCCCATGTTAGTAAATAAATTTTTAAAAGTTGTTTCTTATCTTTGTTTATGAACATGCTATAGGAAATACTTCAGACTTTTGTATGTACAATGTCTCCTTGCAGAATAAATTGCTAGAAGTAGAGTTTCTGGGTAAAAGAATACATGCGCTTTAAATTTTGATAAATGTTCCCCAAATTCTCTCCAAAATAGCTATTGCAGAATTTCCAAGACACACTCTACCCAGACAATGCATCCAACAAAAAGTATTTGTCTAAAAAAACTTTTAAGAGGTTTTTTAAACAAATACAACATGTTTTCCATTTGGATTATTACATGGTAGGATGACTCAGATAAAGTCCGAAATATAAGTCAAAGTGTGAATAAAAATGGGGTCAGTAAGATAATGCATCTTCCTTAAAAAAGTTATGATAAACTTAAACTCAAACATTTTCCTTTATGTTTATATATGCAGGCATCTGGAGTTATAAAGAAGTTGTTAATTTTCTTTAGTAACAATTTGGAATAACTTTAGTACGTTAAAAAATGTGCATTTTGGAGCTAGAAATTGCAGAGGTCAAGTCCCAGCTCTATTACTCATTGTGTGACTTAAAACTTACTGACTGATTGTGATCTTCAGCTTCCTCATCACCAAATGACATAATATTAGCACCCACCTCCCAGTGTTGTGAAGCTAATTAGTAAGACACTGAGTACAGGGCCTGGCACATAGCTGGTAAGTGCTCAATAAATGCTAATAACAACTATTATTATTAATAAGGTTAAATTTATTTTAAAAGGATTTATTCTTAGAAAATTATTTATTATCCTCCATCTAGCAACTTATATTCTCTAGAGATGGAAGATGAAATGAGAATAACATGTATCCTCCAAAATTAATTTCTTTCTGACAAAGGCTCCTGGATTCATGTCAGCAAATCATAAAACATGACAGCCTCCCAAATCCATGGGAACATCCACTAAGAATTTATGCCCCAAAAGTTGTCTATCATCTGCAGAGTACAACAGTTTCTCATTTGGAGAGCTTCAGTATATATTTTTTAAATTTAATTTTTTTTTCATTTTTTATTATTTATTTATTTTTGCTTCAGTATATTTATATGCAGTTTATCTTTTTATTGAGTGATTCATGGGGTGGCACAGTCTCCTATACCCATGCTAATTTAAATCCTCTATAAGGCTAAATACTGTTGTTTTGTTTTCTGGCTATTAACTGCAAACTTATCTTGGCTACTGCCATACAAATTCTCATCTACAGACCTAACAGGGACAAGAAAGACAGTGTATGGGAAAGTCTCATGTGAAATCAGCCGCTCAAAACATGTGTTCTATTGAGGGCTAGTCAGCCATATTATCATCCCTATTAGATGAAAGAGGAGAGCAGGGCTAAAGTGACCTGCCCAAGGTCACACTATTAATCCAGGCATTAGGCATGGTTAAGACACTCATATTTTGACTAAGGTTTCTGAATTTCTTGTTCAAGATCCTTTTCAGTGGGACTACAGATAAGAGGCTTAACCTGAAGGGAAGGTGAGTATTCTTTTGAACAAGGAAGATCTCTCCAAAAATGTACACTGTACCTTCATTCTTCATCTGTAAATCTTCTACCAGATTCTGCAAGCTTTCCAGTCTGTTCTGAAGCTTCCTGCATGTTTTTCCAGTTGTTTCTATTGGCTGAGACTGTGAAGCTATTAGAAAATTGCTTAGATGTGGTATTAAAAATCTATTCAGTATTTCATCTTAGATATCTTTCTCTTACAGGTTAAACAATCTTTCCTTTAAAATAATGAAAAATTTAAAACACTATTTGAAAATAAAGAAATGTTTTATCTAATACTGCAATACTAGCTTATCTGATTTTGTTTCAAACCAATCTGATTTACTATATTTTAACTAGGTAGCATTAAATGTGATGAGTGTGAAGAACACTTCAAGTTTAATGATACATTCTGCATTATAAATGACAACTTTTCATACCAAAGCTGAGTAGTTCCAGTAACTTAGAGTTTGGAAGCACAAGATTTAATACTGATGCTGGCAACAGCTTTGAGTGTGTGTGAGGCCAAGTGCCCATTTCAGTTCTTGACACCTGAATGAGGATAGTATTAAATGATGGGAGAGGGGAGTACAGATGCTGACATGGCCACAGTGAATCTAGAGTAAATGTGGCAGTAGCAACCGAGGAGAGGCTAGAAGCATTTGAGCTATTCTCTAATAAGTATGCTAAGTTTTGTCAACCTCTAAAAAATACTGGTTGTCAATCACAAGATTTTAATTTTGAGCTTAGCCTCTGACTTGCTGTATAACTTTGAAAATACTTTTGATGAAAAAAAAAAAAAAGAAAATACTTTTGATGGCTCATTTTCCTACCAAAAGACTCTTTCACTTCAAGATATTAAATTTTAAAGGCAATCATCTAGGAGTTATTTTGGTTCAAGAGAATAAAAAATAATTTCTCATTGAGAAATTTTTAACGTAACACAAAACATATGAAGTTTGATGAGTATCTGACAACAGGGTAAAAAAAGAAAATGCCACGCTATTATGTAACCACAAATTAATAATGGGGTGACCAACAGCACTGTTCTACTCTTGCAATAATCACTGCTGTAATAATGAAGTAATTTGCTACTCTAAATTTTTTTTAAATATTAAAAGAATAACTTAGAAGCATAAGAGATGAAGGAGGACACAAATGCAGAAAAAGATGGTAAAACAGAAACTGTACTAAAATCTGTGATTAGGTCCTGATTTCTTTTTTTTTAGGATCTAAAAATATGTTAGGCATAGAATTTCAAAAGACCAGGAACTGACTTAACAATGATGCAACAACTTGCCTAACTTATCCCTTATCAAAGAGAATGATACCACAGAGCACTGGGGCCGTTTGAATCACTGTCATATATGATGAAAAACATTTCAATTTCAATTCAACATATACATATTTAATGTCCACTTATTTATCAGGCTCTTATTCTAAATCAAATCATTTCCCCATCTGTCTTAGTGAATAACAAATGAACTTAAAATTTTAAAAATGAGAACATTTTGGTAAGTTTGTATGATAGACACTTGCACTTACAAAGGCAGAGACTGAAGAGAATGTAAATAATTTTAGAGAATGTAAATAAGAAAGAAAAGTCAGACACATCAGAAACAAGAACTAGAATCCTGCAGCCTGTGGAACGAAAACCACATTTGTGGAAAGATAGACAAAATGAAAAGGCAGAGGACTATGACCAGATGAAGGAACAAGGTAAAACAACTAAATGAGGTGGAGCTAGGCAATCTTTCAGAAAAATAATTCAGAATAATGATAGAGAAGATGATCCAGGACGTCGGAAAAAGAACGGAGACAAAGATCGAGAAGACGCAAGAAATGTTTAACAAAGACCTAGAAGCATTAAAGAACAAACAAACAGAGATGAACAATAAAATAACTGAAATGAAAAATACACTAGAAGGAATGAATAGCAGAATAACTGAGGCAGAAGAATGGATAAGTGACCTGGAAAACAGAATGGTAGAATTCACTGCCGTGGAACAGAAAAAAGAAAAAAGAATGAAAAGAAATGAAGACAGACTAAGAGACCTCTGGGACAACATTGAACACACCAAAATTTGCATTATAGGGGTCCTGGAAGGAGAAGAGAGACAGAAAGGACCCGAGAAAATATCTGAAGAGATTATAGTCGAAAACTTCCCTAACATGGGAAAGGAAATAGCCATCCAAGTCCAGGAAGCGCAGAGAGTCCCAGGCAGGATAAACCCAAGGAGAAACACGCCAAGACACGTAGTAAGCAAACTATCAAAAATTAAAGAAAAATTATTCAGAGCAACAAGGGAAAAACAACAAATAACATACAAGGGAACTCTCATAAGGTTAACAGCTGATTTCTCAGCAGAAACTCTACAAGCCAGAAGGGAGCAGCATGATATACTTAAAGTGATGAAAGGGAAGAAACTACAACCAAGATTCCTCTACCCAGCAAGGATCTCATTCAGATTCAATGGAGAAATCAAAAGTTTTACAAACAAAAGCTAAGAGAATTCAGCACCACCAAACCAGCTTTACACAAATGCTAAAAAACTTCTCTAAATGGGAAACAAAGAGAAGAAAAGGACCTACAAAAACAAACCCAAAACAATTAAGAAAATGGTCATAGGAACATACATATTGATAATTACCTTAAATGTGAATGGATTAAATGCTCCAACCAAAGGACACAGGCTTGCTGAATGGATACAAAAACAAGACGCATATATATGCTCTACAAGAGACCCACTTCAGACCTCGGGACACATACAGACTGAAAGTGAGGGGACAGAAAAAGATATTCCATGCAAATGGAAATCAAAAGAAAGTTGGAGTAGCAATACTCATATCAGATAAAATAGACTCTAAAGTAAAGAAGGTTACAAGAGACAAGAAAGGACACTACATAATGATAAAGGGATCAATCCAAGAAGAAGATATAACAATTATAAATATATATGCACCCAAAATAGGAGCACCTCAATACATAAGGCAAGTGCTAACAGCTATAAAAGAGGAAATCGACAGTAACACAATAATAGTGGGGGACGTTAACACCTCACTTACACCAATGGACAGATCATCCAAAATGAAAATAAATAAGGAAACAGAAGCTTTAAATGACACAACAGACCACATAGATTTAATTGATATTTATAGGACATTCCATCTAAAAACAGCAGATTACACTTTCTAAAATGCACATGGCACATTCTCCAGGATAGATCACATCTTGGGTCACAAATCAAGCCTTGGTAAATTTAAGAAAATTGAAATCATATCAAGCATCTTTTCTGACCACAACACTATGAGATTAGAAATAAATTACAGGGAAAAAAATGTAAAAAACACAAACACATGGAGGCTAAACAATACATTACTAAATAACCAAGAGATCACTGAAGAAATCAAAGAGGAAATCAAAAAATACCTAGAGACAAATGACAACGAAAACACGACGATCCAAAACCTATGGGATGCAGCAAAGGCAGTTCTAAGAGGGAAGTTTACAGAAATACTACCTCAAGAAACAAGAAAAATCTCAAATAAACAATCTAACCTTACACCTAAAGGAACTAGAGAAAGTAGAACAAACAAAACCAAAAGTTAGTGGAAGGAATGAAATCATAAAGATCAGAGCAGAAATAAATGAAACAGAAACAAAGAAAACAATAGCAAAGATCAATAAAACTAAAAGCTGGTTCTTTGAGAAGATAAACAAAATTGATAAACCATGAGCCAGACTCATCAAGAAAAAGAGGGAGAGGACTCAAATCAATAAAATTAGAAATGAAAAAGGACAAGTTACAACGGACACCGCAGAAATACAAAGCATCCTAAGAGACTACTACAAGCAACTCTATGCCAATAAAATGGACAACCTGGAAGAAATGGACAAATTCTTAGAAAGGTATAACCCTTCCAAGACTGAACCAGGAAGAAATAGAAAATATGAACAGCCCAATCACAAGTAATGAAATTGAAACAGTGATTAAAAATCTTCCAACAAACAGAAGTCCAGGACCAGATGGCTTCACAGGGGAATTCTATCAAACATTTAGAGAAGAGCTAACACCCATCCTTCTAAAACTCTTCCAAAAAATTGTAGAGGGGGGAACACTCCCAAACTCATTCTATGAGGCCACCATCACCCTGATACCAAAACCAGACAAAGATACTACAAAAAAAGAAAATTAGAGACCAATATCACTCATGGATATAGATGCAAAAATCCTCAACAAAATACTAGCAAACAGAATCCAACAACACATTAAAAGGATCATACACTATGATTAAGTGGGATTTATCCCAGGGATGCAAGGATTCTTCAATATATGCAAATCAATCGATGTGATAAACCATATTAACAAATTGAAGAATAAATCTGTACGATCATCTCAATAGATGCAGAAAAAGTTTTTGACAAAAGTCAATACTCATTTATGATAAAAACTCTCCAGAAAGTGGGCACAGAGGGAACCTACCTCAACATAATAAAGGCCATATATGACAACCCACAGCAAACATCATTCTCAATGCTGAAAAACTGAAAGCATTTCCTCTAAGATCAGGAACAAGACAAGGATGTCCACTCTTGCCACTCTTATTCAACACAGTTTTGGAAGTCCTAGGCAGTCAGAGAAGAAAAAGATATAAAAGGAATCCAAACTGGAAAAGAAGAAGGAAGACTATCACTGTTTGCAGATGACACGACATGATACACAGAAAATCCTAAAGATACCACCAGAAAACTACTAGAGCTAATCAATGAATTTGGTAAAGTTGCAGGATAAAAAATTAATGCACAGAAATCTCTTGCATTCCTATACACTAAAAATGAAAGATCAGAAAGAGAAATTAAGGAGATAATCCCATTCCCCATGGCAACAAAAAGAATAAAATACCTAGGGATAAACCTACCTAAGGAGGGTAAAGACCTGCACTCAGAAAACTATAAGACACTGATGAAAGAAATCAAAGATGACACAAACAGGTAGAGAGATATACCATGCTCTTGGATTGGAAGAATCAATATTGTGAAAATGACTATACTTCCCAAAGCCATCTACAGATTCAATGCCATCCCTATCAAATTACCAATGGCATTGTTTACAGAACTAGAACAAAAAATCTTAAAATTTGTACGGAGACACAAAAGACCCCAAATAGCCAAAGCAATCTTGAGGGAAAAAAACAGAGCAGGAGGATTCAGACTCCCTGACTTCATACTATACTACAAAGCTACAGTCATCAAGACATATGGTACTGGCATAAAAACAGAAATATAGATTAGTGGAACAGGATAGAAAGCCCAGAGATAAAGCCATGCACCTATGGTCAACTAATCTATGACAAAGGAGGCAAGGATATATAAGGGAGAAAACACAGTCTCCTAAATAAGTGGTGCTGGGAAAACTGGACAACTACATGTAAAAGAATGTGATTAGAACATTCCCTAACACCATACACAAAAATAAACTCAAAAAGGATTAGAGACCTAAATGTCAGACCAGACACTATAAAACTCTTAGAGGAAAACATAGGAAGAACACTCTTTGACATATATCACAGCAAGATCTTTTTTGATCCACCTCCTAGAGTAATGGACATAAAAACAATAATAAACAAATTGGATCTAATGAAACATTAAAGCTTTTGCACAGCAAAGGAAACTATAAACAAGATGAAAAGACAACCCTCAGAATGGGAGAAAATATATGCAAGCAAAGCAACTGACAAGGGATAAATCTCCAAAATATATAAACAGCTCATGCAGCTCAGTATTAAAAAAACAAACAACCCAATCAGAAATGGGCAGAAAACCTAAACAGACATTTCTCCAAAGAAGACATACAGATGGCCAAGAGGCACATGAAAAGCTGCTCGACATCACTAATTAGTAGAGAAATGCAAATCAAAACTACAATGAGGTATCACCTCATTGCAGAATGGGCATCATCAGAAAATCTACAAACAACAAATGCTGGAGAGGGTGTGGAGAAAAGGGAACCCTCTTACACTGTTGGTGGGAATGTAAATTGATAAAGCCACTATAGAGAACAGTATGGAGGGTCCTTAAAACACTAAAACTGGAACTACCATATGATCCACCAGTCCCATTCCTGGGCATATACCCTGAGAAAACCATAATTCAAAAAGAGTCATGTACCACAATGTTCATTGCAGCTCTATTTACAATAGCCAGGACATGGAAGCAACCTAAGTGTCCATTGACAGGTGAATGGATAAAGAAGATGTGGTACATATATACAATGGAATATTACTCAGCCATAAAAGGAAACAAAATTGAGTTATTTATAGTGAGGTGGATGGACTTAGAGTCTGTCATACAAAGTGAAGTAAGTCAGATAGAGAAAAACAAATATCGTATATTAACACATATATGTGGAATCTAGAAAAATGTTACAGATGAACCAGTTTGCAAAGCAGAAATAGAGACAGAGATGTAGAGGACAAACGTATGGACACCAAGGGGGGAAAGGTGGGTGGGGGTGGGATGAATTGGAAGATTGGGATTGACATATATACACTAGTATGTATAAAATAGATAACTAATAAGAACCTGGTGTATAAAATTTCCTCCAAACTGAAAAAAAAAAAAGAAAAGTCATTCTCAGCATTTAAAAGAAGACTCAAAATCTTATAATAAAATAGAGAAAAAAGGTCATTATTCATGTCAGAGAAAGAAACAGATAATATTTACCTATAATATCTATGTATATTTACTAAGGGGTGTGTGTGTATGTGGTATACAGTAACTATTCTATTTAAATAAGACTCAATAAATAAACAAATAAAGAAGACCCACTTAAGCACACACCCACCACACAGCATCAATTAGAGTGTACATATAAGAACACCATGTGAACCTTTATTAATTCCAATTAATATAATTATATAATTAATTATATAAATAATATAAAAATATAATTAATATAATTCCAGTGAACTTTTAAGTCACTGGAGTAGGAAATCAATTAATCTCATCAGTTATATCAGGTTATTCTTACCTTTAACAGAATCAGGTGAATGAACAGGCTTGGTGGATCTATATTGTGGTGTGGAACCTATAGAATCTTCAGCCGAACTAGTTAGGGATGAGTGAATTGGAGACTTCTTAGGAGAAGAATGGAATGAATGAGAAGCTGAATTTTTCACAGATGGACTTCCTAAAATTTTACAAGAACAAAAACAAAAGGACAGAATTACTTAAAAATAATATGCTGCATCTCTCAAAAAAATCAAACTCTCATGAGACTATGTTCCCAATCATGGGGCTGGGGTGTGTTCTGATAAAACCCCAAGGCTTTGGGTTGGAACAGAAAAGGGCTACATCATAGGAATAAGGAACTGGACCTGCCCTTGGGGATCCTGAGGTCCATCTTCAAATCATCTTAATTCCTGATTGGATTAAATTGATCTGGGATTGCTGGTGTCCTTGGCTGTGTACCAGAAGCAAGCATGAATGCTCTCTGGAGGAAGGTGATCATATTCTAAGTCTGAAACCATCTGTACAATTTTTCACATATGTCTGTCATACAATAAAAATAACCAGGCATATGAGGAGACAAAATAACATGGCAGAAAACCAAGAGAAAAAAAATACAGGTAATAGATATAGACCCACAAGGTCTGGATAATGGAGGCGCAGACTACCACATATTCAACAGCATTACTCCAAACCCCAAACAAGTTCTTCTTATATAAAGAAAATCATACCTAGGTATATCAATAAAAACTGCAAAAAACAAACAAATAAACAAAAAACCCAGAAAAAACCCAAAGAGAAAAACAGTCTTAAAGCTGCCAGAAGGGCAAAAATGGCAGATTACATTTAAATGAGCAACATTTAAATTTAGAGCTGACTTCTTAGTAGAGACACTGGAAGCCAGAAAACAGTGGAATATTTTCAAAGTGAAGGAAAAATGTTAACCTAGATTCTATATTCAGCAAAAATGTTCCTCAAAAATGGGGACAAAATAAAGACAAGTTCAGGAAAACAGAAACTGGGAGAATACATTAAAGGGAACATTAATGGCATAAGTAAAATGATAGCAGATAGAAAGTAAAGTGTGAATATGTGGGTGTATCTAAATGAATTTTAACTGTACAACACAATGCAAATGATCCATTATGGTATTTACCTTTACCTTTACATGTGACAACAACTGTATGACAGTTGGAAGGAAAGTGAATGCAGTTAACATGTTCTCAGGTACTCACAAATTATGAGAAAAGGTAAAGGCACTCACATATTAATCTAATAAAACAAGGATATATGTTGTATTCTCTTGGGTAAACATTGAAACAACAGTATAAACATATAAGTGAAGTAAAACCTGAAGGAATTAATTGTTCAATTTCAAATAAATGCTCTTTTCTTCAAAATATTAGTTCTTAAAGATTTCTCACAAGTTAAAGGTTTAAAAATTAAAATTTGCCATTATTTTATTTAAGAATATTATGTTTTTATTTTAGGTATACATAGATACTCTTCTACAAAAGACAAGAAAATATGGAAACTTACCTTCTTCTATTTCACCTCACACCTCGATTTTCCCTATTTACATTATTACTGTCCAGATTTATAGCTACAGTTTGTTGAATAACCATCATTTTCACAGTATCATTCTTTCCCATTTACTTTGTTCTCTTCCATAAGAAGGCTGATAAAGTGTCTGCTTATTTGCCTTCGCCTTCCAAATCTAACATATTCTGTATCATTATCTTTCATGTTTCTTAGGTTTAAAAATTCCTTTTCTGTAATTTTCTCCTGGGGTCCATCATGTCCCTGACTATGATTTCAGTCATGCATATCCTAATTTTTATTTTTCTAAGGCTTTCCTCTGTAATGTTATTATTTTTTCTTTTCCATATCTAGCCTGGGTTGTGCCATTTTGTTTTTCAACAGATTCTGTTATTTTCAATCTCTTCCTTGATCTCCTTGTTTTATAGAGAACACTTTGTCTTTGGAAAGTATATAGAGAACCATCTGTCTCATTTCTTTTTCTTTTCATCCATTCAGTAATTATTTATTGAGGACCTGCTATGTGCCAGGAAAGTTCTAGGTACTGGATATATCAGGGAACCAAACAACTAAAGACATATGCCCTTGTGCAGCTTTTGTCTAGCAGGAGGTGACACACAATCAACAACATAAATTAGTAAGTTATATAGTATAAAAAAATGCTAAGTGTAATTTAAAAAAAGAAAAAGATAAGGGGGACTGGGATTGTGGGAGGGTTATAATTTTTACATAAGGTGGTGAGAGTAGGTCTCACTGGGAAAGTGACATCTGAGCAAAGGCTTTAAAGGTGGTGAGGAGGCTAGCAGTGTGGAGGGAAGCATTGAAAGGGGAGCCACTGCAGGGTTTTAAGCAGGCTCCATTTCTGTGCTTTCATTAAAAACTCACCTGCAGATGGGAATGTGAAGCAACTAGGTGGATCTTCCAACTCTCCTGTGTGTAATGTGACTGGCTCTCTGGAAGCATAAGAATGGTCATGCAAACATTCCATTTCAAAACTCAGTGTTAAGATTTATTGACAGAAACAAGCTAATGAAGGCAAAAGTGATGGCTTAAAATATAAGCCCAGGGCTTCCCTGGTGGCGCAGTGGTTGAGAGTCCGCCTGCCGATGCAGGGGACACGGGTTCGTGCCCCGGTCCGGGAAGATCCCACATGCCGCGGAGCGGCTGCGCCTGTGAGCCATGGCTGCTGGGCCTGCACTGTCCGGAGCCTGTGCTCCGCAACGGGAGATGCCACAACAGTGAGAGGCCTGCGTACCGGGGGGAAAAAAAAAAAAAAAAAAAAAAAAAAAAAAAGCCCAAGATGGCAGCCATAACCCAAACCTGCAGAAGTCCTAAAATACCCTATGAGGGAGATCCAAAGTTGCATCACCTCTATGTATTCAGTGCCCATGAACATTTTGCAGAATGAAAAGGTAATAATATATAATCTTGGTTAGAAAATTCATTTTTGTGTAATAATAGCTATAAAACCCAATGTTTCTCTCATGGATTCTAAGAGATGCAATCTTAATGACTCACTTAAAAATTAAAAAACCAAAGGAAAAAAACACCTCTCTTAGCAATAAGTATCACTTTACAAAACTATCAGACCTATTTAAATCAGTAACTTGAACTAAGCTACATAGTTCTCTGTAGGATGGGTACCAGTTTGATAATATTATGACAGCAGCTCTGAAGGTGGTGCCCTTGCAAAGGGGGTTTGTGAGGTCAACACTATTTTTATTATAATACTAAGGTATTATTTTCTTTTTAACTCTCAGTCTCAAACAAGTGTATAGTGGAGTTTCCCAGAGGCTCCATGATATCTGATATCACAGCAGATAAATGCAGAGGCAGATATGAGAATACAGCTATCTTTCATTAAGCCATGCATTAAATTGATGATTTAATGATTTTTAACGATTAAGTCTCAATGACTTTTTTTGAAAAACATAGTTATTTTTCATAATAAAATATGTTATTATGGTAATATATAATGTACTTTGTTACTTTTAAGTGAATAAATATCAAAATGTTTTAATTTTTTAATGCTTAAAATTAAATTTTATTTTCCAATACTAAAAATGGAAATGGCCTATATAAACAAAAGCTCTTTGGAATCCTCAGTGATATTTGTGAGTGCAAAGGGATCCTGAGACCAAAAAGTTTGAGAATATTAGGAGAAAAGCCTTGGGAAGGAAGGTCATGGCTATATTGTGGCTAGTTTTAATTATCAGGGCAAGCAGTTTGTTCTTGCTGCAGTAGGCAATGGGGAGCCTTTGAAGGTTTGGGGGCTGGGAACATAGTCTGAGGTGTACTTCAGGCGATCAATCTGAAATTGATGCACAGAAGTGACTGGAACTTGCAAGAGATTGGAGATTTAAAACATCCACACGAAACACTGTAGAGCCCACCACAATGGTACACGCGAATGGTAAAATGGCCTGAAAAGTAGGATGTGGTAGGATGAACGATGGCTGACAAATATATCTGTGTCCAAATGCCAAGAACCTACGAATGTTACCTTATATGGCACAAGAGGCTTCGCAGATGTGATTATGTCAAGGATCTTGAGATGGGGAGATTATCTATCCTGGATTATGTGGAGATATACCTACATTATCTAAATGCCATCACAAGTCTCGTACGAAGAGGAAGGCAGGGGGAGATTTCACACAGAAGAGAGAAGGTGATGTGACAATCTCAGCAGAAAGACTGGAGGATGCTATGTCACAGGGTGTGAAGATGGAGAAAGGAGCCCCAAGGCAAAGAGTGCAAAGAATGAGGCTCTAGAGGCCCAGAGCCCTAAAAAAGAAAGGTAAGGAAATGGATTAATCCCAAGGGCTTCTGCAAGGAGTGCAGCCCTGCCATCACCTCGATTGTTCAGGTACTCAGAGGCAGAACACAGGAGCAGTTACAAGCCTGCGCTCAGGAACCAGCTAGACCTGAGTTCAAGTCTGGATCCTCTATTTACAAGCTGTATGACCTGGCAAATTGCTTGGCAAGCTGAGTCTCCATTTCTAATCTATATACAGGGATAATAATGCCTATATCATAGATTCGATTAGATGGACTAAATGAGATGAGTCTAAAACACCCATATAATAGTAAAAATAAAAATATGCAGTAGATAGCTGCAGATATTATTAACAGGAACGATGTAATGTTACACACTCAGGTGAGAAGAAAATCAAAACTTGTTTCTTTTAGGCTATGAGAAAGCTGTATTTAGAAAGATTCAAGTCCACTGAATATTGATCAAACAGCAGGGACAGTAAGAAAGTATCTGTCTTAATTCATTCACTAAACAAATATTTTCTTAACAGCTACTATATGACAGGCAATATGCTTGGTGCTGAAGATACAGTAATGAATAACCCTTTCTTTGCCTAAATGGAATTTAAACCCTAGAATTCATTTTCATATTCTTATGATATAAAGAGGGCTCTCATATCTCTATTTTTATAAGTGGTAAAAATAGAAAAGATAAAAGCTTTTTTCCAGGCAGTCAGTCAATAAATAGACCCTATGACTATAAGCAACGTGAGGACAGAGCCCATATCTGTCTTCCTCACTGTTACATCCTAAGGGCCTAGCACAGCGTGTGGCACATCATGGGCAGTTAACGATCTTCTGAATTAATGAATGAACAGTAGTAAAGGGGACATTTTGCAAGTCAGGGGCTGGAGAGATAGTTTCTTACCTGTGAAGAGTTTCACTTGATTCGCTGCCTTCAGTGCATTCCCTTGAGTTGTTGCTTCTGTTGGCAGAGGGTGGGAGAAGTTAAAGACTACGTGACGTAATTTTAACTTAGTGATCAAACAAAATTGTTCCTCTGGATACTGCTTTTAGACAAATGCAGATTCAAAAGAGTGAGACTGGGGCGCTGGCTCTTCCCAGTGGAGAGAACAGTATGGAGAAAAGCTTGAAGACAGAAGGAAATGAACCCCTTTTGGGAATCAGGAGTAGTCTGTCTTGGTTAGAGCACAATACAGGAGGAAAGCAGGGTGGTGACGAGTTAGGGAGATTCTTCAGTGTCAGCCTGAGAACCATGTATTGAATGCAGCAGATCTGCAGGCAACGGCTTCTGTGTCTGACATGAGTAACAAATTAATATTAGCTTTTTTTCCTTTTTGGCTAAAGTCAGTTCTCAGAAGTTGTCTTTGTTTAGGGGTTATGGAATTCATTTCTTTATGCTCCTTTTATGATTTCATTTAAACATTCAGCAATTCAATTATTAATAAAAACTAGAACTGTTTTCAGTAAGGTTCTTATAATCCTATATTGAGGTTGTTGTAACTTCCTTTCAGACTACCTTTCCCTCAAAAGTTATGTAAGCTACTGTAAATACATGTAAATGTAGAAAAAGTATTCCGATTGTGGAATGGCATACCATATAAATATCTTCATCTGGTTAAACAGCAGTAAAATGTAAAATAAGCAAAAAAAAAAAAAAATGGTGGGGCTTCCCTGGTGGCACAGCGGTTAAGAATCCGCCTGCCAATGCAGGGCACACAGGTTTGAGCCCTGGTCCGGGAAGATTCCACATGCCGCCGAGCAACTAAGCCCGTGCACCACAACTACTGAGCCTGTGCTCTAGAGCCCGCAAGCCACAACTACTGAGCCCACGCACCACAACTACTGAATCCTGGGCACCTAGAGCCCATGCTCCGAAACAAAGAAAAGCCACCACAATGAGAAGCCCGTGCAGCGCAACGAAGAGTAGCCCCCGCTCACCGCAACTAGAGTAAGCCTGTGTGCAGCAACAAAGACCCAACGTAGCCAAAAATGAAATAAATAAAATAAGTAAATTTTTTAAAATGCCTATTGTCTCTTTGGCAGGGCTAATGACAGACTCTGGGAGGGCTCACACCAAGAAGTACTTCCCAGAACTCCTGCTGCCAGTGTCCTTGTCCCCACTGTGAGCCACAGCCACCCCCTGCCTCTGCAGGAGGCCCTCCAACTCTAGCAGCAGAACACACATGTCGACTGAAGAAAACTCACAACCTAAAAGTTGCGAGTTAAGCTGTACTCCGGGATCTTACTGAGGACTCCAGCACAAGTGGCAGCAGCTCAGATATCCTCGAGGAGCTTCTCTGAAGAGGATGTGCAAGAGCAGCTGTGGGCTATAACTGGGAAGAGTCATCTTTGCATTTTTCACTGTTGCTTTCTGTGCGGAGGAGAGGCTCTTGGTGCTCCAGCCAGGCGTCAGGGCTGTGCCACGGAGGTGGGAGAGCCAAGTTCAGGACACTGGTCCACAAGAGACCTCCCAGCTCCATGTAATATCAAACAGCGAAAATCTCCCAGATATCTCCATCTCAACGCCAAGACCCAGCTCCACTCTATGACCAGCAAGCTACAGTGCTGGACACCCTATGCCAAACAACTAGCAAAACAGGAACACAGCCCCACCCATTAGCAGAGAGGCTGCCTAAAATCATAATAAGGCCACAGACACCCCAAAACACACCACCAGACATGGACCTGCACACCAGAAAGACAAGATCTAGCCTCATCCACCAGAACACAGGCACCAGTCCTCTCCACCAAGAAGCCTACACAACCCACTGAACCAACCTTAGCCACTGGGGACAGACACCAAAATCAACGGGAACTACGAACCTACAGCCTGCGAAAAGGAGACCCCAAACACAGTAAGATAAACAAAATGAGAAGACAGAGAACCACACAGCAGACGAAGGAGCAAGGCAGAAACCCACCAGACCTAACAAATGAAGAGGAAATAGGCAGTCTACCTGAAAAAGAATTCAGAATAATGATAGTAAAGATGATCCAAGATCTTGGAAATAGAATGTTGAAAATACAAGAAACGTTTAACAAGGACCTAGAAGAACTAAAGAGCAAACAAACAGTGATGAACAACACAATAAATGAAATTAAAAATTCTCTAGAAGGGATCAATAGCAGAATAACTGAGGCAGAAGAACGGATAAGTGACCTGAAAGATAAAATAGTGGAAATAACTACTACAGAGTGGAATAAAGAAAAAAGAATGAAAAGAACTGAGGACAGTCTCAGAGACCTCTGGGACAACATTAAACACACCAACATTCGAATTATAGGGGTTCCAGAAGAAGAAGAGAAAAAGAAAGGGACTGAGAAAATATTTGAAGAGATTATAGTTGAAAACTTCCCTAATATGGGAAAGGAAATAGTTAATCAAGTCCAGGAAGCACAGAGAGTCCCATATAGGATAAATCCAAGGAGAAACACGCCAAGACACATATTAATCAAACTATCAAAAATTAAATACAAAGAACAAATATTAAAAGCAGCAAGGGAAAAACAACAAATTACACATAAGGCAATCCCCATAAGGTTAAGAGCTGATCTTTGAGCAGAAACTCTGCAAGCCAGAAGGGAGTAGCAGGACATATTTAAAGTGATGAAGGAGAAAAACCTACAGCCAAGATTACTCTACCCAGCAAGGATCTCATTCAGATTTGATGGAGAAATTAAAAGCTTTACAGACAAGCAAAAGTTAAGAGAATTCAACACCACCAAACCAGCTTTAAAACAAATGCTAAAGGAACTTCTCTAGAAAGGAAACACAAGAGAAGGAAAAGACTTACAATAATAAACCCCAAACAATTAAGAAAATGGTAATAGGAACATACATATAGATAATTACCTTAAATATAAATGGATTAAATGCTCCAACCAAAAGACATAGACTGGCTGAATGGATACAAAAACAAGACCCGTTTACATGCTGTCTACAAGAGACCCACTTCAGACCTAGGGACACATACAGACTGAAAGTGAGGGGATAGAAAAAGATATTCCATGCAATTGGAAATCAAAAGAAAACTGGAGTAGCAAATCTCATATCAGACAAAACAGACTTTAAAACAAAGACTATTACAAGAGACAAAGAAGGACCCTACACAATGATCAAGGGATCGATCCAAGAAGATGTAACAATTGTAAGTATTTATGCACCCAACATAGGAGCACCTCAATACATAAGGAAAATACTAAGAGCCAAAAAAGGGGAAATTGACAGTAACACAATCATAGCAAGGGACTTTAATACCCCACTTTCACCAATGCACAGATCATCCAAAATGAAAATAAACAAGGAAACACAAGCTTTAAATGATACATTAAACAAGATGGACTTAATTGATATTTATAGGACATTCCATCCAAAAACAACAGAATACACATTCTTCTCAAGTGCTCATGGAACATTCTCCAGGACAGATCATATCTTGGGTCACAAATCAAGCCTTGGTAAATTTAAGAAAATTGAAATCGTATCAAGTATCTTTTCCAACCACAACACTATAAGACTAGATATCAATTACAGGAAAAAGTCTGTAAGAAATACAAACATATGGAGGCTAAACAACACACTACTTAATAACCAAGAGATCACTGAGGAAATCAAAGAGGAAATCAAAAAATACCTAGAAACAAATGACAATGAAAACACAATGACCCAAAACCTATGGGTTGCAGCAAAAGCAGTTCTAAGAGGGAAGTTTATAGCAACACAATCCTACCTTAAGAAACAAGAAACATCTCACATAAACAACCTAACCTTACACCTAAAGCAATTAGAGAAAGAAGAACAAAAAAACCCCAAAGTTAGCAGAAGTATAAAGATCAGATCAGAAATAAATGAAAAAGAAATGAAGGAAACGATAGCAAAGATCAATAAAACTAAAAGCTGGTTTTTTGAGAAGATAAACAAAATTGATAAACCATTAGCCAGACTTATCAAGAAAAAAAGGGAGAAGACTCAAATCAATAGAATTAGAAATGAAAAAGGAAAAGTAACAACTGACACTGCAGAGATACAAAGGATAATAAGAGATTACTACAAGCAACTATATGCCAATAAAATGGACAACTGGAAGAAATGGAAAAATTCTTAGAAATGCACAGCCTTCCGAGGCTGAGCCAGGAAGAATTAGAAAATATGAACAGACCAATCACAAGCACTGAAATTGAAAGTGTGATTAAAAATCTTCCAACAAACAAAAGCCCAGGACCAGATGGCTTCACAGGCGAATTCTATCAAACATTTAGAGAAGAGCTAACACCTATCCTTCTCAAACTCTTCCAAAATATAGCAGAGGGAGGAACACTCCCAAACTCATTCTACGAGGCCACCATCACTCTAATACCTAAACCAGACAAAGATGTCACAAAGAAAGAAAACTACAGGCCAAGATCACTGATGAACATAAATGCAAAAATTCTCAACAAAATACTAGCAAACAGAATCCAACAGCACATTAAAAGGATCATACACTATGATCAAGTGGGGTTTATCCCAGGAATGCAAGGATTCTTCAATATATGCAAATCAATCAACGTGATACACCATATTAACAAATTGAAGGAGAAAAACCACATGATCATCTCAATAGATGCAGAGAAAGCTTTTGATAAAATTCAACACCCATTTATGATAAAAACCCTCCGTAAAGTAGGCAAAGAGGGAACTTTTCTCAACATAATAAAGGCCATGTATGACAAACCCACAGCCAACATTGTCCTCAAAGGTGAAAAACTGAAACCATTTCTACTAAGATCAGGAACAAGACAAGGTTGCTAACTCTCACCTCTATTATTCAACGTAGTTTTGGAAGTTTTAGCCACAGCAATCAGAGAAGAAAAAGAAATAAAAGGAATCCAAATTGGAAAAGAAGAAGTAAAGCTGTCACTGTTTGCAGATGATATGATACTATACATAGAGAATCCTGAATAGCCAAAGCAATCTTGAGAAAGAAAAACAGAGCTGGAGGAATCAGACTCCCTGACTTCAGACTATACTACAAAGCTACAGTAATCAAGACACTATGGTACTGGCACAGAAACAGAAATATACATCAATAGAACAGGATAGAAAGCCCAGAGACAAACCCACGCACATATGGTCACCTTATCTTTGATAAAGGAGGCAAGAATATACAGTGGAAAAAAGACAGCCTCTTCAATAAGTGGTGCTGGGAGAACTGGACAGATACATATAAAGGAATGAAATTAGAACACTCCCTAACACCATACACAAAAATAAACTGAAAATGGATTAAAGACCTAAATGTAAGGCCAGACACCATCAAACTCTTAGAGGAAAACATAGGCAGAACACTCTATGACATAAATCACAGCAAGATCCTTTTTGACCCACCTCCTACAGAAATGGAAATAAAAACATAAATAAACAAATGGGACCTAATGAAACTTAAAAGCTTTGCACAGCCAAGGAAACCAGAAACAAGACAAAAAGACAACCCCCAGAATGGGAGAAAATATTTGCAAATGAAGCAACTGAAAAAGGATTAATCTCCAAAACATACAGAAGACCTAAATAGACATTTCTCCAAAGAAGATATACAGATTGCCAACAAACACATGAAAGAATGCTCAACATCATTAATCATTAGAGAGATGCAAATCAAAACTACAATGAGATATCATCTCACACTGGTCAGAATGGCCATCATCAAAAAATCTACAAACAATAAATCCTGGAGAGGGTGTGGAGAAAAGGGAACCCTCTTGCACTGTTAGTGGGAATGTAAATTGATACAGCCACTATGGAGAACAGTATGGAGGTTCCTTAAAAAACTAAAAATAGAACTACCATACGACCCAGCAATCCCACTGCTGCGCATATACCCTGAGAAAACCATAATTCAAAAAGAGTCATGTACCAAAATGTTCATTGCAGCTCTATTTACAATAGCCAGGACATGGAAGCAACAAATGAATGGATAAAGAAGATGTGGCACATATATACAATGGCATATTACTCAGCCATAAAAAGGAATGAAACTGAGTTATTTGTAGTGAGGTGGATGGACCTAGAGATGTCATACAGTGAAGTAAGTCGGAAAGAGAAAAACACATACCGTATGCTAACACTTATATATGGAATCTAAAAAAAAAAAAAAAGAAAAGAAAAAAAAATGGTCAGAAGAACCTAGGGGCAAGACGGGAATAAAGATGCAGACTTACTAGAGAATGGACTTGAGGATATGGGGAGGGGGTAGGGTAAGCTGGGACAAAGTGAGGGAGTGACATGGACATATATACACTACCAAACATAAAATAGCTAGCTAGTGGGAAGCAGCCGCATAGCACAGGGAGATCAGCTCGGTGCTTTGTGAACACCTAGAGGGGTGGGACAGGGAGGGTGGGAGGGAGGGAGGGAGATGCAAGAGGGAAGAGATATGGGGACATATGTATATGTATAACTGATTCACTTTGTTATAAAGCAGAAACTAACACACCATTGTAAAGCAATTATACTCTTATAAAGGTGTTTTTAAAAAATGCCTATTAAGTTAATTTCTAGAAAGTAAATTAGTACATTTCACCAAAATCCTTTTTGGTTTCAGTTAAACACTATCACAACTTTCCATCAATTCTCATGTGAACTGTCCAGACTTCCCAAATTACCTGGTCACATGTAAAATTCTTGGACAATTAATTAGATTCAGAATCTCAGATTCCTCTCACCTAAGGCATATCTCTAATCTCAGGTTTGATTCAGTAATGCACTCTCTTATTCTATCATCTCTGTATAGATAAATGTAACTCTCAGTTAATTATACAAAGAATAATTTCTAGATTCCATGTATTTTTAGAATAATCAATTGCTCCTATGTATTTAACTCTTCTTTAAGGCACAACAGTAGAATTTAGGCCTCCAAGCAAACTTTGCAAAGTGCTACCCCTGGAATTTGTCAATTTAGAAATGTTTTTGTTCCTGAACCCTTAAACGCTTGAGGCTGAGTTCTGGCTTTGGTGCCAAAGCCTAAAATGACAAGGTCATTTGTAGGATTACAGCAAATTAACATAAACTCTCTAACGGCAGGGGCTAAATATATTCATGTTGAATACAGTTCAATATAGTCAAGCCCATCATTAATGGTTGAAGTGATGAAAGTTTGATCAGGGAAGTCATGGTAATCTTGTGGAATGATTAGTTCTGGAAGCCAGGGTCTCTAATGTTTACTTCTGACTTTGTCTCTTTGCCTCATAGGAGGAGGCAACTTAATCTGTCTAAATGTAATCATCTGTCAAATGAGCTTAATAATACTGCCCTGGCTTAGAAGGCATATTATAGAGTTATGACAAAAATGAAAGTGCTCTGCTCTTCACAACAGCCAAGACACGGAAATAACCTAACTGTCCATCGACAGACGAATGGATAAAGAAGATGTGGTATATGCATACAATGGAATACTACTCAGCCATAAAAAAGAACAAAATAATGCCATTTGTAGCAACATGGATGCAACTAGAGATTATCATACTAAGTGAAGCTAGTCAGAAAGAGAAAGACAAATATCATATGATATCACCTATATGTGGAATCTAATATATGACTCAAATGAACCTATCTATGAAACAGACAGAATCATGGACATAGAGAGAACAGACTGGTGGTTGTCAAGCGGGGAGGGAGTGTGGGGGAGGGATGGAGGGGGAGGTTGGGGTTAGCAGATGTAAGCTTTTATATACAGAATGGATAAACAACAAAGTCCTACTGTATAGCACAGAGAACTATATTCAATACCCCATGATAAACCATAATGGAAAGGAATATTAAAAAAAAGAATGCATATATGTGTATAACTGAATCACTTTGCTATACAGCAGAAATTAACAACATTGTAAATCAACTACACTTCAATAAAAAAACTGAGAAAAAATAAAATGCTTGAGAACATTTAAAAAAAATGAAAGTGTCCTGCACATATAAGTATTCTTGGATGGAGTGACAACAGAATGTTTCTAACATGTGATTCAGAGAATGCAATGTTATGCTAGGTAACTAGCATATTAATTAATTAATAATTAATATAATTAATTATATTAATTAATACTAATAATATTATATATTAAATATATTAATTGATATTAAATATATTAATTAATATTAAATTATATAATATATAATAAATATTAAATATATAATAAATAATAAAATATATAAAATATATATATAATATATATATTATATATTATATATATAATATATACATATAATATATATATTATATGTATATATTATATATTATATATATATTATATATATATAATATATTATATAATATATATATTATATATATTTTATATATATAAATATATTTTTATATATATATAAAAAAAATATATAAAATATATATATATAAAATATATATATATTATATATATATTATATATATAATATATATAATATATATATTTTATATATAAAATATAAAAAATAAAATATATAATATATAATAAATATTAAATTAATATTAAATATATTAATAATTAATATAATTAATTAATAATTATTAATTAATTAATGTTATTAATATTTTACTACTACTATTAATAATATTATTAATAAAAAATAGACAAATCCAATTAATATTTTGCTACCTCAGGTTAATAAACACTAACTGAACATCTTAAGAAAATGGAGATTGTTTATATAAAAGTATTATGTCAGAAAGTATTATTTTGAGATATTTGCCATATAACCAGAAAACAAAATTACAATGGGTTATTATAATACTAACAACATATAATTAGTATTATAATGCTAAGAATATAGTATATACCATATTAAAATGCTCTAAGCTGACTTAATAATAGCACACATTAAAAATTTAAAACACTTTTGAAAAGAGTATGAGGATCTCATTGATTTCTGCAGGTACGTGCAGGCAGTGGCTGGTGGACTGGTTGAATCCTTTTTTGGATCCGACTTTTATTAATTTAAGTCATTGCCTAGACTTAATGCCTACAGAACCAAAGCTTTCCAATTAGCTTATACCTGGAGAGTTATGCAGTTCTCAGGGTTTGAGCTTTAGCTTCACTATGTGTGGTTGTAGGTAAGTCAACCTTTTGGAACTTGTGTTTTTCTCATTTTTAAAATGGGATAAATAAATCCTGCTCTATCTTGTCTCAAACAGACAGTTGTTGTGACAATCAAATAAGATTATGAATGTGACATCTGTTGGGAACTATAAATTACTGTATGAATGTAACTTTGGGTAACACGTTGCCTTGACTAATTTCTGAGTAGGAAAACTATTGCTATTATTTTCTCTTGATGTCAAGGTGTTTTACTTTTGCTAACTCATCCACTTTTGTTTTCCCTGGTAATGTCCAGATACCCCTCAAAGTTACTGAAACTTCAACCCCCCAGAAGCTGTCCCACATAGACACCGTGATCGCCACCCACTGATTAGAGAAGCCTTCCCACTGTCAAGTACACTCAGTCTTACACAGCCACATAGGAGAACCCCAGAGATGGTGCTCTCCCGTCTTCCTCGCTCTTGCCCAGGCGCACGGGTGGCTCCTCGTTGATCACACTTCTCAACTCCTGGAGAAGCTGTTTCAAGTCCCTCGTTGGATCTTCCTTTGTATTAGGTTTCGTAGAGTGCTGAATTAAAACAATTTACAAGACAAGGACACTGTTTTTTTTCAGATTCAAATGCCATTTCCTACTATAAAATTAATTCAACTGGTAAACAGAAATTATGGAGGAGAAAGAAGAGGAAATAAAAAACCTGTAATCTTACTACTCAGGGATAATCAATAATATTCAATCAATAATCCACACAGTGCTATATCTAATCTATAAATGTGTGTATACCTATTTATACATATATATAAACACAGGATCAAACTATACACATCTATTTTTAAATCCTTTTTTATTTTTTAACTTTAACAATGCGGTATGTACATCTTACCATGCCATTAAATATTTACAACTACATCCAGGCAAAATGATTCCAATACTTTTGTTAAGGGCTGAACTAATTTTATAAAGCTACAGAACTTTACAAGTAAGGAACTCTCTAGCGATGAGTCAATCTACCCCCAACACTTTACTGATGAGGAAAGAGACATCCAGTATTTTCAAACTGTGTTAGTTGGAGAATAATATAAAAAAGATTTTCAAATAGATAGTATTCCTCAATGAATATTTATAATATAAGAAAAAGTACAGAGGTTCCCAATTGGCACAAAAAGAGAGGAAACCAAACATTAGTCAGAAGTTGCCCTGGTGAGCAGGTGGACTTAGTTGGAGGATGTTCATGGCTAGAGAGGCATCAAGCATCATCAAGCTATTTTAGCCAGAAGTGTCTGTCCCAAGGCAGAGTTACACCTGCCACACGGATTGGTTGCTGAAGGATGAACACTGCAAAATTTTTGTTCTTTGGGCATTACTTTTCTAGGGTCCATGTCAACCAAGTGTTGATGTTACTGGTATAACGCTCACATTCCCCTTCCTTTCCTACCACCACTGATAAACCACATAAAATATCCAGCTGAAGATGTCAAGAGTTCTAACTGAATGTGTGGTAATTATGATCTTTCCAGTTTACTGATGGTCACCTTAACCTAGAAATTACATGATGAGTTCAGAATTTCATAAATTAGACTCCATTAAATTATGAAATTCGATTTCATTAATTTAAAATATATGAAGATGTGAACCATTTTTTTGTTTGTTTTTGTTTGTTTTTTGTTTTTGTTTTTTTGTGGTACATGGGCTTCTCACTATTGTGGCCTCTCCCGTTGCGGAGCACAGGCTCTGGACGCACAGGCTCAGTGGCCATGGCTCACGGGCCTAGCCGCTCCACGGCATGTGGGATCTTCCCGGACCAGGGCACGAACCCGTGTCCTCTGCATCGGCAGGCGGACTCTCAACCACTGCGCCACCAGGGAAGCCCTGAACCATTTTTAATAGACGTTATTTTTGAGAGCAGTTTTAGGTTCACAGCAAAAATGAGTATTAGGTACAGAGATTTCCCATATACCCGCTGATCGCACACATGCTGAACAAGTTTCTTAATCATAAATAAAAGCATTTGTCTCTAAGCAGATCCAATTTCACCAAACAAACACTGGCTTTGTTCCTGTCCTAGCCCGGGTGGACATCATATCTAATGTGGAATAAAACTTCAAAAACCAGGGCTTCCCTGGTGGCGCAGTGGTTGGGAGTCTGCCTGCCAATGCAGGGGACAAGGGTTCGTGCCCCGGTCCGGGAAGATCCCACGTGCCACGGAGAGGCTGGGCCCGTGAGTCATGGCCACTGAGCCTGCACGTCTGGAGCCTGTGCTCCACAACGGGAGAGGCCACAACAGTGAGAGGCCCGCATACTGCAAAAAAAAAAAAAAAAAAAACAAACTTCAAAAACCTTATTCTATTGCAATATTCAGTCACTTTAGTTCTAACTTTGAGATATCAATATAACACCTGGACCTTCATATCTTCTGCCCACTAGAAAGTTTACTTAATAAGCTTTGTCATTAAAAATTTTAAGCCCTTGACATTTATTATAACTTATCAGTATAATAACATACAAACATGTAAATATGCTTCCTTCCCCACTCCCAGGATCATGACACTCATGTTCTTTGAGAGTAACTGGTGCTTTACAAAACATACAAGGTTGAAAAGTATTCAATTAACATTAACTTAACAATTAATCATAATCAGCCCTACGATATTCTCTTATTGTGATTTCATCCTAATACTCTTTAAAACTTTTAAAATTTGTGTTGTTCCTCCAATTAAAATGTAAGTTTCATAGAGGCAAGGACTGGTTCGACCATCTCCGCCTTTATACACTGCATTTCAAATAACCCATACTTTGCTTGTATATAAAATCACAAAAATATAAAGTTGGAAGGGTCTTTAAGATCATTTAATTCTAGTCCAATCTCCAGTCAGAAGTGATGATGAATTTTCTCTACGGCATCCCAGCAATATACTTATCTGGCATTTACTTGATCACCAAAAACCAAGGAAGGCAGTTTAATTTTCATATAGCTTTAACCCTTTGCAAGAAAGGCTTAAACTGAATCTCCTCCATACAACTTCCATCCCTGGTCATAGTTTTATCTCCTAGTGTTATGAGGGAACAATTTAACATGATAACCTTTTAGAAATGGATACTTATTTTATCATGCCAACCTCCCCTCCCCCACCTACACTTTCTAACACACTCTCCAGGCTAGATCTTCTCAATTCATCTACTCTTTTAAGTAGCATGGTCTCATGATTTCTCACCACTTTGGTTGTGCTTCTTCTTCTTCTTTTTTTTTTTTTTTTTGGCGGTACACGGGCCTCTCACTGTGGTGGCCTCTCCCGTTGCGGAGCACAGGCTCCGGACGCGCAGGCTCAGCGGCCATGGCTCACGGGCCCAGCCGCTCCGCGGCATGTGGGATCTTCCCGGACCGGGGCACGAACCTGTGTCCCCTGCATTGGCAGGCAGACTCTCAACCACTGCGCCACCAGGGAAGTCCGGTTGTGCTTCTTTTTAACAGACTCTGGTTAATCAATGATTCTCTTAAATGCTCATGCCCAGAAATGAAATAGAGAAATCAAGGAGAATCTGACCAGAGCAGAAGGGAGGAGAACTGTCTCCTTCCTTGGTCTGGGTGCTATCCTTAAAACCTTTTTTGGCTGCAACATAGTACTGCTGACTCAGACTGAGTAGGCAGTCAGCTGAGGCTCCCCAGGTCTTTTCCACACGTTATTGATAATACACATCTTCCATGTCCTGTAATTTGCATTTCTGTGTATTTAGTACCAAGTTCAAGGCTATATCTGTCCCAGTCAAACTTTCTCTCATAGATGTGGCTCATCATTTCAACTGTCAAGATAAGTTGATAGAGGCACTTTTTATCAAATGTTTACCATGTACCAAGTACTCAATATATTATCTCATTTAAACTTTAATCTTCAAACCACCCAATAAGGTAGAAATCATCATTTCCATTTTAGAAATGAGAAAACTGAGGCACAGAGAGATTAAACAACTTGCTGAAAATCACACAAGGGGTAAATGGCACAACTGGGATAAAAAAACATCATCTGCTTGTCTTCAAAGTCCATGATCTGTCCAGTGTGATACACTGACTAATTCTCACTGGATATATTCATCAGGAAACGTTATCAGTATGTAAGGGGCTGTCCAAATTTAGGATCATAAAATCACAAAATTGTAGAATATGGACAAGTATTAAATCATATAGCTGAACACCTGAGCTCACCATACTTACAGTCTGGTTATTACTAAAAGTAATTCACAAATCACATGAAGGCAACTACTCTACAAACTCAGAGGCATTAAACAAGAATTGATTTATCAGTCAAATGTACCCTGGGAATCTTTAAAACTACTAAAGAGATAGTAACACAAATGCCAGTACCACTTCCTAACCCATTCTGGAGGTGATAGGGAATAGAGAGGCAGTGTGGTACCAGTGGAAGACAGCACAGGCTTTTAAATCATGGCCACTACCATTCTCTGGCTATGTGATGTAGAACAAGTTACCTTTCACACTCCAACAGACTTTGCAGGATATCTGTTATGTGCCAGACACTCTTAGGAACTAACGTAAAATGACAAATATAACTGGTCCTTGCTTGCAGAGACCATACAGATTAATATGGGAGGCAAATGCATAAACAGATCATTTCATTATAACAAGGGAAATGCTTCTTTTAATCTCCATCTCCTAATCTGTAAAAATGAGGAAAATAACTCTTACTTTATAAGGATGGCATAAGGAATGAGAAGCATTTAATGTATACATTGGAAGTATTCAGTAAAGGCTGGTTTCCACTTCCTTCTCCCTTTAGCATAGAAACACATGAAGTATTTTATATGCTTCATATTTACTGATCTAGAATGACCAGAAAGGTAATAAGACTTAAAGTATTATAATGTGTTAGTACTAGGATAGAGCCACTAAGAAGATGTCATAAGGGTTAACTGTGCATTCTAGTTACTTATGCTCTCCCTTGATATAAGTAGAGACATTATCTTTCTTTTCTTTTTTCTTCGCGCCCTTCCTTTATAAACCAATATCCTATTGTTAGACAGTTGTATTATTTCCATTTTTGGCTATTATAAATAATACTTCAGTGAATATCTTCATGCATTTACCTTTGTGCCTATCTCTCATTATTTTATTAAGATCAATTTCTAGAGATGATATTACTGAATCAAAGGGAATTTTAGGACTTCTGATAACTATTATCTAGAAAAGTCATAACAGTCCAATCCAATATGCAAGGAGCTTAGAAGTCACCAATTCTTTCCTCACAACAAGAAAAAAGCTTAACAAACTGATAATCATCAACTCCCCTTAGATCCATCAGAGAACTGAGGACACAGGCCAAACTGCTACTCTCAAAACTGCAGGCAAATATACAGAATTATAACTTACTGGAGCAGAAGTCCAGGAGCAGAGATCCTCCAATGAAGCCAGTAAAGGGTAGAAAAACTTAAATTGATGAAGTGTTAGAGGCTCAGTGTGAACAAGCTTAAGAATTAAAAACTCCAAGTTAGGGCCACCACATTTTTGTAAGCTTTACCTCCAGGAGCCCCATCAGTTCTCAGAATGAAGACTGGAGAAAAATCCCCTTGTGTTTCCTGACAGGAGTAAGGGAAAAGTAACTATCTTGAAATATGCTCAGAGCCTTCTGTTCTTCTTAACAAATCCAGCCCTCAAGGGACACTTGATATCAAACCAGAGGTGAAACATCTTGGGTTTTACTAGAGCCTGATCAACCTGGGGGAAGGGAAATACCCAACTCAACTCCTCCTAGCCTTCCTGTCTTACCTAAAGATGATAGTGGTGGTGGGGTAACAAAACTGAGAACTTGGGAGAGTCCCACCCAAGGGGCATAGGCTCACTAAAAGACAGACCTAATAACAGGACTATATAGTGTTCCCCACACACACACCTTACCACGACATCAATAAGCCTTCTGTATAATAATGAGGCTACAACATAAATAACTGCATGTCAAAGGCCTTAAGAGAAAGTCTCTAGGGAAACCCAAAGACAAGAGGGGAAACAAAAACAAGGACACCTGAGAAAATTTTAGCCTCTGACACCTACAGCTACAGCAAGCAGTAAACACAGCCCAACTCCTAGCAAAAAAAACACAAAACCACACACTAAAGGTCTGTTTATCTCAGGTTTTTTTATCCAGTACATCATGTCCAGCTTTCAACAAAAAAGTACAAGGCATACTAAAAGACAAAAAAACACAGTTTGAAGAGACAGAGCAAGCATCAGAACCAGACTCAAATACGGCAGATATTTTAGAATTATCAGACTAGGAATTTAAAATAACTATGATTAATATACTAAAGGTTCTAATGGAAAAAGTGGATGACTTGTAAGAACAGATGGGTAATGTAAGCAGAAAGATTAAAATTCTGAGATAGAATCAGAAGGAAATGCTAGAAAGAAAAAACATTGTAAAGAAATGAAAAAGGCCTTTGTTGGACTTATCAGTAGGCTGGACATGCCTAATAAAAGAAACAATGAGCTTCAAGATATGTCAATGGAAACTACTAAGGCTGAAATACAAAGAGAAAAAAGCATGAAAAAGATAGAACAGAAAATAGAACTGTGGGACAACTATAAAGGTGTAAAATCCATAATGGGGATACCAGAAGGAGAAGAAAGAGAGAAAGAAACAGAAGAAATACTTGAAGTGATAATAGTTGAGAATTTTCCAAGATTACTGACAGATATCAAGCCACAGATCCAGGAAGCTAAGAGAACATGCCAAGCAGTATAAACATCAAAAAAAAAAAAAAAAAAAAAAAACTATGCATAAGTATATTATATTTGAACTGCAGAAAATCAAAAAAAGAAAGATTTTAAAGAAGCCAGAAGAAAAAAACACCTTACCTATAGAATAGCAAGGATAAAAATTACATCAGACTTTTCTTCAAACCATGTATGCATGTGAAAAGAGAGTTGAGTGAAATATTTAAAGTATTGAGAGAAAAACACCTACCAACCTAGAATTATGAACCCTGCAAAATTATCCTTCAAAAGTGAAGGAGAAATAACAACTTTCTCAAACAAAAATTGAGGGAATTTTTTGCCAGTAGACTTGCTTTGCAAGAAATGTTAAAAGTCCTTTAGAGAGAAGGAAAATTATAAGGTCAGAAACCCAGAACTACATAAAGAAAGGAAGAGCATTAAAGGAGGAATAAGTGAAAGTAAAGAACAAAACTTTTTCTTAATTGCTCTAACAGAAGTTTGTTCAAACAATAATAGCAATAATGTATTCAATTAGGTATGTACATCATATATATTAATAAAGTATATAATATACATTATGATATGTATTACTAATATATGCTTATGTATAAGTGAAATGAATGACAACAATGATACAAGGGGCAGGAGAGAGGAATTAGTACTATTTTGTTGTTAGCAGGTACTTGTACTACCCATGACACAGTATAGTGTTATATGAAAGTGAACCTGGATTATCTGTAAATGTATATTGCAAACTCTAGGAAAACCACTAAAAAAAGCAGAAAAAAACCCATAATTGATGTGCAAAAGGAGAGAAAAATAAAATCTTACAAAATGCTCAATTTAAAAAAAAAAGCAGGAAAAGAGTGAAAGACAAAAATAGGAAAGAAAACAAAGGCAATGACAAAAAACAGTAACAAATATGATACATATTAATCCAGCTATATAAATAATCACTTTAAATGTTAATGGTCTAAATATACCAATTAAAAAACAGAGATTGTCAGCGTGCATCAAAAAAAATAAGACCCAAATATTGTCTACAATAAACCCACTTCAAATATAAAAGCACATATAGATTAAGAGTAAAGAGATGATGGACTTCCCTGGTGGTGCACTGGTTAAGAATCCGCCTGCCAATGCAGGGGACACGGGTTCGAGCCCTGGTCTGGGAAGATCCCACATGCCACGGAGAAACTAAGCCCGTGCACCACAACTACTGAACCTGTGCTCTAGAGCCCTCAAGCCATAAATACTGAGCCCGCGTGCCATAAATACTGAGCCCGCGTGCCACAGCTACTGAAGCCCATGTGCCAAGAGCCCATGCTCTGCAACAAGAGAAGCCACCGCAATGAGAAGCCCATGCGCCGCAACAAGGAGTAGCCCCCACTCACCGCAACTAGAGAAAGCCCGCATGCAGCAATGAAGACCCAATGCAGCCAAAAATAAAAAATAAAAAACAATAAAAAAAAAAAGCAAAGAGATGAAGAAATTATCTCACCATGCTAACACTAATTTTAAAAAATCGGGGGACTTCTCTGGCGGTCCAGTAATTGGGACTTCACCTTCCAGTGCAGGGGGTGTGGGTTCGATCCCTGGTCAGGGAGC
The DNA here is from genome assembly GCF_951394435.1 of Stenella coeruleoalba. NCBI lineage: Eukaryota > Metazoa > Chordata > Mammalia > Artiodactyla > Delphinidae > Stenella > Stenella coeruleoalba. Next base: position 104,090,764 of record NC_137149.1, read on the forward strand.
TAAGATCTCACATGCCTTGTGGTCAAAAAACCAAAAAAACATAAAAAACAAGCAATATTGTAACAAATTCTTTAAAAGACTTTAAAAATGGTCCTCATTTAAAAAACAGTTGGAGTAGCATTAATTTCAGACAGAGCAGACTTTAGAGCAAGGAAAGCGATCAGGGATAAAGAAGGGCATTACATAATGATAAACAGGTCAATTTTCTGAGAAGGTATAACAATCCTTAATGTGTATGCACTTAACAGTGGAACATCAAAATATGTGAGGCAAAACCTGACAGAACTGCATGGAGAAATAGATGAATTCACAATTAGTTGGAGACTTTAATAACCTTCTTTCAAAAATGGAAACATTCAGCAGGCAGAAATTCAGTAAGGATACAGCTGAACTTAACAACACCATCAACCAACTGGATATAATTGATACCTAAAGACTAATTCATCTAAAAACAGCAGAATACATATTCTTCTCAAACTTACATGGAACATTCACCAAGATATGAATTTGGGGCCATAAAACAAACCTTAACAATTATTAAAGAATAAAAATCATACAATATCTACTCTAGGAACACAATAGAACTGAACTTGAAATCAGTAACAGAAGGACAGCTGGAAAATCTCCAAATAATTGAAGATTAAACAGCACAGTCCTAAATAACACATGTGTCAAAGAAGGTATATCAAGAAAAATTTTAAAATAGTTTGAATGAAATGAAAATGAAAATAAAACTTACCAAAATGTGTGTGATATAGCAAAAGTGGGGCTTAGAGGGAAATTTATAGCACTGAATGCACATATTAGAAAAAAAGAAAGATCTAAAACCAATAATCTAAGCTTCTTTGGGAATTTAGGGGAAAAAAGAGCAAATTAGATCCAAAGCAAGCAAAGAAAGTACAAATAAAATTTAAAGCTGAAATCAATGGAATTAAAAACAGGAAACCAATAGAGATAATCAATGACCCAAAAGCAGGTTCTTAAACCTGCTTTTTATTAAAGATCAATAAAATTAGTAAGTCTCTAGCCAGGCTAACTAAGAAAAAAAGAGAGGATACAAAAATTTCTATCAGAAAGAGGTGACATCACCACAGATCCCATGGACATTAAAAACATAATAAAGGAATATTATGAACAACTCTGTACCCACAAATTTGATAACCTAGATGAAATGGACCAATTCCCTGAAAGACATAATCTGTCAGAACTTACATAAGAAGAAATAGAGAATCTGAATAGGCCTATATCTATTAAAGAAATTAAATCAATAATTAATAACCTTTCAAAACAGAAAGCACCAGGCCTAAATGGGTTTACTGCTGAACTCTAACAAACATTTAAGGAAAAGATTATACCAACTCTCTACAATCTCTTCCAGAAAATAGATGTAGACAGAATATTTCCTAAGTCATTCTATGAGACCAGCATTACCCTGATACCAAAACCAAAAACACTAGAAGAAAAGAAAACTATAGACTAATATCTCTCATGAACATACGTATAAAAATATTCAACAAAATATTACTAAGTATAATACAACAATCTATTTTAAGAACTACACCCCCCAATCAAGTGGGAATTATCCCAGTTATATAAAGCTAGTTCAACATTCAAAAACCAATTAATATAATCTATCACCATCAACAGGCTAAAGAGGAAAAATCGCATGATTAAATTAATAGATGCAGAAAATGTATCTGACAAAATCCAACATCCACCCATGATAAAGTTATCTCAGCAAAAGGCCATTTACAACCAACCCATAGCCGACATAATACTCAACAGTGAAAAGCTGAATGCCTTCCCACTAAATTCAGTAACAGGACAAGGATGTCCGCTCTTGCTGCTTCCATTTAACACAGTAGTGGAAGTCCTAGCCACAGCTATCAGACAAGAAAAAGAAATAAAAGGTGTCCAAATTGGAAGGGAAGTGGTAAAACATTTGCAGATGATGTGATACTCTATATAGAGAACCCTAAAGTCTCTACCCAAAAACTATTAGAACAAATGAATTCAGCAAGGTTGCAGGATACAAGATTAACATACAGAAATCTGTTCCATTCCTGTACACTAATAATGAAATATCAGAAGGAGAAAGTAAAACAAAATCCCACTTAAAATTGCATCCAAAAATATAAAATACCTAGGAATAAACTTAATCAAGGATGTGAAGGACCTGTACTCTGAAAACTATAAAACACTGATAAAGGAAACTAAAGATGATTCAAAGAAATGGAAATATATCTCATGCTCTTGGATTGTAAGAAATAATCTTATTAAAATGGCCATACTATCCAAAGCAATCTACAGATTTAACACAATCCCTATCAAAATACCCCATGACATTTTTCACAGAACTAGAACAAATAATCCTAAAATTTATATGGGACCACAAAATTGCCAAAGCAATCCTGAGAAAAAAGAACAAAGCTGGAGGTATAACCCTCCCAGACTTCAGACTATCCTATAAAGCTACAGTAATCAAAATAGTGTAGTACTGGCACAAAAACAAACACATAGATCAATGGAACAGAATGGAGAGCCCAGAAATAAATCCAGGCACCTTCAGTCAATTAATCTATGACAAAGGAGGCAAGAATATACAGTGGAGAAAAGACAGTTTCTTCAATAAGTGATGCTGGGAAAACTGGATAGTCACATGTAAAACAATGAGATTAGAACATTTCCTCACACCATATACAATATGTTTATGTATGACTGATTCACTTTGTTATAAAGCAGAAACTAACACACCATTGTAAAGCAATTATACCCCAATAAAGATGTTAAAAAAAAAAATAAATAAATAAACTCAAAATGGTTTGAAGACCTAAACGTAAAACCTGAAACAATAAAACTCCCATAAGAGAACACAGGTGGAACATTCTTTGACATATTTTCTTGTATCAGTCTCCTAAGGCAAAAGAAATAAAAGCAAAAATAAACAAATGGGACCTAATTAAATTTAAAAGTTTTTGAACAGCAGAGGAAACTTTCCATCAACAAAATGAAAAGACTACTTACAGAGTGGGAGAACATATTTGCAAATTATATGACTGACAAGGGGTTAATATCCAAAATACACAAACAGAGCATATAACTCAATATCAAACAAACAATCCAATCAAAAAAATGAGCAGAAGTCTTGAATAGATATTTTTCCAAAGAAGACATACAGATGGCTAACAGGCAAATGGAAAGATGCTCAACATCACTAATTATTAGAGAAATACAAATCAAAGCCACAAAGAGGTATCACCACATACCTGTCAGAATGGCTATCATCAAAAAGTGTACAAATAGAGAATTCCCTGGTGGTCCAGGGTTAGCACTTGCTGCTTTCACTGCGGGCCCAGATTCAATCCCTGGTTAGGGAACTAAGATCCTGCAAGCCATGCAGTGCAGCCAAAAAAAAAAAAAAAAAAGTCACAAAAACAAATGTTGGCAAGGATGTGAAGAAAAGGGAACTCTCATACACTGTTGGTGGAAACATAAATTGGTGCAGCCACTATGGATAACAATATGAAGGTTCTTTAAAAAACCAAAAATTGAACTACTATATGATCCAGTAATTCCACTCCTGGGTAAATATCCAGAAAAAACAAAAACACTAATTTGAAAAGATACGGGCACCCCAATGCTCACAGCAAGTGATATTTACAATAGCCAAGACATGGAAGCAACCCAAGTGCCTATGAACAGACAACTGGATTAAGAAGATGTGACGCATATATATATACACACACACACATACACACACACACACAATGGATACTACTCAGCCATAAAAAGGAATTGTAATACTGCCAGTTGCAGCAATGTGGATGGACATAGAGAACATTATGTTTAGTGAAATAAGTCAGACAGAGAAATTGTTTAGATTCCACATAAGATATCACTTATATGTGAAATCTAAAAATACAAATGAATATATATGCAGAACAGAAACAGACTCACAGATATAGAAAACAAACCTGTGGTTACCAAAGAGGAGAGGGATGGGGAAGGGACAAATCATGGGTATGAGATTAACTACTATATGTAAAATAGATAAGCAACAAGGATATACTGTATAGCAGAGGGAATTATACCCATTATCTTATAACAACCTATAATGGAATATAATCTTCAAAAATACTGAATCACTATGCTGTACATCTGAAAGTAACACAATATTGTAAATCAACTACATTTCAATTAAAAAATAATTATTTATAGTCTTGAAAGGGGAAAAACCTCTCAGTAAACTAGGAATAGTGGGAAACGTCCTCAATTTGATAAAGAACACCTACAAAAACCCTACAGCTAACAACACACTTAATGGGGAGAAGCTAGATACTATCTTGCTAACGTCAAAAACTAGGCAAGGGGCTTCCCTGGTGGCGCAGTGGTTGAGAGTCCGCCTGCTGATGCAGGGGACGCGGGTTCGTAACCCGGTCCGGGAAGATCCCACATGCCGTGGAGCGGCTGGTCCCGTGAGCCATGGCCGCTGAGCCTGTGCGTCCGGAGCCTGTGCTCCACAACGGGAGAGGCCACAGCAGTGAGAGGCCCGCATACTGAAAAAAAAAAAAAAAAAAAAAAAAACTAGGCAAGAATGTCCCTTCTCATCACTTCTGTTCAACATCATATTGGAAGTCATAGTTAATGAAATAAAAAGAACAAAAAGGAAAAAAAAGGTGTACAGATTTGCAAAGGAAGAAATGACTGTCTTTCTTCACAAATGACATGATTCACTATGTAGAAAATCCCAAAGAATCAACAACAGTAACAAGAAAACTCCCGGAACAAATAAGAGATTATTGCAAGGTGTGAGGAAACAAGGTTAATATACAAAAGTCAATTGCTGTATAAGAGCAATGAACAATTGGATTTTAAAATTAAAAACACAATACCATTCACATTAGTACCAAAGATATAGAATTCTTAGGTATAAGTCTAACAAAATATGTACAAGATCTACATGAGTAACACTAAAAAATTCTGATGTAAGAAATCAAAGAAGAGCTAAATAAATGGAGAGATATTCCATGTTCATGGATAAGAAGACCCAATATTGTTAAGATATCAGTTTTTTCCAACCTGATTTATGAATTAAATACAATCTTAATCAAAACCCCAATAATTCTTTAAATTTTGTTGATATTGACAAACTGATTTTAATGTTTATATGGGAAGGCAAAAACCCCAGAAGAGTTAAGACAATAGTGAAGGTGAACAAAGTTGGAGAATTGACACTATCCAAGTTCAAGATTTACTGTAATAAGACAGTGTGGTACTGGTAAAAGAACAGACAAATAGACTGATGGAACAGAATAAAATAAAAGATCCCAGAAACAGTCCCACACAAATATAGCCAACTGATCTTCAACAAAAGAGCAAAGGTAATTCAATAGAGAAAGGGCACTATTTTCAACTAGTGGTGCTGGAAAAACTTGACATCCACATGCAGAAAAAAATGAATCTAGATGCAGACCTTATATCCTCCACAAAAATTAACTCAAAGTGAATCACAGACCTAAATGTAAAATTCCAGACTATAAAACTCCTAGAGGATAATATAGGAGAAAATTTAGATGACCTTAGGTTTAGTGATGACTTTTTAGATACAACATCAGAAGCATGATCCATGAAAGAAAAACATCAGTAAATTGTACTTTATTAACTTTAAAAACTTTTCTTTGTGAAAGACAATGTTTAAAAAATGGAAATATAAACCACAGACTGGCAGAAAATCTTTTCAAAACAGATAACTGATAAAAGACTGGTAACTAAAATACACCCCAAAAAAGAACCTCTTAAAATTCAACAATAAGAAAAAATTTTAAATGCCCATTTAAAAAATGGGTAGAAGTTTGGAACAGACATCTCACCATAGAAAATATGTATATGGTAAATAAACATACGAAAATAGGCTCAACATTGTATTTCATTAAGGTATTTCAAAGTCAAACAACAAGATATCATACTACACCACACTCCTATTAGAATGGCTAAAATCCAAACACTGACAACACCAAATGTTGTCAAGAATGGGGAGCAACAGGAACTCTTATTCACTGCTGGTGAGATTACAAAATGGTACAGCCTCTTTGGAAGACAGTTTCATTGTTTCTTACAAAACTAAACATGCTCTTACTATACAATGCAGCAATCATGCTCTGTAGTATTTACCTAACAGAGTTGAAAACTTATGTCTGTGCAAAACCTGCACATAGATGTTTATCTGCACAGATTTATTCATAATCTGCCAAAACTTGGAAGCAATCAAGATATCCTTCAACAGGTGAATGGATAAACAAACTGTGGTACACCCATACTATGGAATATTATTCAGTGAAAAAGAAATTAGCTACTAAGGGATGAAAAGATATGAAGGAATCTTGCAAGCATATTGCTAAGTGAAAGAAGCCAATGTGAAAAGACTATATACTATATGATTCCAATTATATGATATTCTGGAAAAGACAAAACTACAAAGAGAGTAAAAAGATCACTGGTTGCCAGGGGTTCAGGGGAAGGGGGGGAAGAGATGAACAGGTGAAGCACAGGGCATTTTTAGAGCAGTGAAACTATTTTGTATAATACTATAATGGTCGATATATACCATCATACATATGTCAAAACCCACAGAATGTACAATACAAGGAGTGAACCCCAATGTAAATTATAGACTTTAGTTAATAATAATGTATCAATATTGGCTTATCAATTGTAACAAACGTACCATACTAATGCAAGATATTGGTAATAGGAGAAACTGGGGGGAGGGAGCGGTAGGGCAAAGGGAGTCTATGGGAGCTCTCTAAACTTTCTGCTCAATTCTCTAGTTTCTGCTAAAACTACCCTAAAAAATTAGTCTATTAATTTAAAAAGAAAAAAAAAAAGAAACAGTGAACTTTGGAAGCAAAAATGACAAAATCATATCAATTTATATCTTTATCAGTAAGGTATGATACAAGAGTGGCCATTATGCTGCACCCTTCCCGTTACCATTTGACCATTTTATATGCAAAATTGTTAGTTTTTTTTGCTTTAATATGCAGTAATTATTATTTGTTTATAAATGAGTTTGAACATTTTTCATGTTTATTGACTATATGCATTTCTTATGTGAATTTTGTATCCATATCTTTAGTACACTTTTCTTTTAGAGTATATGCTATCTTCATCTGGGTATGTAAAAACTCTCTATATTATACACATTAACCCTTTATTTATTAGAAATATTTTTCTAGTTTGTGTTTTGATTTTGTTTATGGTGGTTTTGTGATTTAAGTTTTATTTACTCAAAATAATCAATCGTTCCTTTTTAAAATTAATTAGTTAATTTATTATTTATTTTTGGCTGTGTTGGGTCTTTGTTGCTGTGTGCAGGCTTTCTTTAGTTGTGGCGAGCGGGGGCTAACCTTCATTGCGGTGCGCGGGCTTCTCATTGCGGTGGCTTCTCTTGTTGCAGAGCACGGGCTCTAGGCGAGCGGGCTCCGTAGTTGTGGCACACAGGCTTAGTTGGTCTGCGGCACATGGGATCTTCCCAGACCAGGGCTTGAATCCATGTCCCTTGCATTGGCAGGTGGATTCTTAACCTCTGTGTCACCAGGGAAGTCCCAATCGTTCCTTTTAATGTTTATAAATCTTGTAATGCTTTCACTGATTCATTTTTAATACTTTTGTATGCTGTTTGATTCATATGGAACATATTTTGATTTATAACATGAGAAAAATACACTTTTAAAAATTAGAAAATAGCTAGGAAATGAACAATTTAAAAACATTCTTTACATATGACTCCTGTCTGGCTGGTAAAGAAATAGCTACATATAAGCTCTTCCTGAAGTTACTGGAGCCCGTCAAAGAATCTTGCTCTCTCCCACTCCAATCTCTGACCCTTAGGATACACATTAAGGCTATTGCTAGGGGACATACATTTTCAGGTTAAAACTTCTACAAGCTTTTTTGGTTTCAAGGGAAGAATATAAGCTTATACTGTTGTTGTTAAACTTAAGGTTTGTTATGTGATTTGATTAGCTTCCTATTACATTTTGACTCTGAAATTATTTTATGTTAAATTTGTTTCCAAAATACCTTGCAAATTATATCTCTAATGTACCTCCATCTTCCCCAAATACTGTTCTCTCTAATGGCCTTGAGTGCATTACAGGCAAACTTATGAGTTATAATGTAAGATAAGTAATGTCTAGGGAGAATGTGTGCTTCTCAACTCCTCCTAGCTCCATTTTCCAAAGATAGAAGATGAATGTAAAAGCTAAAAATAAAAGCTTGATCTCATTCAGTTTGAATTAGACTACTCTATTTTGAGAACGTCTGACCAAATCCATCTCCTATAATACTTATGTTCCTGTCAGAAGGCGGTAATAAAAATGGAATAAAAATATACTGTTTAGAATATATATATATATTTTTATATTGTATACTAAAAATGGGTGAGTAGGAAATAAGACAAAAGTTACAAAGTCTTGCTGAAAATCTTGCTCACATCATGGGTACTTCAACAACGAAGATCAAGCACAGCTAGCACAAATTACAGTGCATGTGTACAGAGTCTGATATATAAACAAAATAAATTATACGATCCTGGAAATCTTTTATTTTTATATGCTACAATAGCCTTTATCTGAAACTTTCATCTAAAATCTTCTATGTCAAGCTACCAATTATTTGTGTGTATGTGTCTGTCTGTGTAGGTATGTATTTAGATACACATACATATATACATGTTCTTGGTGTTTGAGCTTGGATCAAATCACATAATATAATTTTTCTGGTTCTACCATTTTCTCACCTGTTAAAACTAGGGCAATCAATTGGATAATTTTTAATGCCTTTGTACTTCCAAAATGGTATAATATTCATCCACAAAGACCTAATGAAATACACTGTTGGTTCAGGTAGAGTATCTATTTACGTCATCATCCATTTATTTTGTTTATAAACAGCATTCAACAGTGTGGTGTAGAGAATGAATACATATAACTGGCTAAGGAGACAGGTTCTAGGCTCAGGCTCTCTTGGTTAAGGGTTGGCACAACTGGGTTTTTGGAGTGTGAACTCTGTAAGTCACTTAGCTTCTCCAAGCCTCAGTTTCCTCCTCTGTAAAATAAGTATAATAACAGCACTTATCTCGTGCGGGTGGTTGTGAGGAATACATTATATAATCTATAGAAAGTATGCTGCACAGTGCCTGGTGTTCAGTAAGTAATGACTATTATTAGAATCATGGAACAAGAAGACTAAAATGAAACGAGATAAATGAAGGGGCAATGGAGAACAATGCACATAGAGATATTCTGCTTTTAAACATAAGACTTGGCATTTATTTTTGCTCTATCTGAAGCCCCACTAAAATGACACTAAAGAAATTAACAAGGATAAAGAGGAAAGGAAGGCCAGGGTAAGGGACAGGGCAGCAAAATGGGAGGACTGGCTAAAAATTTATGGTAGAAGCTGTGAGAATACCAGATGTCCTCCCCACGGAGTCAGGTAATAATTCGTTCTTTTCCCCTAAATACATTTAGAGGCTTAATCTCTGGGTGAGATTGAACCAAAGGACTTTAGGCTCCAAAAGGATATCTGGCATGGCAGGAGGAAGGTTGCAAACTGAAAATATAAGCATAAAGTAAGATTTACAGATATATAGATACCCCAGATTCCCTGCCTCACTCACCTCTCAGAATACTGGCAGATAGATTTATATCTACAAGTCTGTAGTAAGACAACCGCTCTTTAAGGGAATTAACAGGACCAAGAAAAAAAACTAAGATCATTTTTGGATCCCTCGGTTAAAAAGTAATATCTAACCATCTACTAGCTAACAAATCCTGTGAACCTTACGAAGTGCTTTTCATTGGTTTTTTAGGGCCTCAGTCTTAAATATGAATGGAGAGCCAATGATCGCCAAACAGTGAAGGAAAATCTCCAACATGAAAGACAGACATCAAAACAAACAGAAAAAAAATGAATTTAAAGAAACAGCAATAATTTAGGTAACAGAAGAAATTACTGAAAAACTGATACTAATATCCTTAGACGGAAATGAGGAAGTACTGCATCCACAAAAGAACATAAACCTATATAAAGAGAAGATTTAAAAAACAAGAAAAGCCTCTTGGAAATTTTTAAAAATACATGATATCAGAAAAAAGATTCAATAGATGTTTGGAAGATAGAGTTGAGGAGTTTTCCCAGAAGGTGGGAATAAAATATGAGGAGATGGAAATTGGAAGTCAAAATTAAAGGAGATTAGAGAATAAATCCAGAAGGCTTAATAGGTGACTTAACAGGAATTCTAGAAAGAGAGAACTGAAAAAATGAAGGAAGAAAATGATCAAATAAATGACACAAGAAAATTTCAGAGAAGAAAGAACATAAGAGCCTGCACAATGAAGGGAAAAAGACCCTCAGCAGAGATCACCCTGAAATGAATACCAGAGGTAAAGAAAAGACTCTAAAATCTTTGAGAAACAAACAGGTCACATACAAAAGCCCTGGAATCAAAATGGCACAATAGCAACAACATTTTGCACATCAATCAAATGTAAGTGAAGAATAAAGGTATTTTCAGACATGCAAGGTTTTAAAACACTTAATGAATGAAATGCACCCATTCTCAGGAAACCACTGGATTATATAATCTCTGCCAAATGCTGGCAAGGCTGTGGAACAAGAGGAACTCTCATTCACTGCTAGTGGGAGTGTAAAATGGTACAGCCACCTTGGAAGACAGTTTGGTAGTCTCTTACAAAACTAAACAGATTCTTACCATATGACCCAGCAATCATGCTCTTGATATTTGCCCAAAGGAGTTGAAAACGTGTCCACACAAAAACCTGCACATGGATGTTTATAGCAGCTTTATTCACAATCACCAAACTTTGGAAGCAACCAAGGTGCCCTTTAGTAGATGAACAGATAAACTGTGGTACATCCAGACAATGAAAATTCAGTGCTAAAAAGAAATGAACTATCAAGCCATGAAAAGACATGGAGGAATCCTAAATACATATTACTAAGTGAAAGAAGCCAATCTGAAGAGGCTACATACTGTATGATTCCAACTCAATGACATTCTGGAAAAGGTAAAACTGGGAGACAATAAAAAGATCAATGGTTGCCAGGGGTGGATGCGGGGGAGGCAGAACTTTTAGTAAAGTGAAAATACTTCGTATGATATGATAATGATGGATATATGTCAATTATGACATATGTATAAACATTTGTCCAAATCCATAGAATGTACCACGCCAAGAGCAAACCCCAAGGTAAACTATGGACTTTGGGTGATTATGATGTGCCGATGTAGGTTCACCCTTGATAACACATCATTCTGGTGAATGATGTTTATAATGGGGAGGCTGTGCATGTGTGAGGGCAGGGAGTATAAGGGAAATCTCTGTATCTTCTTTTCAATTTTGGTGTGAATCTAAAACTGCTCTAAAAAATAGTCTTGAAAAGAAGGCAGTAAAAAGAGCAGACAAAAATATGACCAGAAACCAAGAGAAACAATGGTCAGAAGTTCATAGGGGATTCAGACAATGGAGTTATCACATACCAATTTAAAAAATAAAGTTACTTAATAGTACAAGTCACAGAAGGAAACAAGAGAATGGAGCAGAAAAAATAGTCAAGAATATAAAAGATAAAAATTTTCCAAAATCAATGAAAGATATCAATCCACACATCCAGGAAGATCAGTGAGCCCCAAGAAAGATAAATACAAAGAAGACTATACACAGGCACATCACAGTCAAACTGCTTAAACCAAAACAAAGAGAAAATCTTTAAAGTGGTTAGAGAAAAAAAGTACCTCCCAAAAAGCGACAACAAGACTTAAAACTGACTTGTCAGTAGAAACAATGAAAACCTGAACACAATATTTTACAATGAATTCATTCACCGATTAGACAAATATGTACTGAATACCTACCACATGCTAGATACCGTTCCAGGTGCTTGGAACACATCAGTGAATAAAACAAAGAATGTATGTTACATTTAACGTGTAAAATTATATAATAAACATTTTTAAGGGAAGAAATTGTATAAAACATGCTTAACACTCTATTTAGATAATACACTTCATTACTGCTGTTAGAATTACAATTAAAGTGTTAAATTTAATAGACTTATGACTAGTACTTTTTCAGTGATGGATGAGATTCTTTATAATCAAGTACAGTCTATGTATTAAAGAGCCTAACTACTAGGCTGGCTTTTGGGTAATGAAGAGTCATGGAATTTCAGAGCTGATCTTCTAGAAAACCCCAGAGATGATCTATAGTCCAGACTCCTCATTAGAGATGAAAAGGGACAATATATTTAACTCAGTTTCCAAGGTCACACAAAGTAGTTAGAGACACATCTTGAGTCCCAATGACTCCTGGTCAAATGTTCTTTGTTGTGTTTGTTGTTTGCTTCATGGGGAGAGGGGTTTAATTTAATTTTTATCAATGTAACGTGCATATAGTTTTAAAGGTAAAATGATTTTATAACACTTAAAACAAAAAGCAGCAGTCTCCTTTCCTTCCTCTGCCCACCTCCAAGTTCCAGTCTCCAGAGAGAACCATGTTAACTTCTAATATTAATAATATTCTTTTGTTTGACAGAATGCTACTTGCTGGGTGAGAGCTAGTTTATCAGTGCACATAACTCATATGTGTGAAAATAGTCCATTTCCACTTTTTCATTTTGCAGTGCATGCTTTTCATTTAAATGCATAAGCAGGATAACTGGTAGGTTACTAGCAACCCTGTTGCTATATGTACAATAGGACTATTAACTAATGAAACTGATTTTCATGTGTGATTTCATGTGTGATTAGACTACAAGACTAGTTACTTACATGAGATAGGAAGCTGGCTGCAGACTGGGCAGCAGATGGCTGTAGAAGGCGTGGTTTCACAGAAGAATTGGAGGTGTATCCAGGGCCCTTAAGTTCCTGGAAGACAATATACATGTGAGCAAAATAACTGTCAACCTACAGTGAGAATTGTGAAATCAAAATGTATTTTTGCAAATATAATTTCAGTCTTACATGTTGAACTTCTACAAAGTTTTAAGCCAAAGTATTAAGCAAGATGATTCGGGTGTATATCACTCTTTGGGGACTAATCATGGGCTTAGGAAGATGCCTTCACACTTCTGATGGATAAAATCATTCCAGATGTGAAAACATATCTTGGATGGGATGCTACTACGTTGGTTTCTAACTTTGCCAAACACTCCACACTACTTCTGACATACTACTGAGAAAGACCCTCTCCAACTATGGAGTGCTTCTGCCTGTGAAAATATCCAGTATTGAGACTTTAAAGTATGTCTGCAACTTTAAAATATACTCGAAAGCCAGACATATACTCCAGTGGAAAAATCTACTATTTTTAAAGAAGACATGTTCTGTCATGCAAATTACATCATTTTTTAAATTTTCCAAACAAGCCAAACATACTTGACCTCCTGTACACAAACCTCTGGTTCCCCAAGGTAGGTACTTCTATGTTTCCCTCATTCAGTATAGACTTAACATAAAGCATGGTGCTTCAATTTGTTACTATATATGAAAAGGATATGTATAATCTGTACAATGCACAGATTTTATAATTGCTAATATTAGATAATGTTAAAAGTACACTTGAATGTATCTCAAGTACATGGGGAATATATGAAAGTATATCAAACCAAGGCATAATTTTTGCTTAAACTACTATTTTTGATGAAAAAAGATCTTACTTTTACATCCAAAGTGTGTTGAAGTTTTAGGTGCACTGATTTTTGTTCCTGATGCTGTATTATATCTTGACATTCTGCAAACTGCAAAGATGCCTACAATCAAGCAACCACATGTGGTTTACCCTCCATTCTGTATGCAATTTTATTTTATTAATGTATAAATGCAGAGTCGCCATCTCTTCAAGGAAACTGCCCCTGTTCTTGGCACACTGTATTACATTTATCTATTTATTTATGTTTTATTCAGAAAACTTGAGAGTAATTGGAGGCCATGTCTTTATCCTCTATAGCCCCAGCATCTACATGGCATTTAGTATGTGGAGGGCACTCAGAAGAATGAATGAACTAAGGATGAAATGAGCAAACAGCTTTAGCAATGTAAAAACATTTCTATAAAAATAACCACAACTGAAATTCATTGAGTCAATATATCATGTTCTAAGACCTAAGTTTAAATAGGTGGGATCACAGGTCATTTTCTATCACCATGAATGCTCTGATTTCTCAAGAATCAATGACTAGTCTTGGTATACTTTTAGGCTTCCAGAGTTTTCAGGGGACACAAAGAGAGATTTACTTCTCTACAATAAATGGCAATGACAAATACAGTGTCATCATTGATCCTTCTCATTCTTTAAGCTGTGTTCCTCACCTGCACTTTTTCTTTTTTTTAATTGATTAATTTATTTGTTTTTTTTAATTTTATTTTTGGCTGTGTTGGGTCATCATTGCTGTGCGTGGGCTTTCTCTAGTTGCGGTGAGCGGGGGCTACTCTTCGTTGCAGTGTGCGGGCTTCTCACTGTCGTGGCTTCTGTTGTTGCAGAGCACAGGCTCTAGGCACGCAGGCTTCAGTAGATGTGGCACGTGGGCTCAGTAGTTGTGGCTTGTGGGCTCTAGAGCTCAGGCTCACTAGTTGTGGCGCATGGGCTTAGTTGCTCCGCGGCATGTGGGATCTTCCCGGGCCAGGGCTCGTACCTGTTTCCTTGCATTGGCAGGCAGATTCTTAACCACTGTGCCACCGGGGAAGCTCCCCACCTGCACTTTTTGAACTCCACAAAGTGCCAGACGTTAGCATTACTTTATCTATGTATGGATATTATTAACAGACTGTATTCTACCTAGTATTCAAGTCCTTCTTTGATGGTAAGTTAGATTGGTGGTATTTTTAGTTATTCAGGTCACAAAGGATACCAGCAGCATCTTACATCTTATATCTGACTGCTCTTGTGACCTGTTAGCCAGAAAAAAGATAATTTTGTAAAAAGTATGCATCATGACTATGTTTTTAAAGCTCAGCCTTCTGTACAGGATACAGTTTTTTTCTTGTGTGAGGTGACTGGGATACAATACAGTTTGACAGATTTGGTTCCTATCAACATGGACCTTTCATTCAGAACAATTCCACTTGGTTAATAACTATTTAGTTGATAACTATTTTATATATTTAGTTAATAACCACCTTATCAAGAGCAACTTCCATATTAGCAACCTTTTCTTTCAGTCGGCGTTCCTGAGATCGTAGGACTTCTAGTTCTCCCGCCATCTTGTTTTTCTCTGCTGCAACAGTACTCAATTCCTGGCTTAATTTTGTCTTTTCTTCTTTTAGCAAATGCTTTTCCTACAATTACAGAGGAGAAAATATCAGAAATAATATACTGATGTAGATGCTGAGATGTGATGGAAATATAAAACTATTATGTAAAGATCTGAACTATAGCTTAACTGTATATGGATTGGAGTTGGGAGCTGCTAGAATTATGTTACCATGTTCTCTCTCATTTTTATCACTACTAGTTTATTACTTCTTTCTAGGCTTACTAAATCTTTGATAAAACCTATGAAATATGTAATAACTGTGCTGTCATAAAAAGAGACAGTGTTGCGGTGAATTGAGAAATCATATACCAAATCAAATTGAAACTTCTTTAAAATGACACAAGAGATTTAAAGAAGACACACGTATTTGAAATCTTTATGGGTTTTCTATTTTGTTTCAAGGTTGAATATTAATTTCACAAATGGTTAAATATTCATTTCACAAATGCCTACTATAGACCCTCTGGCATAAAAAGAAATAGGGCACACAGTTCCTGTCCTCAAAGTCACTGTGATCCAGTGATGAGAATGAGCTTACTGATAAACTTATGGGGAATCTTTGGTATCTAACAAAGTTTCATTAAAATTAGTTCATTCCTTTAAAATACATCATGAAATGGGTAGAAGAGAACAAATGCATAGTAATCAAGTTAAGATATAAACCTGAACTTACTGAGTCTATATTTCTTTCTATATGTATATTTTTTTCATAGAGAAAATGTTTAATGTAAACAAGGTAGTAGGTATCACCACTGTAATACACATTTTGGATACAAATAGTTTTTCCTTTTCTGATGAGAAAGAAAGAAGGATTAATTTTTCAAGCTGCCTCCTTCCTGTTTGAGAGGAATGTCATCGAGCTTTGATGAACACCTTCCTTTACTAGGTGAAGGTGTTTCTGGTGACAGCAGGCAGTAACCTCTTACTGCCTTAAGTACCCTTGGGGAGGACGGGGATAAGCCCTGCTTTAGGTTCCAAATAGGCAAATAATGGAAGAAGAAAAAGAAAAGAACAAATTTAGGATAAGAAATGGAGGGGAGAAAAAAGTGGGAAAGAACAATAGCACAGGAAATAAATAAGTCCATATGATGAGGGGTATGCACAAATGTATGTATATATTCGTTAATACTTAGCCTCATTCTAAAAAAAGTATTTCAGCATTTTCGGTAAGGGGAAAGCAATTATTTTAGTTGCCCTTATTTTCTGCTTATGCTGTTTACCTTCTCATCTCCATTACAGTCAGTTCTGTTATAACTCTTCTTCTAAAAGTGCAAATTTGTTCCAAAGTGATTGATGTTATCAGGGAACATTTGAATATAACACAAATTTCACATTTGCTTATGCAGAGTTTCATTTATGAGATATACGGGGTCAAGGCAGAAAACAGCACCCAGCTAAACAGAGCTGCACAGAAATACACAAAAAGCATACATACACACTCTTCAAACAACTATCAGCTCCCTCAGTTTACCGTGGGTTATGAGCTATGTCCATGCACATCCTGTGTTACAGGAAACCCACCTTCTACCCCTTCTTAACAACTCCCATGCTGCCATTCTTCAAGGCACAAGCAAACTTCCAGTCTTTTTTAAGATAAAGGGCCATCCTAATTGTAGTATTTATGTATCTCTTAACCATTTAACATGTGTAAAACAGTGCTTCCATTTCCATTAGGTTCCTGTTTTCCTTTGGTCACTGATGAAGTTCGTTAGTGTGGTGCTGATCCCACTGCTCTGATAAGCCCCATGGTGGCTTTTATGGCACAATTTTGCAGAGCGTGGTCGTTTCAGGAACACATATGTTGCACTACAGCAGAACTGAATATGCTTTGTTTATAACCATTCCGTCTCTCTACCACAAATATCCTTCTGCCTACTTCTTGCAGTTAAAATATTAGCTCTTGGACAGCTACATGTAAAAAAAATGAAATTAGAACATTCTTTAACACTATACGCAAAAATAAACTCAAAATGGATTAAAGACCTAAATGTAAGACCGGACACTATAAAACTCCTAGAGGAAAACATAGGAAGAACACTCTGACATAAATTGCAGCAGTATCTTTTTCGATCCATCTCCCAGAGTAATGGAAATAAAAACAAAAATAAACAAATGAGACCTAACTAGACTCAAAAGCTTTTGCACAGCAAAGGAAACCACAAACAAAACAAAAAAAACAACCCACAGAATGGGAGAAAATATTGCAAATGATGTGACCGACAAAGGATTAGTCTCCAAAATTTACAAACAGCTCATGCGGCTTATATCATAAAAACAAACAACCCGATCAAAAAATGGGCAGAAGAGCTAAATAGACATTTCTCCAGAGAGGACATGCAGATGGCCAAGAGGCACATGAAAAGATGTTCAACATCACTAATTATTAGAGAAATAAAAATCAAAACTACAATGAGATATCACCCCACACCAGTCAGAATGGCCATCATCAAAAAATCTACAAACAATAAAATGCTGGAGAGGGTATGGAGAAAACAGAACCCTCCTATACTGTTGGTGGGAATGTAAATTGGTGCAGCCACTATGGAGAACAGTATGGAGGTTCCTTAAAAAACTGAAAATAGGGCTTCCCTGGTGGTGCAGTGGTTGGGAGTCCGCCTGCCAATGCAGGGGACATGGGTTTGTGCCCTGGTCTGGGAAGATCCCACATGCCGTGGAGCGGCTGGGCCAGTGGGCTGTGGCCGCTGGGCCTGCGCGTCCGGAGCCTGTGCTCCACAACGGGAGAGGCCGCAGCGGTGGGAGGCCTGCGTAGTGCAAAAAAAAAAAAAAAAAAAAAAAACTAAAAGTAGAGCTACTATATGATCCAGCAATCTCGCTCCTGGGCATATATCCGAAGAAAATCATTGTTCAAAAGGATACCTGCGCCCCAATGTTCACTGCAGCACTGTTAATAATAGCCAGGACATGGAAGCAACCTAAATGTTTATCGACAGATGAATGGATAAAGAAGATGTGGTACATCTATACAATGGAATATTACTCAGCCATAAAAAAGAATGAAATAATGCCATTTGCAGCAACATGGATGGACCTGGAGATTATCATACTAAGTTAAGTAAGTCAGACAGAGAAAGACAAATATCATATGATATCGCTTATATGCAGAATCTAAAGAAATGATACAAATGAACTTATTTACAAAACAGAAACAGACTCACAGACTTAGAGAACGAACTTAGGGTTACTGGGGAGAAGGGTCGTGGGGAGGGATAGATTGGGAGTTTGGGATTGACATATACACACTGCTGTATTTAAAGTACAATAGATAACCAACAAGGACCTATTGTATAGCACAGGGAACTCTGCTCAATAATCTGTAACAACCAAAATAGGAAAAGAATCTGAAAAAGAATAGATACATGGGGACTTCCCTGGTGGCACAGTGGTTAAGAATCCACCTGCCAATGAAGGGGACACGGGTTTGAGCCCTGGTCCGGGAAGATCCCACATGCCGCGGAGCAACTAAGTCCGTGCACCACAACTACTGAAGCCCACACGCCTAGAGCCCACAACAGGAAACTAAGCCTGTGCTCCACAACAGGAGAAGCCACCTCAGTGAGAAGCCCGTGCACTGCAACGAAGAGTAGCCCCTGCTCGCCACAGCTAGAGAAAGCCCCTGTGCAGCAATGAAGAACCAACACAGCCAAAAGTAAATAAATAAATAAATTTATTTTTTAAAAAAGAATAGATACATGCAAAAAAATAATGAAAGAGGACCAAGGAAAAAAATAATAAAATAAAATAAAATTCATTCCAGAGTAGTTACAAAAAAAAAAAAAAAATACTAGCTCTTTCAAGGTCCTGCTCAAATGTTCCTTCAGGAACTTTCTCCTCATTCTCTCTGTCAGGAATAAACTCTTGTCTTTCTTCCATTGTACTTTGTATCTCTGCTACACCTTCTTCTGTGTTGTAGTTTACTAATGAGTGAACATATTGGCTTCCCCCATTCCAAGGACAGAGACTTACCTTGTTTGCATTTGCCATGGCCTCTTCTAAAAATTGTATCTTGCTCTGAAGGGCATCTATCTGACCTCTTTTAGCCGTAATTTGTTTTTGCATCCCCATTGCCACTTTCATAGCTGGAAAAAAAGGAACTAAACTGTATCTTAGTTTCTAAAGTTTCTAAATTTTGAGAGGTGACTATAATTTGATGGTCAAACATTATGAGAAGGTGACAGGTAAGATTCCTCTAAGGCACCTGGACAGTTTCAAAGAAGTGTTCACAGAAAATGTCTTCAGATTTCACAATATTGGGATATAACAATTTTCAGCAATTACTCAGAGGTTTTGAGCTCAGAAATGTATATAAATGATGATGTTTTGTGATTCCTTGCTAGAATTAATTTCACTGGCCATCATAATTTGCCGTATCTCCAACAGTAATAAATAATGCTGACCAAGTTCATACTTACACATATAGGAAATATATACACACAAAATATATACAGTCATAAAATGAAAAATGTATATAGTATTTTTACTAAAATAATTTTTCTAGAAACTGATATATAAAATACCACACAAGACATCTACTACTAGTGATCTTTTAAAAGATCCCAGTGATATCACAAACGACTCAATTTCCAATCTCATGGTTACCGTCATGTGCTTGGAACTCACTGCTGTTTCAGAAGTCAAACTGGCAATACAAGCATATATGTGATTATTTTACTAAAACTGATGACAGGATGAG